>NC_134468.1:23723099-24038099 GCF_964194025.1 Convolutriloba macropyga | reverse complement strand
CCAATGATCACGAATCAGACATAGACACAGTCCTCTCGCAACTTGACAATGAAAACCTCACCATTAAACAAGAAAAATGCGAATTCGCAAAACCTACAATAATTTGACTTGATTACAAAATTACCCAGACGGGAAAAACTCCAACCGTAAAAAAGACTGACTCGATACTCAACTTAAAACCCCGAATCTAGCCAGCTTAGTTGATCCTATAAGACAATTATTAAAAAAAGAAAACATAACGAACAACAAAATACAACGGCTAAACTCTCACACAATAACACTCGAAAAAATTAAAGCGGAAATACCAAAAATTACAGAACAAAATTTTTGAGAAACAGCGAAAGTCACGCTTAAAATGTGATGCAAGCCACACCGGCATCGCGGCTGTTCTAGAACAACAATACCCAGAAGGGTGGTTCCAAAAACGTACACCAGTCGATTCCTAATAGCGTACGCCAGTCGACTCCTAAATGAAGCGGAACTAAAATACAGCACAAACGAAATAGAACTACTCGCGGTAGTATGGGCCACAGACCACTTCAAATATTACCTACTAGGATCAAAATTTGAACTCATCACAGATCACATAGCGTTACTTTCGGCACTAAAACCCAATCGGGCCAATAAATCCCGACAAAGCAGATTTTCAAGCTGGGTAGATAAACTACTCCCATACACTTTTACCATCAATCTCTTACCGGGAAAAGACATGGGCTTTACTGACCATCTAAGCAGAAATCCACACTTAAATCCCCCTCCCATAAACGCAGACGGTGAACTTTTTGTCATAAATAGAATAAACGCGTTCACATTCACACTACCTAACGAAGAGAGAAAGCACAAAATCTCAAGCAATCAGATTGCTCCATTCGGAAATAGGCGTAAATCACATGATGCAATAAGCAAAAGTCAACCAGCGCAAAACAAAGCGAACGCTTTTTGTCATCTCTCTCGTACTAAACAGTCGCATATTAATTCTTTCTCTAATCCAATCTCTCTTTGTCAAAATACATCTAACAACCTTAATTCGTCTTCAAATTCAATAAAATCAATTCGTGTTCAAATTTAAACAACATTAATTCTTCTTCAACACAATTCTTTAACCCACAACCTACAAATTTTTCAATTAACGTTAACGTAGTCCACAGAAATAAACCCGACCTAAATACTTTTGATATACCCATAGCTAAACGCAATAGAAAACCCAACAGAAGTAAAGCCATGAACACCCAAAATTCAAATCCACCAATCTCTGTAGCTACCCAAACTGACATTAATCCCCCATCCTCCATTGTAGGCCAAGGCCGAGACCCAATAGACGAAACGAAACACGCACCTTTATTCGAATCTGAACCCCCCCACGATTATCATCGCAATTTATCCCCCGTATTCGGCGAAGAGTTCCTAGCAGAAGCCACCATAAAGGACAAGAACCTCCAAGCAATCATTAAATTTGTTAAAGCTCACAAATGGGAGGAATTGAAGCACTTTTCCAAGTATTATTACAGCCTACGAAACGATCTAGCCGTAGCCCAATCGGTATGCTTGTTATGCTACGGTAATCTAATCATTCCTTACCAATTACAGAACCTTGTTATTAATGCAGTACACCGCACCCACCCGGGTCAAGTTGGGATGATCCGCCTAGCAAATCTTATTTGGTTCCCCCAAATACACCGCACGATTGCGCTACGGGCAGAAAACTTCAGGCAATGCCTGGACCGAGGTAATAATCTAAAACCTTTAATACCGAAGTCAAATCTAGGCCAACTACCAAAACTAAGTGAACCCAACGAAGAAATACAATTAGACTTTGCAGGACCAATCGTAGACACCAAAAATCCTAACAACGAACACTACATCTTAGCCGTGGTCGATCGCTACTACCGCTATCCATCAGCAGTAGTACATACCAATTGCGACACACAAACCTCAATAGATTTCTTTAACCAATACTGCACCTTTCATGGCATACCGCGCAGCATACGTTGCGATCAGGCACAAGCGTTCAAATCTAGAGTTTTCAAAATTTACTGCAAAGATAAAAATATTAAACTCATTGTCTCCCCACCCACGACCACCGCGCTTCGGGCATGGTAGAACGCCTAATACAAACACTACAACGAAGGCTTGCAACAATGAATATCGACCCCATATGGGACAACACCACCATAGCTGAGAAGAATATCAGAAATAATCGAATCATTAAGACTAATACCAAACAGGGTCACAAAAATACTCCCATTTGAAGCACACTTCGGTAGACCTAAAAACACGGAACTATCTCACCTTCTAACAAATCCTAATTCAAATAATCTTTCATACAACAACATGAAATCCTTCTATTTAGACAAACGATTTCTCCAAAACCCAATCCTGACGCCAGCAGCAATCTGGGAGCGGAACACCAACTCAGAAGCCAACCTGGATAACCAGTACAAACCAGAGGAAACCTCCCAACAGGACTCCCCATCCGATTACGCAAAGACGTCAGATTCGTCAGACTCGGACGATGCCCCCCTCAGAGCAGCCCAAAAGGGTACAATAATTCCGTCTAAATTTAAGTTTCAGATGGGAGATAAGACCACCATAATTGACCAAACACGCCGTAACTTAGCACGTAAAACCATCAGAAAAAAAATCCCGAACACAGAGGAACACTAAAACCTCTTTGGTCAATAATAAACGAACAGCGACTTCGCAATCTCCTCCGAAAAACGCCAAAAACCACTGGAACCAAAACTCCGTCTCATAAGCTTCGTCGCCTGTAAAACCGTAGGAGAATATTATAGAAATAAACGTAAAATAGAGAAATTCTGTTTTGCAGAAAAGGCCCAAGCAGCCAAAGCAGCCCGAACGGAGCAACCAAAGCGAAGCGAGCACCAGGCAGCCAAAGCAGCCCGATTGGAACAGCCAACCACAAGCGAGCTGCAAATGCCAACTACATCACTAGACGCGCCGGGACCATCATCTGCTGCAGTAACTACTACAAGCGAACAACAAAGCACTTCCACACCGATTGATGACAACAAAGCAACACATCTAGCGGCAAATTCCTCGCTAGACATATCCCCCAATCACAACAAAACACGCCCATCAACAACACCCAAGAAACTCACGAAGAAAAAATCCCCAAGGACCGTCCAAAAGGGAAAACGTTCATCTATCCGAATGAAAGCCACAGTCTCAGCAGCGAGAAAAACGGCTAACACTAAACTCACTAAAGACAAAATAGCCACTTTAAAGCAAAACAAAATTTTCAATTGAAGCCAAAGCCCAGTTAACATCAGTGAACTGGAAAAGAAGAAGACAAATCGAATCTTCAAAGATCACTCCCCAGGGCACTCAAAACCCTTCATCATTGCAGCCTCCTCCTCAGCTGCAGATTTTATGGTATCAACACCCTCTAGGAGCACAGTATTCAACATAGCAAAGTCACCCCCACTGCGCAATATCCGCAAAAGGCATGCAGAAGCTATAGTGAAAAAAACTCATTGTAGAACAGACAATCGCTAACATCCCCCAATCACCTGCCACGAAAGAAACAACAATCGTTGACTTAGTGGACACATCGGACGAACCCCAATCAAGCCCAACTCTAACCGAAAACGCAAACTGCTAATCGTGCGGACAGGACATCATTATCCTATCCTCAGATTCACAAGACTCTAGCCCCTCATTTCATACAGCATCCGTCCATTCAGTTCCCAAACGGACATTCGACTCCCCAAAGCAAACACCCATGGACTGTTCACCCCCGCCGCAAGATCCCGATTGGGAGTCACCCGAACACGACATGGGAGAAAATGCCTAAACCTTAGAAGCGTAGCAAATCTCCAACTGTTAACCATCTCCCAGAGGGTAGGGGGGAATGTGGTGAGCGCCTGACTCACTCAGTAACAAAACATCCAAATGTATTATTATAAACTCTTATAAAACTCAACATGTTATTGTATCATATCAATCATAGTTGTAAATACGTATCTAGCGCATTGTTCATTTGTGTTACCTGGTTGTACCAGTTGTTATTCTCGAACTCCGTTCGGAGCGCAATAGCTAATCGCACTTGGTGTCTTTAGCAAGAAAAAGAAAGTCAGATTGAAATAGTTGATTCTTATGGCGCTAGTCTTTTCACTGCCTCTTACTACTTAACATAGCAATCGCCAAAGACGAGATTTGGCGGACACAACAATAATAATAACTTTAATAATAATAATAATAATAATAATAATAATAATAATAATAATAATAATAATAATACTAATAATTGTGAAGTAGTGTGTTTGAATAAGCCAATTGGCGGAGTATTTGTGCAGAAAATGTGTATTTTGAACTGTTAGTAGAAACCAATTGGTTTTGAGATGTCAATGTATTGTTATGTGTTGTCTCTGTGATCGTTATTGGGAGTACAATAATATCTAGGTTCTGAACTTTCTCTATCAAAAGAGTTGAGCGCTATATTATCTTTGAACTACGAGGCGACTGTATCATGTCTTTACTAATCTTGTCTGCACTTATCTATTGTTCTGTGAACTGAACAAAATCAAACTAACAGGTGGCGTGAAATGAGCAGTTAGCGCTAGTTGACTAAACTATGTACAGCATTAAGAAATATATAACATAAGTGAATGTCGAAATTATATGTAAATAGTATAAGTTCTTGGTTACAGTTTTGTGCGAATCTGTCGTTCTGTATCCCACTTCCCCCTATGAGGGAAACCCTTTTCCTTAAAGTGTTTTTGTTGAGGTCCTTCAGATTTTCCGAGGTAAGATCGGATATATCATCCATATCTGGGGATACAGGTGGAGTATGGTACTCCTGTGAGGTTAAGCTGTTCGCGATTGAATAAGTGACTGTTGGTTCGGACTTTTTCTTGGTGGGTGATTTGTCTTTTTTTTTCGTTAGGTGACTTGATGGGGATTGGTTTCGGTGGCTTGATTGGACTTTGTTCAGCTGGGATGATTGTAATCATGTTTGCTTGCTCTTTTTGAATGCGGTCGCGCTCTATTTCGATTGCTATTAGTTCTGCTTGGTTTATCTGTGAGTTGACTTCCAGGAATATCAATTTAGGTTCGCTTGTCTTTGTCGTTTCTTCATTGATCGCCTTTAATTTCAATAGTGCCATGTCAACCTTAGGTGTTGATTTGTGTGACTAAAAGTTGAAGTGATGTTCTGGTTTTTCTGTATGAGTGTCAGTTGGGCTTTCTGATGATGTTTGCATAAATAGCGAGGCGTCGTTTGATGCTACTACAATCCTCTGGTTGTCGTTTGCATCGCTGTGTATCACGGAAATCATTGTGTTTTCTGATTGCTGTTTTTCCGGTATGTTGACTTTTATGAATGACTGGTTGGCATCAAAAGTTTCGCTGTTTTGTATTGCTGCCTGTTTGGTTTTTTCATCAAATATTTTCCCAGAGATTTTTTTGGGTGTGCGTGGTTTTTTTCTAGACTCTACTTTTTTAAACCAGTGGGTTGGTTTTTTTGGGAGTTGTGGATGCTTTTGCTTTAAGTTGCTGCTTCTTTTGATTTTTCGCTGCCACTTTTTTGACCTTGTGGGGACGCCACGTTAGTTTCTTCTCTCCGCTGCTGTTTGTAGCTTGGTTTCTTCCTGAAAAAATTTCTAAATTTTTTCATGAATTCTCTTGTAGTCACACACAGTTTTACATGCAACAATGTATATTAAACTTGATTTTTGTTCAGTGGTGGCTAGGTCTATTGTTGGTCTCTTTTCTGTTACTATTGCCTTATCGTATTTTATGATTGCAGTGTTTTCTTTTAGTATTTTGTCTATTGTGCTGATTGTCGTGGTTTTTTTGTTTTTCTAGCTACTGCTTTTCGTGCTAAATTTTTGCGTGATTTTATGAATTAAGTGGTTTTGTCTCCTAATGTGAAGTGAATATCCGATGGATATATCTTACGTGGTGGAATGTCATCCTTTGGTGCTCGAGCGAGAGGTATATTTTCTGAGTTGTCATTGTTTGAGTCCTCGAGATGAATGGTTGTACCAGTTAGTTGATGTGGGCTCAGTGTTGTGTTATGTACTTCTTGTTCATCCGTTTCGTCTCTGTACTGAATGTCAGTTTCCAGAGTCTTGCCAGGGCGAGCATTTCCACCTGGCCAGGATGTTTGCTGTGGATTGTATGCAGCACTAATGGGCGTAATTTTGCTGGTATCACGAGTTTGTTGTCAAATAAGAGACAACCAGATGGGGTGACAGGTAAATCTCTATGTATTTTATAGAATATAGGATTGGCCTTTTTCAAAGATAACGAGTCTGGTTTTTGGACCATATCGATAATAGCAACTAAGTCTCTTTTTGAGTTTTCCGCGAGAAATTCCTCGTTAAAAAATTGCATTAATTTTTGTCTATATTCGGGCGTCGGTAATCGGTCTATGGCCTTGAATAATTTGGCGTGTTTTTTATCTGGAATTGCGTTTAAGCCTTACCCTTGTTGGATTCTGGGTCAGTTTGTGTGCGATTGTCCAGCAATGATTTGATTGGGGTATATATGTGTCCCATTCGGATAAAATTTTTAGGGCCACGTTTTCTCCTTTTTATTTGGATATCGAACGTGTTTTTGTTATGATTTTCGCTTGATTTAATAGACATTAGTTTTGAATTAATTGAAGTTGAATTTATGTTCGCACGAAGCGACTTGCTATTGAATGAATTCAGTCAAAAAGCTTGTTGTTTTGTGAGCGTTTTTTATTAGTGTGTGTGACGTCATGTCGTTCATTCTGTATGTTGTCAATTGAGTGGTTGTAATTACCAGTTGGATTTATTACTCCAGTTGGTTCCAAATTGTGTCTTAAGCGCAAGTGTTTCTGATTTCCTGTATAGCTTTTATGAGGAATTTTGCGTCGTCTTTATTTTCTGGTGCGGGTTTGCCTGATGGGTTTCCACTGAAGTAGTCCGCAAATGCCATGTTTTTTAAGGGGATGCGGTCTATATTAAAGTTAAATGGAAGTAGCCTGTCTACCCATTTTGAAAGTCTACTTTGGTGTGTTTATTTCCCCTGTTATTTTTTAGGGCCGACAGGAGTGCTTGATGATCTGTTTGTAGTAGGAATTTATTCCCATGTAAATTATATTTAAAACGTTCTAGTACCCATACTATGTGCACGATCTGCTTTTTGATTTATTCGAGAGCTTTTTTGTGTTGATCTATCCAATCTACTGGATTATTTTGTGCTTTTGTTTTGTTTTTCGATAATAGTGGTCTGAGTGGTTCCGATATTTCAGCTAATCTTGGTTTGAATTTTTTAGATGATGAATGCATCGCATGAATGATCCGAGTTCTTAAGTGTTCTTGGTGTTTCTAATTTGTTTGTTTTTTCAAATTTATTTTGGTTGGTATGATACCAGTTGGTGTTATTTTAAAGCCCAGCCAGATAGTTTATGCTTTTGCTAATTTACACACTGCCTTCTATTATTACTAAAATGTCGTCTAGGAATGCAAACTTGTTTTTGGAGTCTGTTAGCGTAACATCTATTGTTTTTTGGAAGTTTGCGGGCATGTCTGTTAAACCATAAAAAGCGTCCAGGGATCTGTGTGTTACTGTCGCTTTACCTCCTAATATGCCGAAGTTGCAATGTTTTTGTAGTTGGGGATCTAGCGGTCTTTATATAAATCTGTTTTTGAGAAATAGAATAAGCCCTTTTCTTTGCGCCGTTCGGATATGTAGTTTGCCACTGCTCCTATCAGATGATCAATACTTTGCATCTGGTATTTTTTTTGTGGAATACATCATTTAGTTTATTTGAGTCTATGGCAAATTTTAGGCTTTTGTATTTTTCACGGTTATGACCACTGGGCTGATGAAATGTTTGTCAGAACACTTTTCTAGTTTGATGATTTGTTTATCTCCGATTAGTTTTTCAAATTATTTTTATACTCTATCTAGTAGATGTAGTGGTAATCTCCTACCTTTGTGTTGGGTTGGGCTAAAATTTTTTCTAAGTGTTGAATTTGTCATGTGGTTTTTTGAGCATCCTAATCGTGTTCACAATGCGGATATATTTTGAATGTCCATTTTATTATATTTTTTTCGGTTGATGGATTGGAAACTAGGCTGATGTTCTTACCAGTTGGCTAAGATGCTGTTAGGGTGATTTCCAGTTTATTCAATACATCTCTTCCCATTACATTATGTTGAAGGCAAATCATAAGTAGTATTTTACCATCTTTTGCTCTCCATGAACCCGATTTCAAATTTATGTAAAGTACTTCGGTAATGTTAATGTCTTGATTGTTAAAACATTTGTCTTTTCCGTAAATGCTGTTATATTTGTATTTGGGAAATTTGCTGTGATGAATCTCACCGTCGTGTTTTGCATTAAGAGTCTTGGAGAACCGGTGTCGGCTAGCCGGTCAATCGTTGTGTTTTGTTCATTTGATTTGACCCAAAATTTATCTCCTACTTTTTATATTGATTGAGACGTTGTTTGTCTCTCTGATGATGGAGAGTTTTACTGTATTTACTGATGGCCAGTCCTCCATAAGTTCTTTGATGATTACTGCTGCTTCGGCATCTACTGTTTCTTTTTCTGATTCCTCTTTTGTGTCTCGTTTCTGTTCCTTTACATGTCGGACTCTTCTAGTTTGAGTTTATGATTGTTGAGGGTAATTGTTTCTGAAATCTTGTCTCGGTGTATTTGGTATTCTTCTGTCGGGCCTTGTTGCTCTACACATTGAGGTGAAGTGTCCGACTTTCTTGCATAGTTTGCATGTGAAATTTGCATGCTCTGCAATTGTTAAAGTGGTTTTTAATGAAGGGTTGGCTTTATTTAAAACATGGTTCAATTTTTCTTGATGTAGGTGTGGGTAGAATTGGTTGTTGTGGGGTCCGAGATGTGGTGCTTGGTCTTTGTCCGTTTCTGATATATGAAATTTGTGACCAATTGGTGTTGTTATTATGGGCTCGAAAGACTTCCTGTTGATTTGCTTGCCCTCTCTCTCTCTCTCTATTTATAGCGAAGTTTAACGCTTGTTGTGGTGTGCGTAATTCTGACAGTAAAACAATTTGGATTGATGTGTTGTTCAGGCTAGACATCAGGAGGTCTTTTACTAGGTCTTCCTCCAGTTTTTCAAATTTGCTGTGTGGCCCTGCTCCTCTCAGTCTACTATAGAATGTTTCCAGTGATTTGTGTGATAGTTGATTTGAAGAATTTGAATCTGTCAAAAGTAGTTTTCCGTGGAAAAGTGATAGTATATGAGGTTTTTGCTTTTCTATCCACTTCGTTTCACGGGATTATATCGACTAACGCACCTTTTCTCTCAATCTCCATGTTTTAATTTGCGAAGTCTACTCTTCTTCACTCGTTCTTTTGCTCTCTATTCCGTGCTTCATCTTCCATCTCTCCTTCGAATTCGTCCTCGTACGCGGGTAGTGTGGGGTAAAATAAATCTGCCGCTTGCAGTTTATTTTAAGTAGTTTGGCTACTTCGATGTAGTCCCATGCCATTATCGCCGTTTTTAAAGTTGAAAACCATTGTTTCCATTCTATTGGGGAATTCGCGTCCGACTCCCAAAATGTTTTTACTCCTAATTGAGTTTTTGTTGACTGTGCCATGTGAAATAATGTGTTTGAATAAACCAAATGGCGCAGTATTTGTGGAGATAAATTATATTTGAATAATGTATGTTCAGGAGTGGGCCGGCAGGAGTGCTTGATGATCTGTTTGCAAAAGGAATTTAATTCCATATAAATAATATTTAAAAAAGTTCTAGTGCCCACACTATGGCGAGTAATTTTAGTTCGTTCGTGCTATATCTTTCTTCTAAACTGTTTTGTCATCTACTGTTTCTTCATCTACTGTTTTTTCTTCTGATACTTCCTTTGTGTCTTGTTCTTGTTCCTTTACATGTCGGACTCTTCTAATTTGTGTTTGTGATTGTTGAGGATAATTGTCTCTGACATTTTGCTAAGGTGTGTTTGGTCTTCTTCGTTCGGACATTGTTGCTCTACACATTGAGGTAAAGTATTCAAATTTCTTGCATATTTTGCATGGGAAATTATTTGCTGTGCAGTTTTAAGGGTGCTTTTTAATGAAGGGCTTGCCACATATAAACATGGTTCATTTTTTCTTGATGTAGGTGTAGGTAGAATTGATTGTTGTGGGGTCCGAGATGAGGTGCTTGGTCTTTATCTGTTTCTGATATATGAAACTTGCGACCAGTTGTTGTTGTTATGGGCTCGAATTTTTTCCTGTTGGTTTGCTTGCCCTCTCTCTCTCTCTCTCTCTCTCTCTCTACTTAACGAGAAGTTTAGCACTTGTTGTGGTGTGCGTGTTTCTGACAGTAAATCCATGTAGGATTGGAAATTTAAACTTAAGCGTTTTTCGGAAAAGAGCCAAATTAATATTGACCTTGAATTATTCTCAACACAAAATCGAATTCTAAATTTGAAATTGCACAAAGATAATAATGGTGAAGAAAGTTAAACTGATGAGAACGGTTCAACAAGTAAATATTGACTCTGATAAAGATTATATCATAGATTGAACAACAAAATTCTTACCCACGTAATATTGGATTGGAAACCCTAATTAGGGGCCTAGGTTATCAAAGTCATTAATGACCTTCTGAAAATTTTTCCCAAATAGGTATTTTTCACACAAAGATTCGGAACATTTAGTAAAAATAGGACTAAAATATCATAACCAAACATAGGACTAAAATATCATAACGATGATCAACGAGATATGGGAACTGACATGCAGTTTGAAGAGAGACTAAACTTAGTTGAGAGAATGCGCAATGAGGAGACATACGCTGATTAAAAAAAACTGTCGTACCAACATATGGTGATGGTGCTTTTATATATTTTTACGTTATACTAATTTGTTTTATTCAGGAGAATAGTTTAGTCGGGATGGGTGTGATGTAGGAATGGAAAGTTAAACATAAGCGTTTTTCGGAAAAGATGAAAAAAATACTTACCTTGAATTATTCCCAACACAAAAGCGAATTCTAAAATTGAAATTGTAGAAAGATAATAATGGCGAAGAAACTTAAACTGATGAGAACGGTTGAATAAGTAAATATTGACTCTGATAAAGATTATATCATAGATTGAACACCA
Organism: Convolutriloba macropyga; assembly: GCF_964194025.1. Classification (NCBI taxonomy): domain Eukaryota; kingdom Metazoa; phylum Xenacoelomorpha; order Acoela; family Convolutidae; genus Convolutriloba; species Convolutriloba macropyga. Next base: position 24,027,014 of record NC_134468.1, on the reverse strand, counting down.
AAAGTCTCACCCACGTAATATTGGATTAGAAACCCAAATTAGGGGCCTAGGTTATCGAAGTCATGAATGACCTTCTGAAAACTTTTCCCAAAAAGGTATTTTTCACACAAAGATTCGTTACATTTGGTAAAAATAGGACTAAACTATCATAACCATACATAGATAAGCAGTATATATACGGCTCAATTTTATCCAATTTTTGTAACCAAAAGCAGTCTGAAAATAATTATATTGTCGTGACAATTAATAGGACTTAAATATCATAACCAATTTTTGTAACCAAAAGCAGTCTGAAAATAATTATATTGTCGTGATAATCCGAATTGCGGAGTAAATTTGATTAGACGAGTGATTTGACAGATCTCTGTCGTGGTACTAAAAATTGTAATAATTGTCTGAACTAGTATACTCTGGTAACTATACTTTTTGTTAAATTAACTTAGCAAATTTTCCACTACTTTCTCTTTTTAGACCTTTTCTTATAACTTAGTCGAGCTCAAACTGGTATCTTTTAGGTACTTGCTAAACGATTCGATACTTGGCACTCATAGGCATTTGTAACTAGTTGTTCCGAAGGAACCATAGCCTTGTAATAATTAAGATTGAGTAAAATTTTATCGTTTCTTTCGGTTTTCTGTTAATCAACAGTGTAATTGACAACTTTAGTAACTTCACAATGCATCTCTAAGGATCTGAAATCATACTCAATCCAGCTTCAAATTATTGGAATGAAATTAATTTGGTGACTAGTAAAGTAGTGATCAACCAATCAATAATTAGGTTTAGTTAGGTTAACGAACTGGAGGACAGCAGCGAATCCCGGACAACATCAAGATGATTGATTTCCGAGAGTATTAATCGGCCAAGCTCCTTCTAGGAGACCGCTTAAGGAAGCCACTTTGAGGGTAGGCCTGCCTGCTCGTAGAAGACTTGGCAAGTTAAGTTAACCCATGTAGTATGGAATGGTGAACCAAGTAGACAATTAAAACGGTCTGCAGTAACCTGAAGTACCTGATTGGCAATGTCTTAACGTTCTATCAAATTGGTTAATACTCGTCTGGTTGGGTTGTGGAGTTAACACCGACGAGTTCTTCACGTCATCTATTATTTGTTTTAAGTATATTGGTTGATCGATTAATTAGTAACTGAATTGAGGACCTGGTATAATTCTCAATCTTAGAGTCACCAATTTATTTCATTTGGTAAAACTTTTCTTAGAAGCTAAAATATCATATAACATAGAGAGGCATTACAAATATTTTCTAATATCATCATTATTATTGGCAATCGACTACAGTTCTATAGCGCCTGAAAACACTTTCTTTAGGACTTGAACGGAGTGCCTGGTATAACCTTTTAGGCTCGTTAAGAGTAGTAGGTTTGTGAAGTTACTATCCAACCCAGTAGTTTTCTCTAAAGATAGATTCTGAGAACAATTATGGAATTGTGAATAGGGTAAAACCTCCACCCTAAATATTCAGATTCAATATTCGCGACCACGGAGGGATTCTTCTGATTAGAAGGCGGTTATGCATTTTACAAAAAAAAGAAAAAAAACGCAAAATTAGAATTTGAGAGAACCGATGAATTAGATCTTTGGAATACGTTCCAATGGTAAAACTCAACTATATTTTTTTCGTGTCATTTGGTTTTACATCGAAAATTACTTCAATTACCAAAAATGAACAACGCAACAAACAACCAGCAACAGCAACAACAGAACCAGGCGAACAATCAGCAGCAAATAGTGGTAGCAGCACCCCTTCTCAGCCCCCTCCGATAGCCTAGCCGCGATTTCGAGAGTTTTGAAATATGGGTTTGACACTTCGAATCCATGTCCAATGCCAATAATTGGGATGACCAGAGACAACGCGAGGTCCTACTCACGTGTTTGAACAGTTATGCGTTAGATGAGTATTGTAATCTCATCAATCATTACTTTTAACAAGTGCAAGGACAACCAGCCCCGACCATAGCGAGAGTTCTGAACGCTCTTAACAAGAGAATCGGCGACTTTCCGAACGCAAGGGTCGCCCGCACGGAATTCAAAAATCGTCAACAATTGGAATCAGAGTCAATCCAAGAGTTCTCAAGGCGAGTTCATAAGTTAGAAGAGGCAGCCAGTGCTCATCCTGATGTTGTGGGACGACAGGAAGCTAACAAAGATAACCTTATGGACGGACTGTTGGACAGCGAAATCAGATATACACTCCTGAAGGAAGAACCGGGAGGCTTCAATGCAGCTACACAACGGGCCATTGCTCTAAACGCCATCAAAAAAGCGGAATTGAGTCGACTTTGATGACGAAGAAACGGACATGTGAGATGGACAAAGGGTGAACAAGATCATGATCAGTCAGTAACAGCTGACTTTAGAGCAGGCAACAAGAGTCTGTCATCGGGTTTCAATCAAATGATCGAGTTTCAGACCAGAAGCTTCAATAAGATGCTACAGCAGCAAAAGTGACATATACAGATCATGGAGAAGATTCTTGAGACCCAAACAAGATTCCTATCCGAATCAAGTCAACCCCGATTTCAGAGCAGAAGTCCAGGAAGACCGGAAGGCTTTCGACGCAGAACGTCTCCGATGCAGTGCTATAATTGCCGCGAGTTTGGGCACTTGTCAAATCAGTGTCCACAGAAAGGAACAATACAAACGGGTATATCCGCAAACTTGGACACTGATAGACAACCAATCGTAAAAAGCATTTTACAGAGAGCAAACCCAGAGCAAGTGAGCAGTATCAACAAATTTCAAGATGAAGCGGTCTTTGGACCTACAGTCTACGTGATGATTGATCTTGACGGAGAAAAACACAAAGCGTTAGTGGATACTGGGAGCAATGTGAACATTCTATCAGAAACAACTTACTCACAGTACGAACAGCGTTCCAAACTCAGACCTTTCCAAGAAAAAGTTCTTTCGGCCACCAATGATCCTTTCGAAATACTTGGCGTTTTTACTGGCGAAATAACGTTCAACACCGGGGTTTAAGTGAAAGCCGATCTCTTGTTGACCCCAAACACAGACGTGCCTTTGATACTTGGAACCCAGGTGATGGAGGAAAATAAAGTATCAATCGACTTCCATTCTAAGCAGCTGATGATGGAGAAAGAAAGCAATGTTGTATATTTGCAATTTGCCTATAAACCTGAAGTCCCCAGGCACGTACACCTTTGTGAGACGGAAGCAGAAACCGGTCTTGATCAAATCGGAACAACGGACGAAACACAGCACGGGGTAACTGCAGAAACAAACTCAATCCTATCATGCGATGAAGAGTTAGAACAGATTTGTTCTTTAGCAATTCCAGACAGAAACCAACAAACAGACGACAGAAGAACACCGCTACGAGAGTTCAGAGATGTGTTTGCAATGAACGACAACGGACTTGGACAGACACACTTGGTTCAGCTTGAAATTGACACAGGTGATACGCTGCCCATCAAGCTTGCACCCCATAGACTTGCACCTGAAATATAAGTGTGGTTAAAAAGGAGATTGAGGACATGCTGGCTCGAAAAATTATCCGACCATCAAACAGCCCGGACAGTGCTTCAATCGTTCTCGTTTCCAAACTGTATGGGAGCAAACGAATGTGCACAGACTTCAAACGACTAAACGAAGTAACAAAGAAAGACGCTTTTCCCCTTCCGCGAATTGACCAGATACTGGATCATCTTCACGGAGCAACGATTTTCTCAAGCCTCGACCTAGACTCTGGATATTGGCAAGTCCCATTAGCTGAGAGTGCTATAGCAAAAATTGCGTTCGTCACTCCCGATTGTGGACACTACGAGTACCTCAGACTTCCATTTGGACTTTGCAATGCACCGGGAACCTTCCAGCAATTTATGACAACCATCTTCAATGAATGTCTCTTCTCGTTTGTCCTCATCTTCTTGGACGACGTTCTGGTGTTTAGTAGGAATGTGGAGGAACAAGAAAAACACATGCGCCTTGTTCTTCACGCTCTTTGACAGGCCAATCTTAAACTCAAACCCAAGAAATGTCGCCTCTTTCAAGAATCCGTAACCTATCTAGGATACAAACTGAGTCCAGAGGGAATTGCACCAGATGAAAACAAACTCGTTGCAGTACGGGACTGGAAATGACCAGAAAACGTTACCGAAGTGAGGTCTTTTATTGGATTTTGCAGTTACTACAGACGTTTCATCAAAGACTTTGCTGGGATAGCGAAACCTCTTCAGCAAATAACAAAAAAGAACAGCCATTTCACTTAGAACCCTGAATGCCATAATGCGTTCGAGAGACTGAAAGAAGCTTTGATTGATAGCTCAGTACTCACGAATCCGGACTACAACTCTCCTTTTATCGAGGACACGGATGCAAGTGACAACAGTCTAGGGACAGTACTCTCGAATATTGTCAACGGAGTAGAAAACCCAGTGGCTTTCGCGAGCAGAGTTTTGACGCCAGCAGAATGTCGTTACTCAACAACAAAAAGAGAAGCAGTAGCAGTCATTCAGGCGATGAAATGGTTTAAGGCTTACATTTGGGGAACTCAGTTTGTGCTCAGAACAGATCATGCATCGCTACAGTGGTTATTTATACAAAACAATGACGGGATGATATTCAGAATGCTTCAAAGTTTGCAAGAATTTGATTTTCAAGTAGTACATAGACCAGGAGACAAGCACAGGAATGCATTTGGACTGTCAAGACAGTGCAGTTTCAAACCTGAGCTAACTGAAGCTGAGAGACTGGTTATGTTTGGAAGTTGCCCATCAGCCAACTCTTTTGTAAGACACCCTCAGAAGAATTAACTTAGTTAGAGCCGAGGACATGAACGAACCAATCAGTATCCAATTTAAAGAAGACGTAAATTCCTTTAGGCTGGCTCAAAGAAACGATCTCTGCTTACGTCTCATCTTGCAATGGGCAAACGCTGAGAAACATCCAGACCAAAATCCGCTGAGAGACATAAAAATCAAGAAAGCAAACGCAATAGCACAAAGAAAAGATGCGGTAGCGATGTGGGGCCTCTTGGACCAGATGGAATTGACTGACGGCGTGCTGTACAGGAAGTGGCAGGTGGAAGGAAGCAATGCAACCCAGAAACAACTTGTAGTACCGCAGGGACTCAGAGAGACAGTTTTGGAACAACTTCACGATTCAAAACTGAGTGGAGGCCATTTTGCTTTTCAAAAGACCTTGGACAGGGCAAGACAGAGGTTCTGGTGGCCAAATATGAGAAAAGACTTTGAACGAAAATGTGAGAACTGCACCCTGTGTCAAGCACGAAGTACCGCTGGAAAGAAAAGAATAGCCCCTCTCCAGACAATCAACGTTGGGATCCGGTTCAGCAAAGTGGCAGCAGATATCCTGGGACCTGTTTCCCGAGCAAAGACAAGCGTTTGAAAATACATACTGGTATTGACGGACTATTTCACGAAATACGTGGTTTGCGTTCCCTTAGAAAGAACTACGGCCGAAGATGTTGCTAGAGCAATTGTGGAGAACTGGGTTTTGACGTTTGAAGCACCTGACTGCCTTCACACCGATCAAGGGGCAAGATTCTCCAGCGAACTATTACTGGAAGTGTGCAAAAAGTTTGGAATAGAGAAGAACAGAACATCTCCATATCACCCGCAGGGAAATGGTATGGTGGATCGTCACAACAGAGTTGTTGCGGATGTTATTTCCAAATACTGCGCAAACAATCCAAGTAGCTGGGATCAAATTATTTTCTATCTCAACCTATAATACGACCATACACAAAACAACAGGACAGACTCCATTCTCACTTGTGTTTGGACAAGAATGCAAAGACCCGATTGAATTGCTACTACCGAAAGCACCTGTTCACGAAATTTCTAACTACGAATTCACAAGATGGCTCAAAGAAAAGTACAGGGAAGCACATATGAATGCCAGAGAGACACTTGACTACAAACAAGAAAGACAAAAAGATTTTTAACCAGAAAAACGTCTTTGGGGAGGAACTAAAGCCAGGAGAAAAAGTTTGGCTTTTTGCATCCCAAAAAGCAAATTCAAGGAAGTGTTTTCTTCCCTGGATCGGACCATATAACATCATCGAAAGGACCTTAGAAGTCAACTACAAAATCTCAAAAGACACAAACTCCAAGAAATGGCAGATAGTCCACTACAATCGATTGAAGCCTGTGAAGGAGGAAGACGAGTTGCCCAGAATGGATACAAGATCATCTCATCAGGAGAAATGGCCCAGCCGCCAAAATACGTATGACCAGGAAGTTCAAATTGAAGAAAACAATAAAACTTTCACCCCAGAAATTACATCAAGACAACCCAAACAACAAAGTCCCTTCAAATGGATGGGCGAGGATGAAAAATTTTTCTACAATCTCTTTGCAGAGCGAGAAAATTCAACGAAAAGGCCCACTAAGACTAACATACCAGCAGAACCGATCACTCCGGAACAAGACAAAACCCAAGAGAACCAGACCCCTTTTGTAACTGCAGCCAAAGAGATTGACTCTACACCAACGACCACACAAGCCATAAAACGTCTTGAGGGACCTCAGTGAAACACAGTCAACACCTGCAAGCGCCAAGAGGGAAATGTGCAAACCAAAAACATTTGCAGAACTTTTGGGAACCAAAACTGACAAAACAGTAAACTCCATCGCTAAAACACGAGAAAGACGCGCAGTTAAGTACCCAAAACGATTCGGAATCGACGATGAATAAAAAAGAAGAATATATATATATATATATATATATATAAATATATATATATATATATATATATATATATATATATAAATATATGTTTAAAAAAATAAAAAAGGAACTTGATTAAGTTTCCCTATATATGATAAGTTTCCCTAAGATCAAAAGATGAGCCAAAATTTTTATTAAAGATGGGGACGATCGTAAATCATATTTAAATAGCACCATTAAAAAAAACTATATTGTAAGTTAATATATCACTGGTATTATGAAAAGGGCTAATTTGCTCAAATAAATTTCAGCGAATTTGGGGGGAATTATTAGAGAATGTAGCATTCTTTCTAATACAGAAAAAATGCTATCTAGTTTTAGCGCAGTAATTAACCATAATAATGTTTAGATGTATAACTTTGTGATATTTATATTAATACTTGGGGTACTACAGCAAACAGTGAAGAGTGCAGAAAGTACTGCGCATGTTCTTTTTCAACCTCAAACTCCAGTTTCATTGGCCGACTCATATCTGACTGTGGATATCGCAGTCCCACCATATCCAAAGCTGTTGAACGTGGATCTCCGATCAATTTATAAATTCTCTACAATACTTCAGCAATTGGAACAGAAAACGTGGAAGAGCTCCGAGTTTTGCAACAACCCAGAAATGAGCGCACTATTACAGCACCGTTTCGACGGAATAATCTCATCTATTCAGATAGAATACGAAAGAGCAGAGAAAGACAGGACAAAGCTCGTCAAAGAAACAGCATCTTTTGTAAACCAGACTATCACTCTTCAGCGACAGAGACGATCACCACTGCTGTTTGCAATGGGAGCTGCGACGGCGATAACTTTAGAACCCTTACTGGAAAAAGCAGTCTGTAGACTACTCTCAATTTTTGGTCTGTGCGAAAGTTCTAAGCGAAAGATGGAACAATTGGAAGGACGATTGCACTATTTGGAATCAAGAATGGTTCACCTGCACAACGAAGAAAGAGAGTCCATTCAAGTCATGGCCAGCAGTAGTTTGAAGATTCATGAAGACCCACAAAAAGTGCTAAACTACTCAGAGGATAACTTTGAGATTCTGCAAACAAACCTGGAGGTGCTTCAAAAAACAAGGGAAGAATTTCAACAAGCCCAAGCCTGTGATCATCGAAGGTCTGATGTTTTTTATGTATGCTTATTGCGCCCAAAGTGCAATTAACAACGTAGCTTGGACTCTCAATGCTATGCACGGCGAGTTGCAAGTACAAACACTATATTTGACGGAACAGAGAAACATATTAATTACAAGCATTGGAGTACTATCCAAGGGAATACTGCCAGCCGCACTAGTACTCTACAAGGATTTACAGAAAATAATTACAACTCTGAAGCTGGGAGATAAAAAGTGTTCAATTTCATACGACCACTCAAGTTTACTTTACAGCCTGCCCTTACTGAGAAATGTTTTTTTTCCAATCCACACGGACTGTTAATCACAATGGAGGTGCCAGTATACAGTGGTGAACCAATTCACGATGCCTAAAAAGCAATCCCTCTGCCACAACCAATCAAGAACACAACGACGGCCGCAACTCTAAAATAAGAAAGGAACTATTTGATCGTATCAAGGCGAGAAGAAAGCTATGCCGAATTGAAGAGGGAAGAATATCAGTCTTGTTTGGGGACACAGTTGCTGATACTTTGCACCAAGCCAGTAGCGTTGTTGAGCGCGCAAGATCAACTCTGCTTGACTTCACTCCTATACAATCACGAGGTGGCTGCTTTGAAGACATGCACACGAGAAGTAACCGAATTGCCAAATTTACCGACAGCAATCTACCTTGGGAACTCTATGTACCTCCTCAACGCGGCAGACGACCAACATTTTCTTTATAACATAACGTACAGTGGGGGCAGAAAGTTTTCAAAACGCGTACCAGCCTGTAAAAGTTGCCTAGTACATCCCCCCGCGTTGAAAAACTGGTTCAACCGAAGAATGGACTGGTCATGTTGCCCGATCCAGCATATTGTCTTCAACACAGTGGACTAATAACTACAATCACATTCCCGAACTACTGGATACCGCTTTCAACATCCCGAGCATTCCAGCGGTCACTCCTACAGAAGAGAATCGGAATTTGATGTTGCATAAGATCAGATCGGCACTCAAGGATGTCCCTACGCCTGATGTCACGCCTGAATTAGTCAGTGAGATGGTAGACAAAATCCATCAACAATTCTCTCGGGAAAACAACTTCAAATCTTTTCGCCATGGGCCAACACTGCATACATTTAAAGAGCCGGCTGGTCTGCTTCGTTTCTCCTTATGGTGTCCTGCATTTGTCCTTTTGGCTGTCTGGGCAGCGAAGAAGTGTTACAAGTCCAAAAACACTACAAAACATATTCACAATTTGTCCAACGATGATCAACGAGATATGGGAACTGACATGCAGTTTGAAGAGAGACTAAACTTAGTTGAGAGAATGCGCAATGAGGATTAAAAAAAATTGTCGTACCAACATATGGTGATGGTGCTTTTATATATTTTTACGTTATACTAATTTGTTTTATTCAGGAGAATAGTTTAGTCGGGATGGGTGTGATGTAGGGATGGAAAGAGTTAAACTTAAGCGTTTTTCGGAAAAGATGAAATAAATACTTACCTTGAATTATTCCCAACACAAAAGCGAATTCTAAAATTGAACTTGTAGAAAGATAATAATGGCGAAGAAAGTTAAACTGATTAGAACGGTTGAATAAGTAAATATTGACTCTGATAAAGATTATATCATAGATTGAACACCAAAAGTCTCACCCACGTAATATTGGATTAGAAACCCAAATTAGGGGCCTAGGTTATCAAAGTCATGAATGACCTTCTAAAAACTTTTCCCAAAAAGGTATTTTTCACACAAAGATTCGTTACATTTGGTAAACAATAGGACTAAACTATCATAACCAAACATAGATAAGCAGTATATATACGGCTCAATTTTATCCAATTTTTGTAACCAAAAGCAGTCTGAAAATAATTATATTGTCGTGATAATCCGAATTGCGGAGTAAATTTTATTAGACGAGGGAGTTAAAAGATCTCTGTCGTGGTACTGAAAATTGTAATAAATGTTTGAGCTAGTATACTCTGGCAACTATACTTTTCGTTAAATTAACTTAGCAAATTTTCCAATACTTTCTTTTTTTAGACCTTTTCTTATAACTTAGTCGAGCTTAAACTGGTATCTCTTAGGTATTTGCTAAACGCTTCGAAACTTGGCACTCATAGGCATTCGTAACTAGTTGTTCCGAAGGAACCATAGCCTTGTAATAATTAAGATTGGGTAAAACTTTATCAATTCTTTTGGTTTTCTGTTAATCAACAGTCTAATTGTACAACTTTATTAACTTTATAGTGCATCTCTAAGGATCTGAAATCATACTCAATCTAGCTTGAATTTATTGGATTTAAATTAGTTTGGTGACTAGTAAAGTAGTGATCAACCAATCAATAATTAGGTTAAGTTATGTTTACGAACTGGAGGACAGCAGCGAATCCCGGACAACATCAAGATGATTGATTTCCGAGAGTATTAATCGGCCAAGCTCCTTCTAGGAGACCGCTTAGTGAAGCCACCTTTAGTGTAGGCCTGCCTGCTCGTAGAAGACTTGGCAAATTAAGTTAACCCATGTAGTAGGGAATGGTGAACCAAGTAGACAATTAAAACGGTCTGCAGTAACCTAAAGTACCTGATTGGCAATGTCTTAACGTTCTATCAAGTTAGTTAATACTCGTCTGGTTGGGTTGTGGAGTTAACACCGACGAGCTCTTCACGTAATCTACTATTTGTTTTAAGTATATTGGTTGATCGATTAATTTGAAACTGAATTGAGGACCTGGTATAATTCTCAATCTTAGAGTCACCAATTTATTTCATTTGATAAAACACTTCTTAGAACCTAAAATATCATACAACATAGAGAGGCATTACAAACATATTCTAACATCATCATTATTATTGGCAATCGACTACAGTTCTCTAGCGCCTGAAAATACTTCATTTAGGAATTGAACGGAGGGCCTGGTATAACCCTTTAGTCTAGTTAAGAGTAGTAAGTTTGTGAAGTTACTATCTAGTGCAGTAGTTTTCTCTAAAGATAGATTCAGGGAACAATTGTGGAATTGTGAATAGGGTAAAACCTCCAACCTAAATTTTCAGATTCTATAATCCATTTGCACTGAATTGTTGTTCATGTTAGACATGAAGAGAATTTTTACTAGATCTTCCTCCAATTTTTCAAATTTGCAGTGTTGCCCTGCTTCTCTCAGTCTATTATAGAATGTCTCCAATGATTCGTGTGATTGTTGCATTGATTTGAAGAATTTGAATCTGTCAAAAGTAGTCAAAAGTAGTCAAAAGTAGTGTTCCGTAGAATAGTGAAAGTTATGTTTAGTTCGTGTACGAGTTCATGTGTTACGCATTTTTGAAGTTTTTTTGGTGATACATTTCGCGAGTTTTTGCTCCGAGTGAGAGGTATATGAGGCCTTTTGCTTTTGTATCCGCTTCGTCCCACGGGATTCTATCGACTAACGCACCTTTTCTCTCGATCGCCTTGCTTTCATTTTCGAAGTCTACTCTCCTTCTCTCGTTCTTTTGCTCTTTTTTCCGTGATTCATCTTCTGCCTCTCCCACGTCCTCGTACGTGGGCAGTGTGGGTTAAAATAAATCTGTCGCTTGTTGTTTTAGTTTAAATGGTCTGTTCACTTCGATGTTTTTGCCTGCCATTATCGCCATTTTAAAGTTGAAAACCATTGTTTCTATTCTTTTGGGGGATTCGCGTCTGAATCCCAAATTGTGTTTACTCCTAATGGAGTTTATGATGACTGCGTCATGTGAAGTAATGTGTTTGAATAAGCCAGTTGGCGGAATACTTGTGGAGATAATGTGTATTTTGAAGCGTTAAAAGAAACTAATTGGTTTTGAGATGTGAATGTATTTTTATATGTTGTGTCTCCATGATCGTTGTCAGGAGTACAATAATAACTAGGTTCTGAATCTTCTCTATCAAAAGAGTTGAGCGCATTATTATCTTTGCGCTACAAGGCGACTGTATCATGTCTTTACTAATCTTGTCTGCACTTATCTATTATTCTGTGAACTGAATTACATCAAACTAATTGGTGGCATGAAGTGAGAAGTTAGCACCAGTTGGTTAAACTATGCACAGTAATAGTAAATATATAACATAAGTGAAGGGCGAGTTCATTTGTAAACCGTATCAAATCTGTCGCTCTGTATCTCAATAATAGTAATATGAATAAGGTTAATAATATTTATAATAAAAGTAAAAATAATAAGAAAATTAATTAAATTAATTAAAATAATAATAATAATATTAATGATAATAAAAAAGATTAATAATAATATAAACCTTTATAACGAACATAATAATAATTAAAAAAAAAATAATAATAATTTTAATAAAAAGGATAATATTGTTAATAAAAATAAAAATAATAAAAATAATAATAATATAATAATAATATTTACAAAAATAACAATAATAATAATAAAAATAATAATAATAACAATATTGTTAAACAGTAATTATAATAACGATAATAATAATAGTAAAAATAATAATAATAATAATGATAATAATAATAATAACAATAAATATAATAATAATGATAAATATAATAACAATAATAATAATAATAGTAATAATAATAATAATAATAATAATAATAATAATAATATTAATAATAATAATAATAATGCTAATAATAAAAATAATAATAATAATATTATTAATAAGAATAACATTATTATTATTATTATTTTTATTACTGATATTATTTTTGTTACTATTTTTATTATTAATATTATCTTTATTATTGTTAGTATTAATAATGGTATTATTATAATTAATTCTATTATTATATCATTATTATTATTATTATTATTATTATTATTATTATTATTATTATTATTATTAATATTATTATTTTTGTTATTATTATTATTACTATTAATAATGGTATTTTTATTATTAGTTTTATTTTTATTATATCATTAGGTGCACACAATTTCAACGTCCTCAAAATTTGCAGACAATCTTTGCTTCTTAATGTAAATTTTATTCTAAGCAAATACGTTTTAAGTTGATCCTGAGCATTGATTTATATTGTTGATTTGTTGAGTCAATTGATCCAAAACATCAATTTAAACTATAAAAGAATTAAATTTGATTTAAAAAAGTTCAAAAAATTATTGATACGAAATCTGATTTAAAACAAGCGGGTTTATAGTTTCTGTTTTCTTTTGACTTATACTTTCTGAGTTTTGTTTCCTTTATTCAGTCTGTCACTATGCAAAAACTGTAGATAACTGTTTCAGTTGTTTTAGAAAACTTTCCTGGAACCAGTACAGTATAGCACTTCAGCATCGTTTGCTCATTTGGTCCATTTTGTTATTTTAGATAGTGTTTTGTGCCGAGTTTCAATAATTTCGTTTTTTTTTACAACTGGTTGATTTATTACTTAAGTATTTGATTCATAAGAATTAAATAATTTTAAAAGTTAAATTAGAATAAAAACATTGTAACAATTGAAGGAAACTGAGGTTTTCATTTTTGTCTCAATTGTTGAGGGAATGGTTAACAATTTATAAGTCTAATTCGATATATATATATATATATATATATATATATATATATATATATATATATATATAGATACAAAAAATAAAAAATTTTACTAATCATTAATTTTTTTTGCATTGGTTTGGTTTCTTTTTTTCTAAATTTATATTTGCATAATTTTCATTGAGAAAACGGAGCATAACCTTTTGAACTCTAGTCTTTTCCAAATCTTTATGTGTCTCTAATTTTTCCCGAAAAATATGAAACAAAACTCTCTTCTAGACCTTTTTCTAGAATTTGTGCAGAATGATTTTCGCTTTCATTTTAACTTCTATCCTGACTGAAACCTAACAATATCTAATTAAAAGTTGGTTTAGAACACCAATGATACCATCATTTTGTAGACCTGAAATTAGTAACACACAATCATGAACAATCCGTTAAAAAGATGTCTGACCGCTATGAAGAGCACCGTCTATTGTTCAACCGCTCAAAATCTGTGTTTAAGGCATTCTCAGAAAAATTGAAACTATTTGACAATTGAAAACACAAATTGTCGATTGATAAATTAGAAATAACAAATGTAACCGTGGTAATATACCTTGGTGTGAAATTTGATCTCAGTTTAAGTTTTCGAGGAGATATGAAACACATAAAACGCAAAATGGCAGTGGGTATAAAAACACAAAACAGTATATCTGGCCTGTTCAATGACCATAATGATGACTTTTTAACACCTTCCTGTCAAGCCTCAAATACACTGCTAACGCCTTTTACTAGCCAGCTCGAAAAACGGAGGCTTCTCTATTTTGGAGAAACAATTAAGCTCGGCTTTAAAGACAAGTCCTCTGGTCGCAAATTGACATTTCAGTTCCTCCGAATAAACTTTTAACTGTGAGTACAAATTACTAAATTATTTTTTGAAGCTTTACAAAAACCAATTTTCAATTATGGATAAATTACACAACAACATCCCATCTGTGCTACAGCGGGCAAATATAAAAATACCACTTGAATAACAAATATACTCGTTTGCACTAGAAAAATCTATTTTGAATATGAGCTCTTTCCTTCAAAACGCATTACTTTGTATAAGCATTTTTATAAACATAATCGAGATGGATGGAAGACCGTTAGTTCTTACAAAGTATCTCGATTTTGTTTTCATTTTTTGAAACAAAACTTGAATAATGCATCGTACGGCAAGGTATCAAGGAAAATTTTAATTCTTCATAATACCACTTACACGTTTAATTAAAGTGTAAATTATTCTTGTTTAGTTTGGCCTGCACTGCCTATTGAAGTTGTTTGTGTTAATAACTTAATGGGTATTAGTTGTGGTTTTTTATCGCAGAACTAAAGTACTTTTGTGAAAACAAATTGATAATTTGATCTAATTGCTTAATTAGTTGTTAGTCAATTGTTTCTTGTCGCTAGTTTCTCACTTTCTACACGTGAAGTTTTTGCTTTGATATTAGGATTTATTTTCGATTATAGGATTTGATTATTCAAGTTCGCAGAGTTATGGGACAGAATATTTTTGTGAAAAGTGGTACTTATAATGTTTCATAGTTGTACTTAATAAAAGAATTGACCTGAAACGAAAAGTGTGGGGTATGTTCGTAATATACTTGCCAGATTTGAACAAAATTTCTTCGCAGCGGCTGAAATGGTTTAAAATCAACGGCTTCGAAAAACATGAAGATTTTACATTGATTTTAGATTATTTATTATCGGATTATTTTGCATCTTTTGACGTTGTTTTAATTAAAATACAGCAAGCTTAGAAAACAGTGACTATGAAATGGCGGAATTTAGTTATTTTGTTCTGGGGAAACATTGCTGCAGAACATTGTAAAACATTGTAAAACATTGTAAAACATTGCTGCAGAAAATTGTTGTAAAACTTAGTTACAAAAATAGAAGGTTGCCAAAAATGTTGACAAAATCCCGTCGCTGTTATCGGCGTTGAAGCAAAATTTCATTTTGGTGAAAGAATTGACAAAACTGACGGACTGTTCCAATTTTAAACAGCCGACAGTCACCTAAAAATAGTTAAAAGTGGTAGTATGTATGCTCGCTAAAACAACTATTTACCATGCAATGACCAATTGCCTCGAAACTATAAGCAAAAATAAGCAAAACCACATTTCGAATTGTTTTTTTCACAAGTTTTAATGCTCTTTGTTGGTGACTGTGGCCACCTTTTTTTGTCTGAAAGAATTCTAGAAACCAAATTGTTTTAAATGACGAGAAGTGCAGTCTGATAAAGTAATTGCTTCTATATGCAATTAAAAAAGTCTTTGCGACAATTAAACGAATCTCTTTCAGAAAAGTTTACCGAAAGTCCAATGCACCATTTCTCTTCTTTAAGATAACTTTCTTGACACTGTTTCGTTGGTAGTGTGTTTTATTGATAGATTTTTTGGGTAAGGATTCTCGAGATGATTTTCTATCATTTGATCAGTTGATCAATGATAGCTGACTAGTTTTCCTCGGTTCTCCTAAGATTAGAGCATTGATTAAGGAATTCGACTGAATGCATCCGCTAGAAGTTTCTCGAAAGAGGTCCTCGGCCGAAAACAGGTGCGAACCGGACGATCTAAGGTCGTGGACGTGCGGGAGGGGGGGGGGGGGGGGGGGTCCAGACTGAACGAACGGAAAGCCAGGTATGGGTCAGGCCGAACAGACATTGAGTACCGCGGGTCAGAAATAAAGGCAGATCCTGGGCTAGGCCGAACAGACTCAAACCCTGGGCCGGACCAAACAGGCCCAAGGACCTCGGCTGCAGCAGTGGCACCCGAATAATCAATTTCTGTTAGTATTTGCTGTGATATTTAAAAATTGAAATAGCTAAAGCAGGCAAATCTCGATCACAATTCATTGACCGCCCAGAGACGAAGAGAGTAAAACATAACCGACTAAACGTCGCAAGAATTGCTCTCGTACGACTAGTGGGAGCTGTAATCAATTGCAGCCTGCTTCAGTCGGGGGGGGGGGGGGGGGGAGAGCCTAAATGGGACTAAGAAGTTCATTAGTGGGCTTCAAACAACCAAATTAGAGGTTAATATATACCACTATTAAGATTTAAAGTGAAAAATGACACCAGTTTCGGCGCACTATTAAATTGCCGCCAATTGAGTTCAGCTGCTTGAAATTGTGATTGAGAGAGAATTTTAGATCACGCAAAACGCAAAAAGTCAAGGGCTTAAAAGTCACTCGAAAAGTCAAAACGGTCAAGCAAAAATTTTTCATAAAAAAGACACAAACGTTTACAATAATTGCTTCTCTACGAGAGCAATTAAACAAGCATTTGTTACTTTAACATCGAGAAGGAATATACTTGTTTCCCAACATAGTGGTGCTAATTAAGTTCTCAGACTATAAACAGGTGCTCTGCGCTTTTGCTAGGATGCTCGTGGTTAAAAATTCCGTTGCTAATCATGTCATGACATGACATAACATATCGTAGCGCAACATGACATATGCCATTAATTGTTCAAAGTTTTGAACAAAAAGAAACGAAATGCAATAATGCTCAAGTTTGCGCCGGTCGCAATCAAATCAGCACTGTACATTTTGCATACATAATTACAATACAGCGTTTGTGGATATATTAAATTTACAATCAATTGGACTCATTATTACTCAGCGCACCTAATTGGGACTTGATTCAAATTCATAATGATCGCAGACAACGACAGCAGTGAAAATTTTCTGGTGGTTCTCGACTTTGACGACACAATAGTGGAGGGCAACTCGGAAGAGAGTGTGAAATCTCTACTCAAGAGTCGTGACATAGATCTTCCGTTGCATATGTTGAACCACTACGAGAAACACAAGGACTGGAACTTCTACATAAACCTGTTGTATCAACTTCTCTACGACAATAACATACTGCATGACGATATTGTGCAGTCTCTTAATAAGATCTCATTTGTCAAAGGTTCGTTGGCTCCATTTTGTAATTACTTCAAGATTTATTTTGAGTTGACGAAACAACTAATTTCGAGGGCCTAGATTCAAAATAATAGTTAAGATGATATTATTTTAAACGACAACCAGCAGAGAATTCATTATTCTGTAATAATCTCGTTTCTTGCAGTAATGATGTTTGTTCTCAGCGGCTTTTCCGATTATTCCCCACATTCAAATTATTTTTTCACAAGCTTCACAAGCTTCGGTGACTGCGGCCACGTTTTTTGAAATTTCACGTTATGTCTGGAACCTTAGTTTTTCAACATTTTCCTTCAAAGTGTGCTTTTATAAGCCGATTTTTATCAAATGCGATGGGCAGCAGGACTGTTTTCTGCCAAGAAATCGCAATTCTACTTTAAAAATAAAAAAAAACATTGCCAATTTTGCGGTAAAATAGAAAATGCTATATTGTTTTTGGAGAATAATTCCGAGATACTTGTGTACAAACTATTCAACGGTATCCTATCAAAAAAACTTCCCTGAAGTTGTGAATTATGGCAAGTCGAAAGCAGCTGCTGCCAACATAAAAATTTTTGTCTTCTTTCCAAATTTGAAAAAAAACTTTTGAAATATGGCACGAAAAAGTGTAAACGTTCAATAAACCATCGAAAAGCTCTAAAAATAATTTTTTATGTGAAAAAATAGGGCTTTAAACGTTTTTGAAAAAATCTTTTTGTGATTGTGTCGAATTGCTTCCAACCGTGACAAACGCCCATAAACGATAGTTTTTCCTGGCAACAAAATAAATACAATTCAGTTTGAAATTAAGCTTGCTTCGAGCTTTTGCTGGGACACCATGCTAAAAATAAATATTAATATGATTTTTCAATACTATTGTTTTAATTTCAGTCTGCCTCACTTCTTCTAAAAAACATTTTAAGATTTTAATTGCAAAGTTTTTCTTTAGTTGCTCTTCTTTAAGTTTACAATTTTGTGTAGTTTTGGGGAAAATTTTGAATTTTATGTGCATTAGCAATGGATTAACAATTGTAATAATAATTATTATTATTAATTAACAATTGTCGAAAAAAATCTGTATAAAACGCATTGTTTTTTTTAGGAAAAAACTTGTCGCTGATAACTAAAAATAAATTTGTATCAGAGCAACCGGATCCAGCATAAGATACAGGAATACATATATCGAAATTTTCATTTGATTTTTTTTCCTATTCTTTGATTTTATTTACATTGATAGACAGCTCTTGAGATCAAGAGAGAATTATCAAATTTGGCTGGGCTGCTACAGATCACACAATACGGGATCTCTTTATGTATGCCAGTCAAACTTGACAAAAGATATAACAAATCGAAGGCAAAGATATATGCCTAAGACCTGTCTGTGCTATAAGTCTCAATTTAAAATAGTTGGGGGGCTGAAAGTATTTAATTTATAAAAGAGTAAATATAAAATTACAGCTTACTAATTACCAGTTGTGTAGTGGTGAAATGGAGGTGAGCTGCTGGGCGATCGTTCACTTGGGTGTTTCTTCAGTTATGTTATTTGTCGAAAAGGAAAGTTATAAAATCAAATCTGGAATTATTTGTCTAAGTTATTAAACAATTTTGTTCGACTATTTTATTGTTAAAGTGAAGTTAAATTTTGAGAAAAATGAAAGCAGTTGTCTGCTGCTTGTTTCTGGGAGTGATTTCTGTCTCTCTAATTTTATTCCGTCCCACTTCGCTGAGAGAAACAATTAATTCCTCTCAGCTCCGTTTGGGCCGATAGGGAGCGAATCACAAACTCACGTTCATAGTGAGGTGCTTCCTAATTTTCCTATTGGCCGAGAAGGCAAGAGAATTACCTCTTTTTTATCTCACGGAAAAATTATTGAAACTCCAAAAAATAATAAAAATCTAAAAAGCTGAGAGCATCAATTATTGATTTCGTAGGCGCCTGTTTTCTGCTTTTCCCCTCTTCTAAAACCGCAACAATTATGGTTTTCTTGGGGGCTTTTTATGAGACTCTATTGTCTTTTCCCCTGAAGCAATCTGCTTCATCTTTATTGAAATTGGGGGAAAAGATCTGCATTGCAACTGTCAAAAGCAGAAGTAATTTAAATCAAAAGAAACTGTGGTTTTACAGGCCGCCTACGTTCAACAACGTACATTTTCTATCCTGGATATAAGCGAGGAGAACCAGGCCTAAAGTTGTGTTATTTAAATAAGTCGAACTGAGTTGTTTAAATACTTGTGTACTGGTAGTCTTAACAAGCGTTAGTTTGTTTAGCGCGCGGCGAAAGAATGGTTAATTAGCGCCTAAATACGTTCGCTCTAATGCGGGATTAATTATCCGCTCATTTGTAACGGCTCTCGTAATACTACAGAATTTATTTTAAATTTTATTAATTTCCTTAGTTTCCTCAGCTTCTTGGTTTGGACAGTTAATGCCGCTATAAATACACGTAAATTTTCCCTGAGATTTTTTATTATTTTTGTTACTTCGTTTTGAAAAACAATTAGATGCATCAACAATGAACTTGTTCGCTTTTAGAGTATCAGAACTGTATAAACTATTCGCCATAAGATAGGAAAATGTACAAAAAAAGGATTTGATTGTTCACGAAAACAACATACATGTTGATTGCGAGCAATGTTTTTTATGTAGCAACTAGATAATTTCCTTGCAAAAGGATCATCAAGAATTAAAGAAACTTCCATAATAAAATTTGAATTATGGTGCTCTGTGATCATTTGCTACGATTACGATAATTTGTTACGTCGCTGTTTTCTTAGATTTCTTTTTTGCTGCGCAACATTTTTTTCAATGATTTTTCTTGACTGTTGTAATTCCAGAGATGAGACTTCTGCCTATCCGATGGTACCAATTTGCCAACATGAGCTCAGAATTTTTTGCCATGCGACTCAGATCGATTTCGATCGTGTACCTCTTCCCTTATTAAATTTAGAAGTCCTACTGAGGCTGGCATTAATTTCTATTCTTGTCAGGATAAATATCCAATATTGAGCCCGTAGCAGTAAGTTTATCTTTGTTTTGTTCAAAAAATAATGCTATTCTATTTGGTTAAAAACTTACCGAAATTTGATGATGTGCGCGTCTAAAAATAAAGTGCTAACGAATATTAACGTGCCTCCGTGTATCAATGCGCAGAGAGTTTCAATAAACTTGTGAGCATGAACAAATTCAACCTTACTGTTATCTTCCTGATGTACATGTTTCTGTTCAAAATGATTCTGAAAAAATACCAGAACCGTCCAAAAGAGAAAACAGCACAAATTTCATAGATATTTGCTAGCTTTTTCGTTGGTTCCGTAGCATTGCGCAGTCATATTTGTGAAGCCTACGACATGACATCAGCTCTTCTTTTTTTCATATATTTTTTCCAAAAGCATTACATTTGTCCTCAAATTTGTTCACTTAATCTAATTTTCTCCAGGAAGCGCTCAGATGCTCGAAACACTCCGTGACATGAAAATCAAACGCAACATTGACGTCATCGTGATATCTGGTGGAAACGTGCTGGTAATTGAGAAGATTCTAGAAAATGCTGGATTACGGAATGCTATTGACCAGATTCTCTCAAATCCTGTTTCTGTCCAGCCCAACGGCCTAGTCAAAATTGGGCTACTCAACACGCACACTTGTGATCACTGTTTCAGCGGAGAAATGTGTAAAGGAGTTGTGATCAAAAACTATCTTTCACGGCAGAAATCGGAGCGAAATATTGATTACGACAAGATTTTCTTTGCTGGCGACTACTTAAATGATATCTGTCTATGTTTGCAACTTCGTGAGAAAGACTTTGCAATGGCAAGACACCAGTACCCATTGGAGAAAGACTTGCAGAACCGAAAGGTCAAAGGTCAACTGAGGGCCACATTGATCAGTTGGAAAACAGGGTATGACGTAATAAAAGTTCTTGAGAAGCAAACTGAGTTGATCTGAGTTGACGTTTCGTTGCCAAAATTAGTTCATTCGTCACAATTCTATCAAAAGTGCTCTCTTTCCATGTAGCAGTGATGTATGTATATGCACAGAATATGTTAATTAAAATTGTGTAGCATTTATCTATCCAATAATCATAACACCCTTCAATTAATTGAAGTAAAAGTTGAAAGTATGGCAATTAATAAAAGAGAAATTGGAAGAAAATGAGCAATAAACATAGAACACTGTTTCGTTTTCTGTAATTCCGAGAAACTTGAGCTTCATCAACACGCAAAAGGTTGAGTCGAAATTTATCGTACAAAAATTACGTTTTCAGTATAAGCAATAAACAAAGCCATTAATTTATTAGTATCTTCAAGTTGTTTGTTAAAAAGTTACAAAATCTAATGAAGGTCGATTTTGTGTTGAGATTGAATCAAATGCAACTCAAACTCGTAACTGTCGTTGCATGGAGTTCCGCATGACTTACACGTGAACGGATTGTCATCACTGTGAAATGACATATGAACAGTGAACACTTTGTCATTTTTGAAAATTGTTTCACAATATGGGCATGCATTCACAGACTGTCTGACTCCAACTTCCGGAGTAGAAGTGACCACGTGTCGGTGTTCGTCTATGTCCATCATATAGTCTTGTGAGGACCTATACACAAATAAATAATTAGGTTAAAAAACAGTTAATAATATTGTGATAGGCTTTCTGATCTGGGAGTACACGTTATGACCATTTCAGAATCCCCTTGCACCTTCGTATGAAATAAGTTCAAAAAGAAATGGCGGGCTGTGAATTTAACTTACGGTAATTTAGGTCAAAATTGGAAATCAAAACTCATAGAATTTAAATTTGAATGCAGAATGTGCATTATTAAGGGTCAACGAAGCCCCCTTTTTGGCGGTTTTAAAGCCTTTTTGTGGTCACATCATAGGGTAGTATATTAGAAACACCATAACAACCGCTCGAGTCCCACGAATTGACACGCATTTCTGAATATTCCCACCAAATCACTTACAAGTTACTTTCTTACAAGTATCTCAAAATCCAACGGTCGGAGATCAAAACGTGTTCTCTCTATGGAAATATATCTTACAAGCACGTTTTTTGAGCAAAAAGAATCGTTGTCAAGACGAAGGACGCAGAAGGAAGGCTGCAATTTTTTTGCTAGGTATTCCCACACAGATTTTTTTTGAAAGAAAAAGGGGGTCTTTCCCATTATAACCACCCCCAGCTTAGTGGTCAGATAACCTACAGCCCCCCAATCATAGTAATTATACCATAATGGGGGGGCTATAATTTCATGGGGGGGCTATAATGGGAGAGACCCAATTTTCGGATCTATTCTGTTTTGGCCCCCCCGCTTAGTGGGCTTATATCTTTTACGCCCCCCAGGGGCATGTGCTTTTCTTTAAATTGAGCCAGATATTAATGAAAACGATGCAAAACTACAGCAGCATAAGTCTCCCAGTCCAGAATTTTAAAAATTTTCGCTCAACAGTTTATTTGAGATTTTTAAAAGGTTTCAAAATTTAGTGGCCGAGGGGACCAAATGCGTTGAAAAATAACACTTGAAAATGAAAGAGAAGAAATAGAAAAAATAGCCGACTAATGTCGGTCGAATCGCTCTCAAATGACCGGTGAGTGGTTGGCTTCGTCAGTAGCTAGCCACGGTTGATTGGTGAAGCTAGCTTTAGTTTAATTGAAGGGGCGTGAAGTAAGCATAGCGCGGGGGTACATTGGGGGGCGGGGCTGATTGGGGTGGGGCAACAGTACGGGGGTGCTGAGGCAAGGGCAACGGTGGGTGAGGGTCATTGGCTGTAGGCGTCCCTTACGGCCTGAACGATGTTCAGGGATTGGGATTGGGGGGTGAAGTGAGGGGGGTTGATGTGGGGGGGGGGTTGTTGTGGGGAGGGGTGGTTTGGGGGTCAACCTCTGAGAACCGCCTTTCACACTATAAGTATAAGTCTCCGAAGCAGTTTCTGTGAATCGCGCAATTGGAAACTACTGAACTAAAAGATCCTAACAGAACTTAATGCCCTCTGGGTGCTACCTGTTTATCTTGTTTTCGAGAACCAAAAGTCAAATGGGTCAGACGAAAAATCAGTAAAGCAACAAATTGCATAAAAAGACCAGCAGGGCTAATATAATTGCCCCACTCTTCGTTTGAGAGCAAATAATAAAATAGAAGAAAAAACACAGGTCTCTCTATTGGTATTAAATATAAATGGCACATTTAAAAATACCGAAAACTTATCCCCCAATTGTTGATAATTATCCAAAATTCACACAAAATCATCGCTCAAGGCTTTCAAAACTCGCCAAAACAATACACAAAATGAAGTTATGTTCAAACTTTTTAATGTCTGTCACTTTTTTAGAGTGACATAAGTATCAGATAAAAAACTTGTAAAATAGGAGTCCTGAAGTTCTGTCGTATATTTGTAATATCTGATGTGCCCGCCGTTTAAAATTGAATTTATTTGTTCTTGAGTTCAAAAGACAGAAAACATCAATTTATAAAATGTGTATCAACAATTTTATCAAATAGTAAGCATTTTTTAGCATGTCTACATAACAATCGATTTTCATTGCTCTCTGCATAATAATGGTTTTCACTGTTTCCGAGTTTTAAATTTTGATAGTTTTGATTTTTTTTCTAAAAACTCTATTTACTTTAGACTGAAAGCGTAAAATTAGGCGCAAAACTTAGGCGGCAAAAACGGCACAAAGTTGCTGATGTCGTGTTGTAATTAGTGGATGCAAAATCAATTAGAGTTCAATGAACAATAGGGAGAAAAAGATGACAAATGGAAAGCCTAACAAAAACGCCA
Source organism: Convolutriloba macropyga (assembly GCF_964194025.1). NCBI lineage: Eukaryota > Metazoa > Xenacoelomorpha > Acoela > Convolutidae > Convolutriloba > Convolutriloba macropyga. The sequence goes on along the minus strand of NC_134468.1, from coordinate 24,002,998 downwards.
ACCAATAAAAAATCATAACAAGAGAGTTCTACGCGCATAAATAGATTGCCTAGAAAATGAGGGAAACAAGCAAATTATTAAGAAAATTATGAAGCAATGAATTAATAAATTAATACCTTCTCTCCAAGTACATTTTCAGTTAATTTTGACAACAATTTACAGGCACTGATAATCATATTCATAGCTGATGAAATTAATAGCAAAAAAACCAAACGACAATCTTTTTGAAAAATTTGGTTGATTCGCAGCAATTTCTATCATCCTTAAGTTACAGCTTACGAAAATCAACATTCGGGATATTAAATTCTTAACCTAACGATGTACCAATCTGAGCTCCCATTGAGTAACGCAATTGATTTTTTCAGGGATAGCTAGTTTTTCCCTTAGTAAATGCCCAAATTCGTCGTATTTTGAGTGTTTTTTTTTTCACTCACTCCACTCATTGCTTTCTAATTTTTGTGCTTTTGGATCAATCCGTGTTTAATTATATCCCGTGTTTAGTCTGATCAAAGAGCTTCCGGAAGGCTTCTTTCAATTGTTCAGCTCAATTTCTAAGTTCCGATCTAGCGTTCGAACGAGCGAAATAGTAAAAATAATTATGCAAAGCAGGACCTCATATTTTGCCGTTTCGAACATGGGCCGTCGTATTCCTCTTCATCGTCATTTTCTTCCTTGACGTCATCAAACTCGCCGATCTCCCCTTCCTCGTCAATTGTGAGGTCACGGTTTGTGGCTTCCAGAAGACTGCTACATTGGTCGTCGTCCGAGTATATCATACTGCTGCCACTAGCCGGGCGTCTGAAAGGATCCGAGGCTCCAGTCGCTGAACTCCGACTGTTTGTTGACTTATTTGACGATATCCGAGGCCTCGTCAGTTTTTGAATTGGACCAACTGGTCCCGAACCTCCTTTCTTGTGTTTCAACAAGTGGCTGGCAAGGCATTTTTTGTATGCAGTACTGTAGTTGTTGCAAATAGTGCATTTGTAGCCATTTTCAAACCTCATTTCTGTCAAGAGTGTTGATTGTAAAATTTCTTCAAACTCGCTAGAATGTCTAGCTTGGTGAGATTTGAGACAGTTTTCGTAAATGGTGCTATAGTTACAATCAGGACATTTAAATGGTTTCAAACTGCCTTGCCCGGAAGAGTTCGGGTTGCTTGACGCATTAAATGAACCCGAGGAGTCATTGTTCGTGTTCGAATCAAACGTAGCGTTATGTTCGTCAAAATGGCCACCTGATCCGTCTCCTGATTGGTTGAAATATTTATCACCTCTCTCAATAGCGATTGGCTGATGGTCCGGTTGTCTGGTTGGTCCTGTGTGATGAGTCATGATGTGCAAGTCCAGCTTGCTCTGATGAGTGGCAGAGAACATGCACTCTTTGCACGAAAAGGAGCTTTTGGATATTGGGGGTAGCTGTAATGAGGGGGTCGGTTTCCTCTGAGCATCAAAATCTTCGCGACGAGGAGTCAGATCTATAACAAATTTGCAACTTTCCCACATTTCCCAAATTGTTATCGCTTTGAAAAAGGTAGTTCATGACAGGAACGTTTGAGCCACAATTTTATTACGAAGAATTCATAAAATAATAATAACAAGTCAAGGAGAATCAACTTCTGTCAACCTAACGTTCAGTTCGAAGCATGATGACTCAAATCAGAGCCTGGGTATATTCAGAGCCCCCCCCCCTCGCTTAGTGGGTGCATATTATTTGCATCCCCCAATAGCACGTGCCATAATTTTTTCATAACGATTTACTATGTAATGACATGCGCTCTGTAAAAGGGGGGGGGGCAGAACTTAAAGGGGGGGGGGTCACAAGCGGAAAAGATCCATGTTATTGGAATACCTGAATGGATGAGATTCTGAGTGCTGCTTCCACTGCTATGGGGCAGCTGCTGCTGTCCATTCAATGACGTCAGACCAACCCCCAGGAGTGTGTTGTGAATTGCTCCAAACCCACCACTGCCAACTCCTCCCCCTCCAATTACCCCAGTGGAGGTTGCGGGAACAGTGGACCCCATGACTGTGGCTCCCGTTGCCCCAGTGCTGTTGGAAGGGTTGTTCGTTGTGGTCTTAAGTGGGTAGAGCAGGTTTAAAGAAGTAGTGGAGGTGGTGCTGTTGCGTCTTAACTCGTCTAGCTTGGCGACAGTGAGAAGGTTGTTCAGGTACAGCAGTGGAGGTATGCTTTAACATTACAACATTAACATTGGCAACTTAATTGATAGTTCTTACACCAGTATCTCAACATTCAGCCTATCTTTTGAAATGTGAAATAATATATTAAAAGATGTTGCAGAAAAGTTCATAATTGTTTCGAAACCTCCAAAGTTGTTAACTGATGAATAACTGGACTACAAACTTAGAGCCCGTCACGTCCAAGAGGAAAAGAGCAATAGTTGAGATTGTAAGAAAGTCGAATCCGGTGCATAAGATAGGCGTGACATAGTTTGGCGAGGAGCCCTACTTGTTCAACGTTATCTAATTGTACTGTCCTTCAAACACCGGTTAACTCCACATAAACTATGTCGCACGATTAAAATTTCTTACCGATTGATGAAAATTTACGGCCCACATGTCGAGACTTTTTTTTTGAAATTTATGTACGAATGCGCTGAACGCGTCAATTTTGAGCAGAAGAGGATTTTGCAAGAAATGTACAGAGAAATATCCTGAAAAGTGGGAAAGATTTATCTTCTGCACATTCAATCCATAGAATTAAACAGTCAGCATATTTCATACATAATTTCTACACATTAAGCGCATTTCTCACAACAGTATCCGCTAATATCGACTGCCGCGTCGACCAGGATCATATGCCAAGCGTTTTTAATGAGCAAAACTTATGCAAGACAAGGTGTAAGATATTTGTACCTGTATTGATGCTGCAGCAACGTAGTAGCTGTTTGGTAGCTTTTTGGTGCACTGTTCCCTCCAACCGGAGCCAAAGCAGCAGTCAATTGAGGAGTACCACTGCCTAGAAAAGAACTTGTACCGGAGTATCCTTGTTGTGATGTCATTACTTGTGATCCTTGGTTAGAGCTGCTCTGATTGGCCACGAGAGGATTGCTGGAACTGGCTACTACATTTTGAACAAACTGATTTGGCGTTTGATATATCTGCCGACTTCCGGTGTCAATGGCGGGCAAAAGTGACGGAGATTCTGCGCTTTGAGGTCGATGCAATGTCTCCAAGGATCGGCCTAAAGAGATGAAAATTTCAATCTAGTTTTAGTCCATTAAAATGATAAACTTTGATAATAAAAGTCATGACAATTAAGCTAACTAGTTTAAGCTAACTAGTTTAAATAAGTATAAATAACTTGGTTAAAAATTGTCATAATAAAAAGACATAATAATACAGATATCAGCAGGACAGTACCTATCATTTCGTAGTTGACTATCGAATATCATTTAACAGCCATCATATTTTTATTCCGGAACGGAGGAAATTTGATATTGCTAATTTTTTGAATAGTTAATTTAACTAATAATCGAATTTTTGTCTGAAGAGGATGTTTAATTTCTTCAAAACCTTCTCATTTCAGTCAACCCAGTCAATTTAAAGGCCTGGACAAAAAATTATACAAAATAAACTTCAAAAAGCTCACGGAAACGTCACTAAATGACTTTAATCAATTCAGTTTCCTAGTTAAAGCAATGCTGTGGGATAATATTTCATTAAAAAATTGAAAAAAATTGCTAAAGACAAACTTTCCAACAAAAATTAGAAGATTGATAAGCTGCACATGATACATATATTAATGGCAGCTATACAAAAAGATTCGCTTATCATAGGCAAATATTTTCAAAGGAAAATTAGCATCCTTTTGTTGCCTTAATTTTTGCATAGTTTGTCAGCCTCAATTTTTCTGCACACCAAGAACTCAAGCACAGTTTGTTTGCTAAATCTGTTTTTGAGGATCGTATCCGTTTGTGCCGCCTTCCCAGTACGTTTTGCGCCCCCAGTTACAGAGCACGTGCCATTACATTGTAAATCATTATGTAAAATAATTGCAAGTGCGTCGGGGGGTTGCAAATAATATGCATCCAATAAGCTGGGGGGGGGGGGGGGGGGGGCACAAACGGAAAACTAGTTTTGTGTACATTTTTGAAGTCCTTGTGAGCTGACAGCTGTACTCTCTATCCTAATATTACTGGCACAACACAGAAATTTTGAAAATCTTAATATTGGTGTGATTTATTTCTGATATTTTTAATTGAAAGAAGTGCATTTTTGTTTTTTCATCGCTTACTCGGATTCAGTGAGACGCTTCCTTTAAATTTTTGGTTATGCTTTTTTATATTGATTAAAATGTCCTCTTTTTGGCCCATAATTTAGTAGGAAATGGCGGTAACAGCAACAGGCGAAAATGCCCAATGGTCCCGTTTCTTCTGCGCAACGTAGTTGTTAAACATATAGTTTAATAAATATATATAAACCTGATACAAACAAGCTACTGAAAAATGTACCAATCGACGCTGATGAAGATTGCGACAAAACTTTTCCTAAACATTGTCAATTTATGCAATTTTTTGGATCTATACATGATCAGGTATTTATAAACAATTAATGGAGAAAACCCTCTAACACTAGTGTATTTTCACTCACTGGTAAAACTTGTATTCTTCTGCACGTTGTTCACATTGACAAACACGGGAGATCCGGACTTGTGCTGAGCCTTGACTGGCTCTGGGGAGAAACCAGGCTTTGGTCTGGTCAAGTCTTTCATACTCTGACTGAATCCAGCGGTTGTTGATGTTGAGAAACTGTTTTGTCCACTACCGCCAGATGGCTGCTGGTTCTTTCGCAATTGATTCTCTCTCACGTTTCTAAGGCCGTCAAATTATTTTTATCACTAGTTAGTAACTAAATTTATGGTCAATTTTAGTTCCCCTGCTAACCTCAATAGTGGCGTTGAATTCTCGCTTTTGTGTCAATTTCAACAAATTTAAATATTTAATGCTATAAACGTAACAAGACACTTAAATTTTTCTCGGTCATTGGGAAACGAGGAAAATTTGCAAAACAAATTAGAGTCACTTTTTGAGTCGGATCAAATTTCCAAATATCAATTTGCTTCTTTTAACCCAAATTTACATAAACACATAAATTGCAGTCGTAAAAAGGGGCTGAGGTGATGTGAAATGCGCCTGGATCACCCGGGGAGGAGGTGGGGAGAAGGGTGGGAAAGAGAGGAGTTTCGATGGAGCAAGAGTTTGATTTTATTTATTACTAATAATCAATGCTACATAAGTTTCCAAAAACTGAAACCCTTACCTCTGTTTGAAAAAACTGACAGCCATTTTAGGAAATTTTGGTTACGTGTACTCGACGAGCGACGTTTAGTAGAGATAGTTAATAAATTTTGTAGTAAACAAACTTGGCTAATAATCAGACGGTTTTGCGTAACTTGACTCGGACAAAAAAGCTCTCGTACAATTTTAGAAAATTACGCTCGAGAATAACGCCTCAAAAAGTCAAATCGATTCAAAATTAAGCAATATTCGATGATATTTGTTCTTGAATTAAAATCAATTTGCATATTTTCTCTTTGTTTAATTTGTGAACATGAATCAATTTTGTGACATCATGAAAAAATATGAGAAAAAAAAACTATAATGAAGTTTTTCACGGCTGTTTGCAACCAGGTGGCCAAAATAAAAAAGTTAATTACATAATAGAGATCAAAGTTTACTAAAAGCCAAATTATTCATTAACAAATTCTACATAACGTATTTTAAAAGCTTTACTCAAACGTACAACGTGTACTAAATTTACGTAGCATTAGTAAACACCGAATTTTGAACAATAAATTGTATTTTAATAAACAGCGTTATAAAAAAAACTTATTCAAAATTTACCAATTCTTGCATCATAGAATTTAGTTTCTATTATAATACAATTAGTCATCACATTGTACCAAGATATTGGTACGTTATTTGCATGTACCATTATTGAGAGCAAAGTTTGTACCATCAGTTTTTTCACTTTTTGTGCAGCCAAGAAAACAATGTAAACAAAGTGCAGTTCAGCTTATTTGTTTACATAAATAAGTGTTCTTCGAAAGATTATATAGCATATTCGGCTATACTTTGTTCGGAGTAAAAACTGATTTCGATCAAAATAAAAACTGTTAAAAGACAGAGCTGGTTGAAATTACTGCTTACAAAATTTAACCTCTAACTATCAAATAAAAAAATTAATTGTATCAAATATATTTTTTTTTAAAAAAAAGAAGACCTGACTATGATAAGAAAGCATCCGATTTTATCTTGACAGCACACTCATGCTATGATGGAACATATATCAATCGACGCCACTGATTGAGAAACAATTAAAAAACACACTCACGCACAGACAAATGCGCACACACAAATACACACACATACATACACACTCACACAGACACACACATACACACACACAGACACACACACACGCACACACACACACACACATATACATATATATATATATATATATATATATATATATATATATATGTATATATATATATATATATATATATATATATATATATATATATATATATATATAATATATATATATAAAAACTCAGAAAAAAGCTTAATTACAATTTCCATATACGAATGGAGCTATACCAGTAGTGATTGATATCAGGGACAACAAAGAAGTTCGAAACAATTGTTCCGACCCACTTTAGTGGGGGAGGAACTATATACTAAAAAAGGTTTTTTTTGTTCAGTCAATTTTTGGTAAAACTAGTTAATTTTGTTAAAAAATAGTGCCTCTGACTTTTCCTAAAGACCCAGAAAACGGTTGATGACTCTTTTATTCCGACATTTTGGGTGAAAAATTGATATTTTTTTCAAAGTTTCGCCCTTTCTCTTCGAAAATGGCTCCAAATATTTCATCGACTTTTGAAATCCTCCGGAGGTACAGACCTCAAACTGCTGATATACGTTGCAGTCAACTCAAAAAGAAGGCTAGCTCTTCTTCTGTGTTTTTTAAGAGTTTTGTGGAACCGTAATTCTGCATTAAAATTTGACAGTTTTTTGCTATCTCAAAACAATTATTATGAAAAATGAATAATTAAATTTTGATATATTAACATTCTTTTGCCAAAGTTTGTATATTGATTAGCATTGGAATAATTAGTTCTTATAAATAAACGCATCGCTTGTTGCTTTATCCATACTTGTTCTGCTCTTTTTGTGGTTTTTAACAACTAAAAAAATTATAAATTCATTCAGGCAATGCTTTTTTAAAATTTGATTTAGCAATCTTTTGTTTTTTCTTCTTATTAAAAACCAAAAATTCTGCAATCAAAATTCAACTTCTATGCACGCTTAGTTTATTGTCAAAATGAGGCCCCACGATCTTGAGTTAAGATTTCAGAGAGTTTCATGGTTTCTATCACTTTAACAAAGTGTTTTCTTAAAGTCGAATTGAATTCTTGTGTTTTTCTACATTCCGTGTCTTTTTTGCAGGCTCATGAGTGAGCATCAGAAAAGAATGATCCACTTGGTGTTCCTACATGGTATACTTGAACATATATAATGCTTTCAGATGACCTCTAGTGTCTGGAATGTATTTTAATATATTTGTTTTAGGAAAATCTCAGTTGAATTTTATAATTTTCCACTTGTCTTGAAATCCAGTCCTTGTGTTGCTTAGTCTTAGTAAGAAAAAATCAAGCCCTCTCTTTCCATTGAGTGAAGGTAAAGTCTTAATTCTTTTTATTTATTGGCTTCATTGCCTCGATACCATAGGTTCTAAATTTTCTCTACGTTGGGATAATATGCCAATTTTGGAAGCTGTTTCCGTTACCTTGACCGATTATCATTTTGATAGATGGTCCCATAAAATCACAAACAAAAGGAAACGCACATGCACAAATAGAGTTTTTTAGTTGATAGCGTATGATTTAACGGCTTTTAAACCGTTTTCTTGCGAATTGTAAATGATTTTTGTGTGTTTCCTCTTTTTGTCTTTCTTTTTTGCACTGCTGTCGCACATTCTGGATCATGACAAATATCAGTGGCTTTCTTTGAAGAGCGAAAAATCGTCTTTTGCGATTTTGATCAGTTGATTGCTTTTGGTATTAATGACTTGAAATTTTTGTTTTGAAAAACTTGATTGACCTTTTGAATTCTGTTCTTTTCTGTTTTTGCTTCTGACAGTTTGTATGTTAGTCCTATTAATGACATCTCCCGTCCACTGTTGGCAAAGAAAACAATAGTTTTTGTCGTTTTTGCTTCAGCTGATGGTTTTATGGCTATGACGCTAAGTGGTTTCTTAAGATATTTTGATACTGGTCATTGCTTGTAGGTTTTTTGTTGTCTTTGTTTGCATAGCCTCGTAAAACAAGACCTCATTGATGTTTAAAATACCTCAGGTAAACATTCACAATCAGCTCAAAACATATCTAATGGTTTTAAGGGCTTGAAAAATGTGTTTTTGTAACAATGTTCGTTGAAATCAGCGTTCTGTCTGTACTCGTAATAAATTTGTTGTCTGAAGACTTAGTCTCCATTGTTTTGAGGTACAAAAGACCTCTCGTAAAATTAAAAGGTTTTTGGTTCACTTAGTTGAAAATTTACTTTTTAAAAACCTTCTGAAAATAATTTCTTTCAAAAAATCATAAAGGTTTTGAGTTTCGGCGGTTCTTAAATCTAATTTCTGTCAATTTCCAACAGAGTCTCTGATATAAACAAATCTCACAACTTCTTTCTAGGAAAAAAAATTGATGTCAGTGCTGATTTTTGTATATAAATGGTGTTGTGGCTCCTTTTTCTTTCAAATCATAAATGAATAAATCATTTATGATTTGATTAGTTGTTCAATTTTTTGAAAAACTGTTTAACCATTTTTGTGTTTTTTATAGTTGGTGTCATACAACAACATTATTGATGGTTGCCGTTAGAGTGGAAGAGAAATTCATTTAGTCATAATTAAAGGATTTAATGTATAGCACGTAATTTCAAAATTTGCATTTGTTGTTTTTTTCTGTCTACTTGCTACAGGGTATCTGTAAGGACTGGTCCTACATTTTCTGACATACTTTTTTGTAGAAGCCGATATAAAGTCAATTCATGGTTCAATTGATTTTATGTAAACTTTTTTCTGTTATTATCTGTTGCCATTTCGACATTTTTATTAAGCGCCTATAATAATAGATAATGATTTTTGGTCGCAACTAACAGTTATTTTTGTTTACTGATTTTGTTATTTGTCTTGTCTCATATTTTCATTATTGACAAGTATTTTTGGTGCTGCAAAGTGGTAATAAATCATTTTCTCGCTAACAACTGCTGCCAACGGCTCCGATGAAGTTACTTAGGACTCTATCTAGTATTTGTAGTTGACAGCTAATGATTGACTTTGCCTCTTTTAATTCTTGCACTTCTTAAATGGTTACAACATTTCATCAAGTAAAAGTTATATCCGCTTTGAAGCAAATTTAACGTTGATTTCTAAGTTTATGTTTTAACTGATGTATTTTGACTTTGTTAGTGGCCTTTTTTAAAAAGGAAACGATTTTGAGTTAGACGGGAAGTGTTTTGTTTTATTTGCTTGTCGGGTCTTGTAGCTTTATTGATAGCAGTTATCATTGGCTCTCCAATGCGGCAGTATATAATTCATGCATAGGTTCGCACTTAAGACAAATTACTTATTAACCAAATGTTTTCGAAGAGTATGTGTTTTTTTGAAAGTTAAAGTTATGTTGCTCTTCATCATTTGGTAGACAATTAAGTCAAAAATATGAACGTGGTCAGAACACTAAGTGCTAACGCACATTACTGAGCCTTCTTGTTTTTCTCCGTTGCGTTTTTTTCATTTCTTGTCAATTTTTATAACATAGCTGGCAAATTGCCCGAAAATAGCCGCAATAGCTTCATATATCTTTAGTCTCAAAAAGGACGGGAAAAAGACAGACCAGAAAAGAAACTTATTCTTTTCATTAAGCGCTGAGATGTTAAATTTTGATTAAAAATCTATATAATTTATTGCTGTTTCTATTTGATGCTCTTAAGTAATCTTCAATTAGAGTGACAAGCACTCATTTGACCTTATCTTTTTGAATCAAAGCAAAGAAAAGTCAATTTTAGAGTGAGGAAGTCATTTCTAAGAGTGAGATGTCACGTGTGACCAAAAATTTAATCACGCAAATGAACAAAAAAACTCGCTCCACTAATAGTAAAAAGTGACGTCACGCCCGCAAATTAGTTGAAATTGCATGAACGATTGAAAAAAAGCAGATTTGAAGTGGTTGTGACGTCATGTGGTCGTAACAAAAATTATGACGACGAAATAAATGAAAAACCAAGACCCAATAATAGCCTCGGCTATTGCTTCGCGGCTATTAATAAAAAACAAATACAAAATTTCATCAACAAAGTTTTATTTTCACTGAGTAAAGCAACGTCATTTAATCAGAAACTGTCTTGATAGAAGCGTCAGAAAAACGTTAAACATAAAGAAGAATATATTCAATTTTATCAAAGGCTGATTTCATTTTCTACTTTATAGGTCGATAAACTTCATTATTGGTAATTTTTTTAAAAAGAAAATAAGCGACAAATATTTGGTTCGGGAATTAAAACAAAAGAAGTACGCAACTTCTATTTCACATTTCTTAAATATTTGAATTGCATTTTACTTTCTTATTGCTAACATCTTCAATTTCAACCTTTAGAAGTGAGCTGATTCTGTTACATAAGCCTAATTTAAAAACTCTCATCAAAATTTTTTCCACTTTCCACTTGCGGACTATAGTTTCACTTCAAACTCCTCTCATTATAAATATACGGTGTAAGAGATTTTTCAAGATTTTTCTTTAAAAAATTGTTAATGAATTGTGAGAACATTAGTTTTCTGACACTTGCTGCATCTAACACAGTGGTGCTTTTCTCGTTTTTAAACGGTACCTTTTGTTCTTTGAAATATGAAAATGGTCAAAATATGGGCAGTGGAAAATACAGGCTTTCACTGGAATTCATGGCAGAAAAGCTGGAGAAAAACATAAAAGAAACTAGTTTGATATCAAAAACCAATTTTTGTACTAATACAGAACATCGTTGATAGGCAAAATTTCTGTAATTAAAAGCTTGTTTGATTTCAATGCTTTCTTGTTATTGTTACTTATTCATATTGTAACTATGAATTATTTTAGCGTACAACGATGAAGTATTTGATGCAGTATCAGGAAAACAATCAATTCAAAAGCCATTTCAAATCCTCAATACTTATTGTTTCAGGCGTTCAATTTAGCAAATATGCTTTCAGTAGGCCAAAAATGATGTGAATAGAATTTCAACCAATACATCTGCAGCACCATAGGATAGTTTTCAAATAGTTGAAAATGGGAAAAGGGTACGCATGGAGACTATCCAATATTTCTCATTATTGTATTCAGATGTTTTTCAAGATAAAAAACTTGCCGCCACCTTCTATCTTTGTGATTGATTAATGATAATTGTTCTGATTATTGAGCAAAAAAGTTCTACTTTCTCTAATACACTATTGACTGCTTTTAATGTTTTCTAAAATCTTTTTATGTTGCTCATTATTTTTCAGAACTCGAGCGCAGCCTCAATTTTTCTCATAATGCTCGAGTGTGCATGCCTGCATGTGTTCACGTTTGAGTACTCGAAACTTACCTTAATAGTACTCTTAAACTTCAAAATATTCCATTTTTATCATAATCACGCAAACTCAAGTCTTGGATCTTATCGGCCGAAAGAGTATATGTTTTTGACAGATTCTGGTTACGGACCCGTTCTTTACGGAGCAACACACAACTGAGAACTACTTTTAGCTGAGGTGCCGAAGTATTGGGTGGATTTATGATATAATGACTCAAGTCCTGGACCAATTTCAAGTTTCTTTGATTCTATACGAGGACCGTGCATAATTTCATATTGACCATACATGATTTATTAAAGCAATCTTGGTATGAAACCAAACAACTCATATATCGTCCTGGTTTGACTAGCAAAAAATCAATTTGATTCTAGTATGTGCAGTATACTTTTGACGCTGAGGTTGCACTTAAACACTGAACTCTATGCCTATTTAGAAAATGATTTTGAGCTATGTCTTAACACATTTGCGCATGTGTTAACACATTTGAGCATAACACATTTGCGCATGTCTTTCAAATACGTATAAACTGGCTTCAGAGAATATCAAAACTTGAGTCAGAGATAAACATACTATTTTATTTAGAGTAAGTAATGCAATAAGTCATGTATTTCGGAGTCTTTGCACCAGGAAGCGGATATCTTTTTTAAAATTAAATATCTAAATTTTATCGATAAGGCATTACGTAGATGATTCCCTGGCATCACTTTTTTGGAATAACAGAAGTCAGTTCATACATAAAAACTCTCTTTCATAAAAAAACTAAAAAACTCTTTTGCATATAACTTCAAAATCATTTTCCAAAAAAGAGCACAAACCAGAATTGGTGCCTTAGCGCATTTAAAGGGTCAAAAGTATACTGCACAAAGGATATGTGAAAATTAAAAGTTTTCTGACTAAATTATACCTGAACTTGTGGCACTAGCCATTGTTTTATGTAGTATATATGACCATGTATGATTTCCAATAAATTTTCACCGAAAAAAAGGTCATATTATTTTCGGGCTTCCAAAATTTTTGTATGATTCCTGTATAGTTTCTGGGAGATTATATCCCAGGTTTAGGTCCAGACCCAAATTGAGCTATGATCAGACTATGCAGACTGAAATGACCTCTGATCAGACTTTCCAGACCGAAGTTACCTCTGATCAGACCTTCCAGATCAAAATGATCTCTGATCAGACTTTCCAGACCAAAATGTCCTCTGTTCAGACCGAACCCAGACCACTGTCCAGACTATAGTGCGCTTATGGTCAGACACAAATTCAGACCAATGTCCAGACTATAAACAGACTATGGTCAGACCATCTTCAGACCATGGTCCAAACTCAATTTCAGACCATTGCCTAGACCTTAATCAGACTATGATCAGACTCAAGTGCGCTCAAAAGAGTCTGATCAGAGAAAGATTATTGCTAATGAAAACGAATCCTAACTGTTGAGAAAAAATTTTTATTTACCATACCCCTTATTTCATATTTCTGACTCAATGGATGAACTTAGACAGCTTTCCACAAGAAACGTCGTGGTCTTCAGTTAATCAAAATTTCCTCTTCTCTTGAGGGGACCGGCATTTGCTATCAGTTGGACTCCTTGTTTCTGATCAGAGTCATCGGACTTTAGATGAGTCTCTGATCGGAACGCTGCTTTATTGTTGCCTTTTGGCAGAGCCAACACCCTTCAATAAAAAAAAAACAAAAAAATCAAAAAAATAATGCACTCGAAATCAGACCTTCAAAACCGAATTGACCTCTGATCAGACTGAACTCAGATCATGGTCCAGACTATAAAGACTGTGATCAGACCTTCCAGACCGAATTGACCTCTGATCAGACCGAGCCCAGACCATGGTCCAGACTATGAAGACTATGCTCAGACCTTCTAGACCGAATTGACCTCTGATTTGACCGAACCCAGACCATGGTCCAGGCTAAAAAGACTATGATCAGACCGTCCAGACCGAATTGACCTCTGATCAGACCGAAATCAGACCATGTTCCAGACTATTGTGCGCTCGAACCGCCTTCCAGACCCTGTAATTTCGGTTTGGGAACACAGGGGTGTGCGCTCGATTGGGTCTGATCATAGCTCAATTTGGGTCTGGACCAAAACCTGGGATATGATCGTTGTATGACGACTAAGAAAACTTACAAATCCTATATGAGCTAGTATGATTATTAAGAATCATATATGACTAGTATGAAATCAAAGAAAGTTGTCGTATAGGCGACCTGGGCCTTAATAACCTTGAAGGCCAATTCTAGACTATTCTCTTAACATCTTTGCGTTTGAACGTCCAGAAATTAATCCTTGTACATTCGAAGTCAGTAATCTGATACGAATTGTACACAAAATGTGAAAGTTTGCTCGATACCACGTCAATGAGTGAGAGATCAAAAACGAGTAAAATTACAAGGTTTGTCACATGTTTGGTCAGAATTTAGTTTTGTAAGTTTAGTCAGTTTTGTAAGTATGGAAACTTCTGTATTTAAAAATATTTAAAAATACAGAAGTTTCCATCTCTACAAAACGCAACTAATTTTTGACTAAACATGTAGCAAACTATATTTTTGATCGTCCATGAGCGTCAAAGTCTCATTAACAGAACTTTGTTCCGCAAAGGGCAACACGACGTTGTTTATGAATACTACCTTGTACGCTTAGACAGTTGTTCATTTCAAATGTTGAAAATAAATTTAAAAGTTTTTAAAAGATTTTTATTGCTCAGAATGAAATAATGGCCAAAAGAAAACGTTAATTGAAATGTTTATTTGTGATTATGAATTTGCTAATTGGTTGATTTGTTTCAACTGGTAAAAATATGGATTAACTTTCAGCGAGAAAAATTGGACTAACATTGAGCAAAAAGATTGCAGACAAAAATTTTTGAATGGAGCAAAAATCTTCATACGCGAATTTTGCCTGATAGTAACAATAGTGCCAAATCATCAACGATTAAAAGTTAATTATTGATGCAATGGTTAAAAAGTAGAGGCAATTTATGTTGGGAACCCGAGTCGAATGGGGTTAAATTGTTAGAATGCAAAGCGCGGATTATGGAGCTGGGTGAGAAAGGCATGATAAGAAGAGAGCAGATTGGCTAGCTAGTTTGGAACTGGCGGGCACCAGAGCGAACACCATCCGGTGGATTTTTTCCTGCACAAATGTTGCACTGTTTTCTGGGTAGGCAATTTCAATACTGAGCTATCTAGGATCATTGTTTCTCTCCTCAACAACTGGAAGAGATTAAAGCAATTGATAAAACTGAAACAACTCAGTTAAAATGCACTCATTCCATTTACTGCAGTATTTTTTCGAAACAGTATAACTTTTTGGATGTTGTGATTTTGAAATTAAATGACATTAGTTTTTCCCCCTCTTCTTTTCAGATAGCATTTTCAAGTTATTGTGTCAACATTTTAAACGTCAGTTTTTGAACATTTTGATGTGATAGGGTGAATTGAAGTTATCTTTAACCTTCATATGTGCATATTCAACTTGTTGAAAACTTCGCAATCTTGAGAGGGATTGTCAGATTTGTCTTTGTTTTTTTTACCTCCACAAAATTTATTTCAGAGACGTTTTAATGACTGTCTATCAATTCATATTAAATATGCGGATATAAATCCTGATTTACGTGAGCCATAGATTGACTCACGTTGACTCTACGTGAGTCATACACTTTTCTTAGCGTAGCTTGTCTCACAAAATACAAAATACACCTGCTGAATAAAACACCCCGTTCTGTTAGACACAATTTCACAATTAAATGCTAAGTAAAATTTGTTTATAGTTACCAATGGTCAAATCAGAATTTTGGCCAGCGTACAATCTGAGTTACTGATATCTTTCAAAAAAAACACCAAAGGATGCATTAAGTCAACAAAACTTATGGAATGTAATAAAAACATTCCAAATATTCCTTTAATGGAAGAGTTTTGAAACTTGATTTTAATTTTTCTAAAGAATTTCAGCGATAGCGATTTCAATTAAGTCGATAGCAGAACTTTTTTGCTGGCCTAATGTTTTGTGTTTAAAACGTAACTTTCGAGGTCAGTGCCAACGTTACCTAAAAATATTTGTTGCAGAATAGCAAAGATATCAATTCCAGTTACTAATTGTTGGTTTTGTTACTGATTTTTATTTACTTTTTACCTATATTCTGCAAAAACTTAAATCTTTTAGCAGCCCAGTCATGACATTAAAGCTGAACAATCCTAGTCGAGAAGAAACAAGGGCCGGCCATCTTAGAGAAATCTGGCAGAATCAGTCAGAGCAAGGTGTTATCTGGCAGAAGTTGTTAGAATAACCGGCAATCTGACAGCAATGGGGACTGTCGTATCTCGCAAAAAACTTTTCTCCGCAATATTGAAACAAACTGTTAATTTACAAACGTCTCTCAAAAGGGAAAATAGATCAAATCACTTTTCATCCAAAATCGTTTTCTTAAAGATTAAATCAAAATATTCATTGAAGAACCATTTTTCGAAGCTATTTTTGTTGAAATAATCAATGAAATAATTCAATTCAATTGTATGATTTAGTGGATTTTTTTTGCCAATGAACAGTAATTTTTATTTCTAAAAACTCTCGTTCCGGACAAAACTTGCAGCATTACCTATTGACATTGGCGCAACAAAACATGGGCGTAAATCTGCTGTGTTATTCCCTGGCTATCTTTTTCTACTACTCTTTCCTCGCCCCTGCTTTATGACCGGCGACTAGAAAAATGGCGGCTTTTTTATCACATACAGTGTGGCGAAAGCTAAGCAAACAATGTAAAATATAGTGCGTTTATTGGAAACATTATTTTACAGATTTTGTCTCCATTGTGAAGTTATTTAACATTTTGGACGCGCCTCGCAGTTTGATAACTTATCGCTGACGATAAAGGCGGAAATAACCGGTTTTTTCAAGTCGTTTATTTTTTCCTTGCGTTTTTTGGTCCTTTTTTCGTGCTTTGTCTTCGTGCTTTGTCTTTCGTGCTTTGCTTTGTTTTCTGGCAGACCGCGCACAGTTTTTCTTTTTGCTTTTGCTTCGTTTTTTTTTTTTTTCTCTCCTTTTTTAAGGCACACCGTGCCCGATTTTATTTTAAATGTCTACTGCAGAGTTTTTCTCTGTTATAGCTAAATTTGATGGAGCAAGTAAAACCATCTTCAACCCAAGAAAGCAGAAAATCATCAAAAATCACAAAAAGTTTAAAAAATCGTTAGAAAATCGAAGACAGGACATCGAAGATGGAAAGACTTATTTTCTGATGTTTCTTGTTTTTTATGTTGGTACTCAAAGTATGTATCATTCAAATATTGCAAAAGTTTGATTTTTTCCGCACTCATTAGGACCCTAGGCCTTTTACTCGTGCTTTATTGCTATAGGGAATACTTTAAAAATTGTTCATCTTGAAAGAATCTGGCAGATAGAATTGGTTATTTTTACGAATCTGTCCCGAAAAATTGGTTTCGTAAAATGGCTCTTTTGCTGTCCTCATGGAGACTTGAACAATAAGTCAAAAGTATTTACGTATATTGATTCAGTCCTGACGTAGTTTTTGGTTTGATTAGCAAACAGTCTAAGGTCAATCTTGATGCTATATTTCTTTGGGCATGAGAACATTCTTATAAAAACGGCTGGAGTTTTGTTCCGACCCACTTTAGTGGGGGAGGAACTATATACTCAAATGGGTTTTTTTTGTTCAGACAATTTTGACCGATCGATATAATCATCGTAGAGAGTTGTGAGTGGTATCATTAGAAAGCCCATCCAGCGTAGAATATGGAATTAAAAAGATTCTTTTCGATTTTCGTTTTTTATAGGGAGTTATCGAGTCTTGAAGTTTTGTGAATATAAGACGTATTTCAGATGATTTTATTCGCATTTTCAATATTTTTGTCCAATTTTTCGTCAATTTTACTAAAAAAAGTAAAAATTGTTACCTGTAAGGTTATTTATTTTATCTCGTAAGACAGGTGAGGGTTGCTGAATTTTTCGATCCGAGTTCTTTGGCCAGAAGTTACGCTAAATATTTCAAAATTCCGACTTTTTATGTCAAAAATGGGACAAAAATTTGCTTTTTTTTAGCCCATTTGCTTTAAATTTTGCAGGAAGTAGACAACTTAAAACTGCCCCCATAATCTTCTTAAGCTCAAAATCGAGCTAGTCGTATTCCTGCATGCTTTAAGAGTCTTCGGGAATTATAATTTTGCCAATTTTTTTAAATTTAAACTCGATAATTGTACAAAATGCACTATAAATTTTAGACACACTGGAAAGTTTTGTATAAAAAATACTCTATTTCGCAACCATTTGAACGATTGAGTGTTTTGTTAGACGCGCAGGAACATCTGGGCTGATCTTGATCTCACCATGGATCCTTACGATAAATAAATTTTTAGATTTTAATGAGGCCCGAACTTTTTTTTAAAATAAATTCTTGCTATGTAAATGTTTTTTATGTAAATTACAGATAAGATTTTCAAATTAGGGCTCAGATACGATTCAAATTATTGAGAGATACTATTCACAATATACGAGTCCCATTGAGATTATATTATGGTTTCAGAGTTAAGCTCGTGGTTTTTATGGCTCTGATCAATTGTTTTTGTAAAAATTGTATGAACTTCTTGAGTTTTGCTTTCAATTATTATACTTTTTGTAACCCAATGACTAAGTGTTCCCATTGAAAGATCCAGTTAGCTTTCTATAAGGTTCAATTGAACCTATACAATTCTTTCAGTTGTAATCTAATTCTGCTATCATTTTGAATGTATTTGTTTTAAGAAAAAAATCACTGAATTTTTGAACTTTGCAGAGAATTTTGTTTTACTTCTCTCAACTTCGGGCGCAGTCTCAGTAAAAACAGGAAGAAAGCAACTTGCTTTGAGTTATAAATTAAAGTCGTTAACGGCCTTATGTTCAACTAATGGTTTCTTTGTTTTGATACTAAGCGTTTTCAATTTTTTTTTCAGCATAATTGAATTTTTTATGACTTCATTTTGTTTCCTTGTCGAATTATCACATTAATGACACGTCGAATAGAATTAAATCACAGTAGAAAAAATGCACAGCGTATCGATATGTCAATTGTTTCTGTTGAATTCTTTTACGCTTTTTGTCTGAGACACATTTATCTCGCAAAATTTGTTGATTTTTTTGTTTTTGCCAATGTTTGTCTTTCTTTTTATTTTTCTAATACATATACCTGATAACGAGAGGTCTGAATTGCTTCCCCAGTACGTATACTACAACTCAATTAAATATTTCAGTTTGCAGCTGCTTGTTTTAATGATTTTCAATTTAAAATTTAAAAAAAAGATTGTCTCCTTTTTGTCTGCCCTAAAAAACTCCCCTTGTCTCTTTTTGCTTCCATTTTCGTCACCAGGTAGCTCAATCTCAATAATTAGAAGTCTTAATCACTTTTAATAATTCAAATAATTTTTTCCCGCTTGATTATATGTTTTGACTGACTGCTTGAACGATTCAGTTTAATAAAAAATTTTCGAGATTTCTGTACTGTTCAAAAGTTGGGTTTCTTTTTGTTGTCATATCTACGTATTCCTTTTATAAGGAAGACTCATTGATTTTATGACTAGGCGGGCAAAAAAATGATTTACAGTTGTTGCAGGTAAAATATTATAATTATAGTGCCTTGAACAGTGTGATGTCGTAAAACTGTTTGAAGTTTCGGCTTCTTTATGTATTTGTTGCCTTTTTGTGGGGTCGTGACTAGGTCTGATTATTGGCAGGCCCCATTGGCATCCTGAAGTGTTCCAAGTCACTTCTTATTGAAAACTTTGGTTTGTCATGACTTTTGAAAGTATTTGTTTTCAAAAATGTATTTGGGTTTTTGAGCTTCGTCCTTTTTAAATAGTTTTCGGTCGATTTGTGGCTCATTCACTGTGAACACAGGTCACAAACCATTTCCAGTGAGCCATAATTTTTATGTTTATGACGCCCTTAGCTTCAAACATTTGTTTCTTGGCTTCGCTGCTACTGTTACTACGAGATTTCATAAAATGTTTGAGATTTTTATTTATTTGTTCACTTTAAAAGATTCTTGTTTTCTTTCTAATTTATATCAGTAATCTTAAAACTCATTGGCTTTGAAAGTCTGCGCAATTTATAATTGGATAATAACATGTCTCAATTGCTTCTTTTGAAGATATCAATTAACATTTTAGTGATTTCAATGGATATCTAATGACAACAATAACTGTGAAATTGTTTTCAAAAATAGAAACGTATTTTTGAACTTCCCACTTCTTTTTTGTCGATCTGTTAACAAGTCGCATTGAGGACAGGTCCCGCGTCTTTTTTAATGATGTATAGGTTATATTGTTTTGTTTAGGTTTTATCTGATGCAATTTGGGTTTTGTTGATGCAATTTATTATCGACATCGAGATTTGGTCGTAAAAAATGTTTGTTGTTTGATTTTTTGTCCTTTCTAGTAGTCCTATTATCAACAACTTTCATCGGCCCTCCGTCGTGCCACTAATGTATTCAATTGGCTGTTAATTGAACGATATGTATGTTTTTGAAAGTTTTCTATTTCTTCATCATTTGGTAGCCAATTAAGTCAAGAATGTGGATGAGCAGGGTCGGAACATTATGTGCATACGCACATTAACGAGCCTCCTTGTTGTGATCTAAATTGAAACAATTTGGCAATGACGTTTTAATTAACACTAAAATAATGCAATTTGTAAAAATGTTAGCTAACTTAGACGTAAACTGTGACTGAAAACATCAGGAATCAATTAGACTACTGCAAATTCGCTTCTAAGCACATCTGCCTCCGTTCTTTGAAGCGTCGGTGGTTGTGACACTCGCGGAGATCCAAATCCAAAATGCACAGCTCTGTTATAATCTGCTCTACTATCAGACTCATGCCCAACAGTTTCAAACCACTGCTGCTGATAATGTCCTCTAGAATCAGGCACACTTGATGATTGCATCACTGCTTCTGATTTTGTCCTGCTATGATTTTGCATAAGAAAATACGCAACCTTAAATATTCCGTCATTTCCTATTTCGTTTTCATTTCTAATCGTCAACAGTTTGAGAAAATTGAATCGCTTGCAGAACCCTTTCAATTGTCCGAAATTAGAACGTTTACGCAATGAGACAGCAACTAGAATTTTGGGGCACTCTGAAATCGGAGGTTGTAAAGCTTCAAGAAGTGATCTGATTTTGATGAGCTGTTCCGTTACATTACACGCCATGTCCACAACGTATACCATACCATCGACAGGTGGCAAAAATCCATTTCTAATTTGCTGACCCTCCGTTTCTAATTGACCGTGGGTCAAACTGACCCCAGGTAAGGAAGACGACTGGACGTTGTTGAAAGCGTTACCCAAAATTAAGTTTCGTAATCTGCAGTTCCCATGATCTTCTGTTCCAAATATAGCTATTTGAAACTTTGGGTCAATGTTCCTGCTTTAAATTAAGTTAGAAACAAGTCATTTTAAAATAAGCGATAGAGCTAAAATGAGCTATTCAGATTGCAACATCTATTCGAGTGGCTGTGCAATACATGGCCCAGATTTTTCAAAACTTAGCATGTCCTCACAATGAAAGCGCCTACCGACCTTCATTGAAGCTTTCACAAACCGGAAAAAAAGTCGATAACTCAGTATTTTAATAGCCCAAACTTCGCAAACAAAAACACTTGTTTTTAAAAACTTTGTGATCTTTTTTCGGCACATTACACCTCCGTTTTTCGGGTCTACATATATCATGCACCTACTAAGCTGGAGGGGGGGGGGGGGTTGGGAGAGGGGGTAAAAATCCAAATTTTGGTGCATAGGGTTCCTTAATTTAAAACAGGACTCCAGTTCGATAGAAGATAACTTCCTAGAACTGATCGTTTTGCGAAATTTGGATTTCAAACTAGAAAACATTGTGAATAAATTTGTTCTTTAGCCAACAGAGTCTAAATTAACAAATATAGCTAGTAGCAATGTATATTTAAAGAATGAATTAGCCTGTGTTACTAAAACGTTATGTTTCTATTTCAGGCAGACTGGTTTCGAGGTTGGTAAATAGAAACATATGGCTTGAATCATCATAGCCAATGTCTTATTGTGTATTTTCGCTGACTGTGTCTAATTTACGTCTCAACAAACCAATATGTGTCAGTCGCAGAGCGCTGATTACAAATTTATATGGATCAACCGTTTTGCTTGGAGATGTGGACTTTTTCGATCTAATCAAAACGTGTACAATTGTCAAACCTGTCACATAAACAAACAACCCGCATATTCCGGATCCATGATAATAAATAAATCCGTCATTAGCCATAGCTGCCATAAAATTCCGAGAACTAAAAGAACTATTTGGAATCATTTTAACATTTGTAAATCGATGTGCGAATCAATCCAAGAAACGAAATGTATATAAATTTTAATTTGAAGAGCCAAACAATTTGCATAAACTCAGCCATCTTGTGTGCCTACCTGCTTCTTCAATATGATGTCTAAAATCTCTTGAATTAGATGTCTGAAGTTAAATACATTTCTAAGCACGCTCTAGTAGAATAAATCAAAGTAATCCGGTGCGAAATTTTAAAGAGACACGATCCTTCTTTGTTGCTACTTCGCCAAGTTTCAAAAATTGAAATAACGGAAAATTGAGACCAAATTTTCCTCAGACAACACGCATGCAGTAAAAATGAAATCAAAAGGCATCTTACAAAAAGTAAGCAGGACAAATTGGTTTGAACTGGTTCATAATCCCAAAACAACAAGAAACAACGAAAATGCTGCTGGTTTGAGTCGCTGAGTGGCACCGAATCTTCTCAAAAATGTTGGCGTGTTAAAGATATTAATTTGTTCTGCGAGCATTAGTACTTTTTCAAAATATTTTACAATGAAAATATGAAGCATTTCTCAGCAGAAGCTTGGAGTATGTCGCCTCAAAGAGCAGAAATACAGCTGTAAACTTTATTTCTCAATAGAAAACTCAATGAAGAGAAAAATATTTTTGAGGAAGTATAAAGAACTGTAGGTTTCCATCCTCTTATATTTGTTCCGACCACACTTGTGGGAAGAGGAACTATATACTCAAATGGTTTTTTTTTGTTCAGACAATTTTGGCCGATCGATATATTCATCGTACAGAAATGTGAGTAGTATCATTAAAAAGCCCGTCCACCGTAGAATTCAAAATTATATTTTTTTTGAATTTCGTTTTTTTCGAGGAGTTATCGAGGATTGAAGTTTTGTGTGAATACGTGATATTTGAAATGATTTTGTTCACTTCTAGTGTAATTTTTCTTCAAATTAAGATATTTTTTATTAAAAAAGTTGATTCAAAATTAGCTTTCACGCCACAAAAAGAATCAATTTTCAGTTCCTAATAGACGGAAGGCGATAAAAAAGACTAGTTCTGGGAAGTTTACTATCAAAAAAATTCGAATTCTATTTGAGAGCTCTTTTTTAAAAAACTTTTCACATTTCTTTGTTTTCTTAAGCCAACTAGAGACTAGTCAGATATCATACCGAGGTTCCGTTAATGACAGACCTGATTTACAGTCTAATGGAGCCCAATGAACAATTAATTTGTTTCCATGGAGTCGCTCGTGTTTTTTTTTGGCTTCGACTCCGAGTTTCTGTAATTTTAAAAGAAAATTTGATTTTTTTGAGGTTTTACTAAATTTTTGGAGTCCTATGGCATAGATTCGTTGACTAAAAGTGCAATAGGTTTCATTATGAGTATTAAGTGAACATATCTAGAACGGACAGCTAATGGCTGTTAAGAGTTTAAAAATGATTTTTCGAAATTTTTTTTTTTAATTTAACCGATCATAAAATTTTTTTCGTGAATTGTAAGTCAGTCCCAGTAATGACGGGATCCCTTTCCTTTCTACTGCAACCAAAATTAATCTAGTAAGCGGGTTTATCTTCTTACTATTTGTTATGTGACTTCAATGACACAAGATTTCTAAATTTTTTTAAAAACTTTTTGGATATTTTCGTGTTATTGGTCCCTCTTGAAATCTTATCACATTATCCTGATATTGATTTCTCCCATAGCTTAGAAAAGATTTTCAATGGATCATGGATCAAATTTCCAGAGAAAATATTATAGTTTAAAAGGCTTCCACTCATTCTTCGCGCACTTTTCCACTGGATTTTTGGTTTTTGCCCGTAATTGTTGTTGTTTCCATAGTCATAAGACTTATTGTGATGTCTTATTGATTACCTATGCATGAAAAATTTCATTGTCCTCCACTCGAGGGATAACTGAGCGTATTTGTTCCGTAGAAAGCTATTGAATTTAGTGGCTGTTAGGACTTCAAAAATAATTTTTCGAGAAATTTTTTTTAACCTTAAACTATCTTAAACCTTATTTCGTGAACTGTGAGTCAGTCTCAGTAATGAAAGGGAAACTCTTTTCGACTTCAACCGAAATTAACCTAGTTAGCGGTTTTTTCTAACTTGCTTTTATGACTTCGACAAACGAATTTCATAATTTTTTTAAAAAAAATTTTGGATACTTTTTTTGTATTTCTCGTTCCTTTTGAAATCTTAACATCTTATCCTAACATTGATAGCTGCATTGGCTTAGAGAGGACGTTCACTGGGTCATACATAAAATTTTCGAGAAAAACTTATGGTTTAAATGGCTTCGACACTTTCTTCTCGCACATTTTACTATTTTTGGATTTTATCTGTGTTTGTTGTTGATTTCATAGTCAATAACTTTTTGTAATGTCCTATTGATACGTTGTAAAAAATAAGATCCTCATGGTCTTATCGAAGAAAAACGTGGCGTATTTATTCGATTCCGTTGAAAGGTATTGAATTTAATATCGCTGAACTATGGGTCTTGTCAAAAAAGTTCGTTGTCTTAATGTATTTGTTCATGTTTGTTGAATTATTAGAGTCAAATTGTTTAAAAGAAGAATCCCATTTATGTTAAAAAAGTAATTGAATGTAGAATAGTTTCTACTGAAAAGCTCGTTTTTTATTGGATTCGACACTTTTCTCGCTCAATTTATTTTTGAATTTGCTGTGTTAGCCCTTTTTCATTCTTTCGGTAGCCGTAAAACGCTGACCGGTCTCATAAGTTTGTAATTGACGATTGATTGAATAATGTTACCCGAAGCAGTATGTTTATAGAGAATAGTCTTGAAATTTATAATATACATTTTGAAAATTTTCAGGGTTTCTCAATTTTTTCAGTTCTCGTGCGTTTTCATAAAAAATATATGAGTGGTTATTTATATGAGTGTATTTGTGTTTCTTTTTCTCCACCTTTAGCACAATCGCGTAATAAGAGATCCCAATGATTTTCAAATGTGGCTCAATTGAACTCATTTAATCTTTCGGTGTAATTTGAGTTGTATTAGTTTGAATGAAAAGAGAAGGAAGAATACAGAGTATTCAGATAAAAGCTAATGATTTTAATGGCTTCACTAATTTTTTCCCCACGATTGTAATTTGTTGTTTGTATTTTTTGGGGTTTTTCTGCATCTATAGCTTGTTCCCAAGGCTTAGTCTAACCAAAGACAGATATTATTGGTTTCATTATGACTTTTTAGTAAATTTGTCAAGATTTATTACGTTAAAA
Source organism: Convolutriloba macropyga (assembly GCF_964194025.1). Lineage (NCBI taxonomy): Eukaryota > Metazoa > Xenacoelomorpha > Acoela > Convolutidae > Convolutriloba > Convolutriloba macropyga. The sequence continues at coordinate 23,977,795 of NC_134468.1, read as the reverse complement.
GCTAGTGATTTTTTTAAGACTTGAAACTATTTGGTTTAAAAAAATGTTGATTGATTTTTGAATGTCGCCTCATTATTTCTTTTTTTTGTGGACTTGTTACCTAGTTAAGGAAAAAACCCGTCTGCTGTGTAGTGAGGAAAAATTAAATTTGTGTAGTTAGGATTTTGTCTGATTGTAATTTGACGTTGTTACTAGGTGCTTTTAAATTTAGATATTGAGTTTTTGCCATGAAATTTTTGTTTTTGCTTCTTTTATTGTTGTTTCTCGTAGTCTTTTCAATGCAGATTTTGTTGTAATGAGGCATGGCATCATTTAATTCAATAATTAGTTTGGTCGTGTAACGATTTTAAACATCTATTTTTGATTGCCTCTTTGTCAAAAATGTAAGTCAAAAGCCAGTTAAGTCAGAAATGTAGATGAGCGCGGGTCGGAACATCATGTGCAAACGCACATTATCGAGCCTCCTTGTTTCAATAACGTAACAGTTATTTTTTGACAAAAAACTGCCTGACCTTCCCCAATCTTGAAAACTCATCATCCCGTAATATTTTCAAGACCAGATTATTATCAACGGTAGATCAAATTTAGAGCCAAATTTTTATAAGCAAGTACCACGCAACGCCAGGAGGTCTACACTACAAAAAAAAACAAATGCTTTTGTGTTAAAGAGAAAAGCCAACTAAAGAAAAATTAAATCAAGTAACATCTGTGAATGAATTTAGTTGCCTAATTTGCGATGAATACGAAAACTTAGGTTACAAAACATCGAACAGAAAAACAACTCTGAAGATTTAACAGTTATTGAAATTAAAATTTTTTTAACATTTAACATTTTTGAGCAACAAAGAGACTCGTTAATGTGCGTTCGCACATGATGTTCCGACCCGAGCTCATCTAAATTTTTGACATAATTGTCAACCAAATGAAGCGATAATAAAAATAGATGTTTGAGTTTAAAACATGGTTACAAAACCTAACTACTAATTGAATCACATAATGCCATGCCTCATTAGAGCGCTCACGGGATATGCCATTAAAAAGACTGCGAGAAAAAAACAACAACCAACAAGCACCTAGTAACAACGTCAAAATGCAATCACATAAAACCTTAAATTCAAAAATTTAGTTTTTCCTAACTATACAGCAGATGGATGTTTTCCTTATTGAGACTAGGTAACAAGTCGACAAAGAGAAGAAAAAATGCGGTTAAAATCAACAATCTATCAACATTTTTTAAAGCAAAAAAATTCAAAAGTCTACAAAATCTGTAGCTTATAACTAAAATATTCTTGATAAATTTATAGAAACGTCATTATGAAGCCAATGGGACCTGTCTTTGTTTAGACTAAGCCATAGGAACGGACTACAGACACAGAAAATCTCAAAAAAACACGAACTATTTGCAAAAACAAATTGATGAAGCCATTAAAATCATTTGCTATTATCTGAATATTATGTGTTTTTTATTTCTGTTTTTATTTTTACTATTTCTGTCAAAATTATCTTGAAAGATTAAATAAGTTCATTTGGGCCACATTTGAAAATAATTGGGATCTGTTATTACCTGAATGTTCTAAAAGAAGAGAGAAAGAAATACAAATACACCACTCACAAAACCTTTATGAGAACGGATATTATCCATAAGACATAACATCAGTTACAACATAATATCAGTAGACATGTTAGTTTTTGAATTTAAAGGAATTGGATGGGACCTCTCAATGACGAGAATAAATTACAAGTTGACGAAAAGGACAACAAAAAATGAAAAGTTTGAAAAATCTTTGAAAATGTATAATATCACAAATTTTAAGACCATTCGCTATAAACTGACTGCTTCGGGTAACATCATTCGTTCAATCGCCAATTACAAGTTATGAGACCGGTCAGCATTTTACGGCTATCTAAAGATTAAAGCAAAAGGCAAAACCAGCAAATTCAAAAAAATCAAGCGATAAAATTGTCGAAGCCATTAGAGAATGAACTTTTCAGTAAAAACTTTTCTATTTTCAATTAACTTTTTAACAGCAACAGGATAGTTTTTATTGTTATAAAATGACTTGAAAAACAACAAATACAAACAAATATAACTAAACCACGAAGTTTTTGAGAAAATCCCTAGTATCAAAGCCATTAAATTCAATAGCATTCAGCGGAATTAAATGAACAAGCTAAGTTATGCCTCGACGGGAAAGCAATGATATCGTTCATTCATAGTTCATTGACAACTCATCACAATAAGTGGTATGGCAATAAAAAACATTAAAACGACGAAATTTTTGAGAAAACTCGTAGTAACAACGTCATAAAAATCAATAGCTTTTAACGAAAGCCATAAAATACGCTAAATTACTCCTCCACGTGACAAACAATTTTTTTATAGGTTATCAATAAGACATTAAAACCAGTCACTGACTATAAAAACAACAACAAACACAAGCAAAACCAAGAAACTCAGTAGAAGAGTGCGAGAAGAAAGTGTGGAATCCATTTAAACCATAAGCTTTTCTTCGAAAACTTTTTCTATGATCCATTGAACGTTTTCTTTAAGCCAATGGAAACTACCAATTTTACGATAATGTAATAAGAGTTAAAAAGGAACCAATATTACAAAAAATATCCAAATATTAAAAAAGAATTATGAAAACTCGTGCATCAAAGTAAAAAAAAACAATAGTTAGAAGATAAAACTGCGAACTAGATAAATTTTTGTTGAAGTAGAAAAAAAAGTTTTGTCATTACTGAAACTGACTTACAGTTCACGAAATTAATTTTAAGATTGATTAATTTTCAAAAAATTTGTTTCAAAAAAAATTTATTTAAAGACTTAACAGCCATTAAATTCAATAGCTTTCAATGGAACTCAAAATGTACGCTCCGTTATGTCACGATGTGAGTAAAAGGATATTTATCACGTATAGATAATCGATAAGAGGTCACAATATGTCTGATGACTATGAAAAAAAAACAACAAAAACAGGCAAAGACCAAAAATTCGTTAGAAAAGTGCGAGAAGAAAGAGTCGAAGCCATTTAAACCATAAGATTTTCTGTGAAAGCTATCTATGAGACATTGAACGTCATCGCTAAGACAATGGGAGCCATCATATAAGGATAACGTGATAAGATTTCAAAAAAACCAATAATACGAAATGTACAAAAAATATTTGAAAAATTATTTTTGAAATCTTGTGGCATTGAAGTCATATAACCAATAGTTAGAAGATACAACCACTAAAGAGATTAATTGTGGTTGCAGTAGGAAGGAGGCGGACCTGTCATTACTAAGACTGACTTACACTTCAAAGAAATAAGTTTCTGATTGGTTAAAATTAAAAAAAGATTTGGAAATGTTATTTTCAAACTCTTAACAGCCATTAGCTGTCGACTCAAAGCATTAGATAGGTTCACTTAATGCTCATTACGAAACCTATTGCACTTTTATTCCTCGAATTTATGCCATAGAATTCCAAAAATTTAGTAAAACCTAAAAAGAAAATCAAAATTTCGTTTAAAATTACGAAAACTGAGATACAAACCAAAAAAACATGAGCGATTCCTTGGAAACGAATTTTTTGTTCATTGGGTTTCATTTGATTGGAAATGAGGTTTGCCATTAACGGAACCTCGATATTAAAAGTGACTAGTCTCTAGGTAACTTCAGAAAACAAAAAAATCTGAAAAAAGAGCTCTCAAATAGAATTCGAACTTTTTTTTGATAGTAAACTTCCCTATGAGACCAGAACTAGTCTTTTTAGCGCCTTTCGTCTATTAGGAACACAAAATTGTTTTATTTTGTGGCGTGAAATGTAATTTTGAATTAATATTTTCATAGAAAATGTGTTAATTCGAACAAAAAATATGGTAAAAATGAACAAAAGTGAACCAAATATCCCGTGTTCACATGAAAATTATTTAAACCTCGATAACTCAAGAAACGAAATTCAAAAAAAGTCTTTTTAATTTCTAATTCTACGCTGGATGAGCTTTTTATTGATACCACTCATTTCTGTACGATGAATATATCGATCGGCCAAAATTGTCTGAACAAAAAAACCCATTTGAGTATATAGTTCCTCCCCCCACAAGTGGGTCGGAACAATTATTTTTCAAACTGAAAACTGACTATATCATAATTGGTAATTGTTGCACCTCTCGCAATTTAATTATGGCTGACGAATTTGACACCAGCCAGATTTTTCTAAGCTAATTTTGGGCGGTCGATATCTTTTCAAGATATACAAGGACGACATTGGTACAAACTGTTCAAATATTTGAAACGATCGTTGAAAAAATGGGGGTTTTTATTTTCTCGAGGGAGAAAAGCAAAAAGTTTCTCTTACACTTTCACAATCTAAATACGCTAAAAGGCTCACATCAGGTACTAAAAAATGAACGATAAATGTTAAGGTAAACATGAGCTAAAATCGTTTAGTTCTGGATGCGCAAACCCCTCATATTGTTTGCAAAACCACATTTGCCTCAATTGCTGCATAATTAGCTAAATTGTATTTGTCTTTCAACATAATCTTTGTTCTGCAGTTTTTTAGATAAATCTCAATTTGTTCAGTGATCATAATCCCGAATTATTCATCTTTTAAATTGTGACTCTCGTAAGGAGTCGAGAAATATCCTCTAGACTCCAGTTTCCTGAATCTCAATTCCAGACATTCAAGACAGGTGTCTTGCTAAATGATCGAAGTTGAGTAATTGCGGTTGTAGATTCACATCGCAAATCCAAAATTTTACAAAAAAAGTCAGTATTGGCACTGCGTATACACCCGTGGCATTTCAATGGAAAATCACAACCTGGAACAGAGCCGTTCTTAAATAAGCTAGTAACGAACTCACCTTTCATATGGAAACATTTAAAAATTCGACTGAAAATGGCAATTTTGCGCAAAGAGGGATTCTCAATCGTCAACACACAACTCCGCTCTCTTTACTCCTGACTGAGTGGTATTGCCTATTGGACATATATACAATGACGCAAATGTGAACTCAACGGCACAAGAAGAAAGTGAACCCCAACGTGCGCAATGCACAACAGAAAGTTGAACAGAAATGAGTGACTTCCGATTGAAGCGCATGACATACTTTGGAGATAAACTAATGGTAACAATCCGAAACAGTCAAAACCATGAAAAAAATATGCAGAACCAAAGATTTTTGATCACATGCAAATCTGGCCAGCACCAGCTCTGTCTGATCTGTAGATTGCACAAACAAATTGATAAAAATGCAATAAACCCGAAAATTACGCTCAAATTCAAAATAATAGCAAAAATGTCACAAAATGGATGAGGACGGAAGTAAATCAGCCAGTAATGCACAAATTCATGAAATCCGTTCTAAATTTGACCCACTCTATAATTCTAGCTAATTTACTATTTTCAATTATACCCAATTGCTAGATCCTTTAAATCAAAAGGTTACGATTGGTAACGATGGAACAAATATGATGGTGGATTCGTTAGCGTTTGCACTGACATAGACGGAAGCCTAAGAAGTAGTGATTGCCACAGATGCACTCTCCTTCTGTCTTCGTATTTCAAAACCAAAATACAGAAAAAACTCGTTAAGAACTCAAAATACAGAACTACGATTGACACAATATAACCGACTAATAAGATACAATTGTCCATCAGAAGTAACAATCGGACGACAAATCCAGTCCTTATTTCTGTAAAGATGTTCTTGAATCACTTCTGCGAGGAAGTAATTCTTGATCAAGCCATATTTGCAAATCGAAAAGTATTGATAAATTCGCTGCGCAAATCCTGTACTAAACAACCAATTAAAAAATGAATCTACAGAGAAACTCCAAAATTAGTGTCTCGCGATGTTAAGTAGACTTGACAAAAATTGAACACCCACAGATCAAAAAGGAGACATCTGATAAATTTAAACTAAAAGTCAATTAAGAAATAAAAATATCATTGATATAGTAAACATTGAAAAACAGGAACCATATTTGGTCCACAATTTCAAATAAGCAGATGACCTCACGTACAAACTAGATCAATCTGTAAAGTTAGCGTTAGACTTAAAAACATTAATTTAATTTGCCAATTAAAAAAATTATTAAATGCCTGCTATTGACCGGCAGAACCTCACAAATATAATTTGACCGCCACCTCACACAAATTTACGGTCTCACAGATATTGAAACTGAAATATAAATATACCATTTCTTCCCTGATTATTTATTTCTGTTGAGTTGTGGTAGTGCAGGGAGTCATATGAAAACAGTTGATAACTACATTGAAACCCAAATGCTGACAATCTTCAAACTATTCTTTACAAGTGTCACCAATAAAACTGAGATTTAATGGCTTGGCCATCGATTTACGCACACAAGACTCCATCTCTTGGACCCAAAGCTGCTCTCCGCCTACAGTTCTGAAAAAATTAGGTTCGTTTTTAGGTTCAGCACAACATCTCAGTAAATTTATTACTATATTAGCTGCTCATCTTTGTCAATCATTTCTCCCATTGTTAAACCATGGAATTCATTTGTTTGGACATCGGAATATTTTGATGCACATTTTGAACACATAAAACAGAAAATGACCAATTAATCAGAAAACACACTAAGTAAAATTAATAAATATTGAGTAATTTTTCTTATTCTTTAGTATTTAAGCAAATATTGAGTAATGTTTCTTTTTCTTTAATTTTTCCTGAGATTTTACAGTCTTCCTCTAATTGTGTCTAATTTTTAAAGGGATATTAAAAATTGTCCTTATAGTGTTTAAGAAACATGGTTGTCAGTAAATTTAACGTTTTGATTCATTTGTTCTTTGGTCTTTAAAATGAGAAGTTTCAAATTAAATACAAAAATTAGCTTCTGAATTTGCAGAAACGCCCAAAGACTGGAAAAGATGGGTTCTATAAAAAATTTCAAAGCACAGAAGTGATAAACAATTTTCTATTAATTTTCAAAAAAAATAAAGGAACATTTGTTTTATATTTGTCAAACCACCTATTTAGCAAACCACCGACTCTAGATCTCAAAGTTTTCAGTATTTGATTATATTCGTTTTTTTACGCCTCCGAGGTTTTCAAAATACTGAAGTGGTTAGTTTTAACTAAATAAGAATTGTTTGAAGAAAATATTCGAAAAATTAGAAAAAAACACACATTTTTCAGCTTTTAGTTTTACATTTTCCCAGTTGATTTTTGCATTTTCCAGAGCGCTAAATTGCTTGAAATCTTTGATGTCCCAAAATATCTTTTCGATACAGAGGAAAAAATGGTCGGTACAATAGTTTTTAACCGGCAGAAAACAGACAGACGGATATTCGTTTTTTTACGCCTCCGAGGTTATCAAAATACTGAAGTGGTTAGTTTTAACTAAATAAGAATTGTTTGCAGAAAATATTCGAAAAATTAGAAAAAAAAACACATTTTTCAGCTTTTAGTATTACATTTTCCCAGTTGATTTTTGCATTTTTCAGAGCGCTAAATTGCTTGAAATCTTTGATGTCCCAAAATATCTTTTCGATACAGAGGAAAAAATGGTCGGTACAATAGTTTTTAACCGGCAGAAAACAGACAGACGGATAAAAATTATTCCAAACAAAAATTTGAGAAAATAAAACAGAATTGATTTTCTTTGGAAACTTTCGGTCAAATAGTTTAAATTGCTTATTTTTAGACTCGAAACGGTTGAGCATTGTAAAACGGTAGGTTTAAAAAATCTCCATTTAACCTAACTAAATCTACTACAAATGTTGGTTTGTTTTTATCTTAAAATTGAACGCGTTGTGCCCCCCCCCCCCCAAAAAAAAACTGTCCTTTTCAATTTTGCCAATTTTTCCCTCGAAATTTTAAAGAGTTCCGCCTTTTCAAATTTGTGATAATTTTTTATATAAATTAAAACTAGATCCTCAGAGCTACAAAATGGTGTTTTTCTTTTTTCTCTACGATGCGTAAACCAAAAGTGAAAATTTGACTGAAGGAAACAAAAGCCAGCCTCGCATATAATCCTCCATTTTTGAAAAAATATTGGTACAATAAATAGGATTTTGATTGAAAGTGTTGGAACCTGTGACAATAAACAAAATTATCCTTAAACATCGTTTCGATTAGCTTAACATTTTAATCACTTTTGGATCCTCCGTAAAACCTTGAAAGTTTTCATCTTTTATTTAGGTCCTGCCCATTGATATAGTCACAACACTATTTAACACATTTTTCATAAATTAGCTCCATATTTTGCACTCCAAATTTTATCAACAAAAAAATCGATTTCGGGGCAATTTAACTGGGGGTAGTTCTCCAACAGTTTTGAAAGCAGCTCCTCTTTTGATTTCAACACAACTTCCTGAAGAACCCCCGATTCATCCTCCCATTTGAACTTATTGTTCACAAACACAGCAGCTTTGTCGTTATTGAAGCCGGTCAAAATCAGATTTCTCTCCCAAAAAGCATCGACATCTTGGTGGGATTTCTGACGACAACGAATATATTCTATTATTCTCTTTTTTGTACTGATGAAGGTCAAATCCAAGATGGTTGGGTCATTGGGGTTGGAAATTGAGTACTCTTCGTCATCGAAATTGTAAAACACCACATACTCATTGGATGCGAGCTCTCTGAAGTGACGGGTGAAAGAGTTCGTATTTGCGGAGTAGGTCATTTTGGATTGAACGAATGACGACCGGCCCATGTCAACACAGCCGAGTGCTTTCACTTTGTGCAAGGGAACAGCTTGAAATAAGGGTGCCAATCTTGTTCCTGGATCAATCATCCTAAGATACAGATATCATAGTCGAGCTTCATTGAGGGAGGAACTCAAATCATTCAATGCACAAGTCTATGCATAATTCTCAGGAGGGAAAGACTGCAACAATTATAATATTTATGCCAAAAAAGGTAAATAATTTTCGCAAGCATTTAAAAAAACACTATTTACTAGGTAGCGAAGACCTTGTTAAAGAGTTTAATTGATAGTCAATGTGATTATTTCTTCTGTAGCGTTTTCCATGTTTTTAATCGGCTACAAAACAAAGCCAGAAAAATTGCTTTTTTGGTTAATATAATTATTCACTTTCTGCGATGAGACATTTCAAAATGCGTCAACGAAACATCAGTGCTCTCCCCAGTCCAAATCTTAAATTAATGTATTAGTTATGTAAACTTAAGCACAGCGTTTGTAGACGAAGGCTGTAAACAAACAATTACTTTTTTGAGCAAAAAAAAACATTTTGAAACGTTACGCGGGGTATTATACGCGTTTTTTTACTCAGCGGTTATCATTCACGCAATTGAGCAAAATTTAATAATGTCTCTTGAGAAACAGCTTAACTGGTCATTACGAGCAACCTTTTTTAGACAAAAATTTGAATCTGTTCAAGATATTAAATGCAGTCGGAATATTCTACCCGTAAAACTCTTTTTAAAAACAAAAAGATTACAATACTTTTGGAAAATAAAAAAACAGTTACGACCTGCTTTTTCACCAACATTGGGACGTACTTTAATCACCTGGAATCTTCATGAGTCTATAAGGACAAAAAAATTGTTCTGGGACCAAAAATTTTTCTCTATCAAAAGGCAAAACTCGTTTGTTAGATTAGCGATACTAGATTGGAATGAACTACCCAGCGAAATTAAAATCAAACAAGACAAATCAAACAAGCATTCTTCTCCTCAGCTTACAAAAGGAACCCTTTTTTGTGGAAGGTTACTTGTTCAACTTGGCGTGACTTTAAATTTGGAAAATGAATTAGAACTACTGTTTACTGGTTGGGTTGACTTTATAAACTTAATTAATTTTTATTTTGAGATATGCGACATAATTTGAATTTAACTCAAGTTTTCTGTTATAATATGGAAATATTAAATCCATTTAAATAATTACACTGTCGGACTAATATCAATTGTACTCGTTGATGTGGATCGGAATTCAGTGTTTTTTGTTTGTGTGTGTGTGTTCAACTTACATATTTAGATTTGAAGCTCAGATGGTGCCTCAGGAAAAAAATGTAACCTTCCTAAACCTGATTTATATGTGATAATCCTCACCATAGATCATTCTCGTGTTCCACACTTGGGATGAACACGATGAAGTGAATCATCTCCATGCCAGGCTTGTTACACGTGAGAGCCATGCCCATGTAACTTTTGGAGAAGCCCAAATGTTTGAGCAAACAGAGCAGAATAGACGACAGGTGCGCACATGTTCCCCCTTGCCCCATGAAGAGACGCAATTGCAGTGGCGCGACGTATATTTGAATGGGTGCCACCTTAAGACAACAATTTTTTGATTTTCGCATTGACTAAAAACAATCGATTTACCATAAATTTGGTTTAAAAAACTACAAGAACGAAGAGCTCATTTCAGCTTTTTGATTGGAACAGATTTGCTTAAAATCATGTCAATTTGGTCGCGGTTAAAAGTGGGTCAAAACGGCGAAGAATAACCAACAGGACCGATGTAATTGCTAAACGATCCCTTTGAGAGCAGTTGACCAAAACACTTGAGATTACAGAAACGATAACAAGAATTACTCAACAAATATCTTGAAACCCGACAAAAAATGAAAAACTATGGAATAAAATGATCAATTGATTGGTTTCGGAAAACATGACACAGAATAGCGATAGATGTGAAACCTTGAAGCGTTTGTCTCCTAGTAGGATGTTGGTGAGAGAATCCCAGATGTTGGTGAAAGGATTCTTCTTGTGCATTCTCTCCGCCAATAGATTCAACAGTCCAACTGGGTCCTTGGACTTCATCTCTTTAGCATTGGGAATCATCAGCACGTGTGTGCAGAGGAAATCCAATTGCGCAGCCGTTAGAGTTGCCATTCTAGCACTCTGCAATTGCGGATTCCTGTTCGATAGTTGCTAGAGCGCTTAGTTAACTTAAGTGTAGACCCACGTAAGATACAAGTGCTTATTTAAATTTATCAGTTTGCTATGGTACGTGCGATACCGCTTTAGTAGATATTAATCAATATATCAACTCTGACGTTTCAATATTCGAACACGCTCAGATTAAGAGAACAGATAACGTTATAGTAAATATGTGAACGCTGTATATGGCATGCATACGTGGTCAAAATTCAAACAATCTAATGAATTTTAGCAACTATTGTATGCTAATGAACAGGTGAGGTGATAAAATGCATCACCACAACCAAATCTATTTAAAACAAAATGCAATTATCAACAATAGTGCAAGTCTTATTGAGCCTCAGTGCAACAATGAAAAGACAGCCGGACGTGACTAAACTCCAGGCAATTAACAACTTCATAGGCAATCTCATGTGACGGTAAAATACCCCATAAACAAATTTGTTCAGGCTCATGATCACCTCATTGACAAAAGAATTGACTTAACATTAAACAGCCTGTGGTATTGACTTGTTATGCAATAAAATTATGCAATTAAAATTTTTTTTCAGTCCTGTATCTTTTGTTACTCTGTAGTCTTATAACTGAGTCTCACTAACATGTCCAATTGGCGTTCTAGCTAGAAGTTAATCCATCTAGTACCTTTTATTTGAAAACTTATTGTTGTTATGACTTTTGAAAATAATTTTTATCACATTTCTGTCAACTCGTAGCTTAGTCTCAAAAGAGGTCGCATTCTTTGTCTAGTGAATTAAAATTGGGTCTACATTGCGCTTTTATGTTTTAAGTAACGGCTTTTTTGTCATGGATAGTACGAGTTTTCTTTTTCTTTTTGACATTTAGGTTCATTTTTGTCTTGTCTCATTATTGCATTAATGGCAGATCACATACCACAATAATGGCGTTGAAAGAAGACGGAATTGAAGATATCAGATAATCTTATGGAACAGATGATGGTTTTAACGGCTTTGAGACCCTTTTGTAGCTACATTTTATTGAGTTTACTTGCCAATATTTGTCGTTATTTTGTAGTCGTAGAATATATGCTGGATAACGACTGGTCCAATGGCTTTCAGTGGAGGTATAAATGAACATATTAAAAAATTTCAGGAGATAGCTATTGGTTTTCCTCACCTTTAATATATTTGTTTTGAAAAAAAAATCAGTGGCTCATTCAACCTTTTCGCCTTTTTAACCTCCTTTCTTTCAATTTCTAGTAATCTCATAAGGCAGATCGCATCGTTTTTGTGACAAAACAATTAAATCTACATACCAGTTGTGTGCTTCAACTATTAATTTTTTAGCTTTGCTAATATCAGCTTTCATAAAACTTTTTTTGCTTTTCATATTTCATTTTAGTTTTTGGTGTGTTGTCCCATTAACACACTAATGACAAGCCCCGCTGGCGTTAAACATCATGCCAATTACTTTTAATGTCTTCTTCAATCATTTTAGCAGATTTTAAATGATTTTTTTTCTGCTATTAGTATTTTTTGTTCTTTTATTAGTCGTAAGACATATTCTGACACATTGGAAGTCCTGGGTGGCTTCCTAATTTCATTTCATAGCTGATGGTGTTCATGGCATTTTATAAAAGCCTTTGCCCACTTTTTGTTCGTTTTTTGTCTACTCGCTACTCAGTCTCATTAAGCACAGATTATTTCTCTTTCTTGTAAAGTCAAGCATGAAGTTAAGGTCAATTTTAAATTAAATTTGCATGTTGCTGTTTTGACATTGTTATTAAGTGTTATTTGCGAAGCAGTGGACAAGCAGAGCGCATGTTTTTAAATCATTGAGTTTTCATCAATTACAGCGTAACCTCATGAGAGGACAAGATTGAAAATCGCTTTAGAAAGAGTTCCTCAATTAAGTATCTCCTTATAAAAAACATGGCTGGCTGGTCGAAAGAAAATAGCCACAATAGCTTCGTAGATCTGCAATCAAATGTTATATTTTGATTAAGAATCTGTTTAACTTATTACTGCATCTATTAGCTGACCTCAAAATAGTGACGCACACACTCACTTGAGCTTATCTCTTTGAATTAAAAAAAAGAAAAGTCGTTTTGAGAGTGAGGTTAAGTCACGTGTGACGAAAAACTTATTCACGAATAAGAACACAAAAACTTGCTCCACTAAGAGTGAAAAACGACTTCAAGTATGCAATTCGGTCTGATTTGCACGAAGGAATAAAAAAAGCATTAGAAGTGATTGTGACGTCAAATGGTTGTTACCGAAATCTTGAGGAAAGAAAAACATAGCAGGACAAATCCTGACACAATTCAAAAAATTCCATTCAACTACAGCATAGCCGACAGAATACCGGAAAATAGCCGCGATAGATGCTTGTGGCCTTCCATGGAATTGAAATAACTAAAGAAATAAAATACACCAATTGACCAGCGGAACTTTAATAGACAACTAGACTTTTTGGGTTAGATTCGGACTCTCATTTTTATGAAACATACTTCAATCTTCATCACTTCATTTTGACTTCACAAATCATGAAAATATGTCAACAGATCGTAAGACAGCTCCCCAATACAATTCAAATTCTTTGAAACCAAGAGAAGGCCAATAATAGCCTCAGCTATGGCTGTATGGCTATTAATTATAATTCTGGTCATTGAGCCTACGCGTCCCCTGGTGAAATATATACACATTTGATGACACTGACGGAAAGAAACAAAAATTCAAAATTTCTCTTGAGTGTTTCCTTGAATTTTATACTACTGATCAGCAACTATCGTTAAAATTCTCAATTTTCGCAAGCTCACGTTGTTGGGACAAGTGGGAGTGACCAAAGATCCTTTACGAAAAAAAGCGACAGCTGAGTTTTCATAATCGCAAAAGATTTTTCAATTCAAAAGAGACAAGAGAGAACACATCAAAGTTTAGGTTTTCGAGAACTTACCGTCGCTGGTAAAAACAATTATTTATTTTATCAGGAGACCACGCAACAAAATATATTTCCTTTTAGCTAACACTCCTTATTAAAGTTGAGTACTTGAACTGAATTCTCAATTTTGCAACAATTTAGGTTTCCTTGCCATTTTATTTTGTTCAGTTCTAAGATTCGACTTAAACATCAAGGACAACGCTAGGAGCAACCCACATAATGCCTACCATACAATGCAGGTACATTTCAACTTGAAACTTGCGATGAAAAATTGGGACTTTCAGGTAAAGTTTGCGGAATTTTCAAAGGGATCAGATGTCATCTCGGGACCAAATGCATACCAAATGAAAAATATAAGAGCAAGCTAAAACTATTGGTCAAGCTAAAGAACCAAATAAATAAAAAAGGTTCAGAGTAGTTGTTCAATGTTCATTAGCCTAATTGTTGTGATAAAATTATTTAATAATTTCAGATTTGGTCTGCATAAGCAGCTAAACCCTCTATCTCTGAGCTGCCAGATTGATAAATTTGAGATGAACCCGACAATATCATGAGCTGTGACCCCGCATTAATAAGTTTTATGGAAAAATTTATTGGGGAACTCAAAAACAAGCAAGCATATATCAACAAGCTATTATCATGAGTGCAATTCCTGGAAAAAAATGTGAACTATATAGAAAGATAGTAATCAAAAGACTGTATCATTATCAACAATCTACCCCTTGTGCATGTGACAAATTATTGGTCGGGCGTTTTAACATTTTTTTTGCCAACTAAAAAAAATCAATTTAGAGGGGGACAGCATCGTAGCATGTCATCCACTTGGAAACCGATCAACAACACTAGACAGCCACCAGCATTCATTGTTAAGTTCGTATACTTTGATGTAAACATTTTTTGAGAAATCAGCTCAACTCGGCTAAAGCAAAACCCATTGTCTTCAACGAACGATTAACAAAAAGAGACGCCAATTTAACGGATTACTTAAAACGACTAGGATTGAGAACAGCTACCTGCAACTATTCAATTTTACTGAAGGAGGACAAAAGCAAACAAGTATTGAGCAGTCCTTGTCATGGCAAAATAGAAGGGAATCTAAAGAAGCTGAATAACAGAGATCTACTAGATCTTTATATCGAATCCATTGCAATCAATGCTACTACTGATCAAATTAATGATACTGATTCTAAAAATGACTTTGTCGCCGAAGAATCTGTTGATTCATAACGCTTGGTAGTCTGAGATCACCTCAATTTATTTCAATTTCCTTTTTGACCATTGCATCTAAGTAACACAATTGTTCTGAGACTGTTATATGTATTACAACTATTGTACGTTATCTGAGGTAAAACGTTATTAACCTAGAATCATGCATTGAGCAACTCACTAATAAACCAGATATAATTGCCATTAAAAAGACTTGGCTAAACAACTGAAACCATTTTTTCTCCTGATGGTTAGAGATTTTCACGCCGCCTCGGATCAAGAGGTGGAGGTGAAGGAGTTTATGTATCTGATAAGCTCAAAGTAAAAAGTTTTAAAGAACATTTGGTTGCAGAGATATTAAGCGTTGATATTGCTACTGAAAACGGTCTACATATTGCCTTCACAGTTTTGTATCGGTCACCATCCGAGTCCATTACTGGTTTTATAATATCGAGGAATTTCTAGAGGAACAGAATTTTTCGAGAAAACAATTGCAGATATTTTAAAATTGATCTCTTAAGGGACAGCAATGAGTGTAGGGTTTCATCCGACAAATTTACGACATTCTATATGAATTTACTATCGCAAAGAATTCAAAGCCGAGAAACATCAGCCTCTGCAAGCTAATAGGCCATATATGGGGTAATAATTTATAGAAGAGAGCTATGAACAATAATTTTGGACCAGCCGATCATTATTTGTCTGTATGTTTTCTGATGCTTCCGAAGTTTTAAAAAAATGAACGCAGTTTCTTCAACAAATCTAAAGGTTTTAAATCACCTTGATAAGTTAAGATTGGAGTTTCGAATGAGCCAAAAGCTAAGGAATGTCGGGCTTGGTGACCTCGATCCCACAAAAGCAATCCTAAGGCGTAAATAGATTATCACCTATTGTTTACACAGATTGTGTACACTTACAAAAATTAAAAGAGGGCCCAAGGAAAAATTCGACAAAATACAACTTTAAGCAGTTTACGATTTCGAGGAATAAACGTATAAGGAGCAAGGCGCTATCTCGTAAAGCATATCGAGCTTACTGGAGAAATAAGTTGGAAAATGCAGACCCAAAACATCATACTACCATCAGTAATGTAATCGGATCAAAAACAAAACTGCTTTTGCCGGACAGTTTTGACTCAAATGTCGCAAATGGTATGAATCAGATTTTTGCAAACATTAGCAGAATTGAAACCAAAATTGAAAAAAGAGAAAAAGTACCCAATGAAAGGCAACAACTGTCTTTGTTTTTTCCTGACATCAGATGCAACGAGGTGAAACATGCAAAGTAAAAACAGTTCTGGTCACGATGGTATATCCTCCAAAATGTTAAAAGTTTGTTATCCCCTCATAAGTGAACCACCAGCTATTGTGTTCCATACCTGTTTAAACAGGATTTTTACCGGCGGAGTTTAAAATTTCAAAAGTAAACTTTTCCACAAAGATGGTAATGTCAATGACTCAGACCAATTTCATTACTCCCATCATGGAAAGCGTTTGAACGTATTATTTACAACAGAAATATTAATTATTTCTAACATTTTGAGTTGCTGAATGCTAATCAGTTTGCCTTTAGGTCCAAAATGAAAACTATAGATGCCGCTCTTAGGTTAGTTGAAGAGATAAGAAATATGAAAAATATGAAAAAAGACCCTCTTATGGTTTTACTTGATCTGCAGAAAGTATTCGATAGCGCAGATCACAAGAAAAAC
Source organism: Convolutriloba macropyga (assembly GCF_964194025.1). NCBI lineage: Eukaryota > Metazoa > Xenacoelomorpha > Acoela > Convolutidae > Convolutriloba > Convolutriloba macropyga. The sequence goes on along the minus strand of NC_134468.1, from coordinate 23,961,118 downwards.
TTGAGAACTACGGAATTCAGGGTTGTAACTTTTGCCTGCTCTGTCATTGATATACATCAGTGATCTGCCGCACGCTGTTTTCAATTCTTCGGTAACACTTTTGGCTGATGATACAGCAATAGTAAAAAAATCCACTTAAAAAAACGAGGAGCTTCAGAAAGATTACGAAAGAGTCAAGCAATGGATGAAAAACAAAATTAACCGTAAAAGCTATGAAATCTAAATTGCTTAGATTTGGCACTGCTAAAGACTAAATGTCACTAATATTTTCCGATGAGACCTTAATAGGTGTGGATTCCTGCAAATAAATAACAATATGGTTGGATAACAAACGTTCTTTCAGATAACACAGTAAGTATATACGGAAAAATACGGATAAATTCTGCGCAATTGTCTATAAGTTGCGTGATGCAATGACAATTAATTAGCTTATAAATTATTATAAAACGTATGTACAGCCAGTGTTGCAAAATGGGATTCTTACATATGGTTACATGAACAAAACTAATCTCGAAGTTTTTCACAAGTGCCAAAAACTGTTCTTTAGAACCGCGTTTCGTAAAAGTTGTCGTGACAGCATTTCGAATGAGCTGGAGAAATCAAAAATTGCATCGGTGTTTGAATTACACATATATGAGTTGTTCAAACGAGTGGTTAATAAAGAAATGTCACAAAGTTGAAATTGCTATGTAATTAGAGCAAAAGAAAGAAGGATCAACTCTCTGTCATTTATCAAATGCAAAGCGAAAAAACTATCGGTAAAATTTAGGACAACTTGATGTCGAACCTGTTCAAAAAAGCAAACTTAGGAATCCAAAGCTTTAAAACTGAAAATTCAAGAAACACATAATTGCTTAGACCACTCATCCTTATTTGCGCTGAGAGGCGTCTCTCACAGGCCTCAGGCTGTCATTAACTGCATCATTAGAATAGAAATTACTTTGGTTTAATTTGCTTTTTTCGTCTTTTTTTTAGTTTATTCTGTTCCTCTTCACCCTTATGATGTGTCATATTTTATTCCAGTTTCATATCAACTTTCATAATAGCAATTAATTTTCGTGCTAATGACATTTGAATTAAATTCTCTTCGGCTGCCTTCAATAGACCTTCAGCAGGTTTTCCAGCTAGTCCCTTCTTGACTATGTATATACCACCAATCAATGCTAATTTTTGTAATTTTAATTGTTCAAGACTAACTCAATTATTATTATTATTATTATTATAGTTGTGTCAATTTTCGACACAATGAATTCCAAGGTTGTGAACTTTCGTCAAGCCAGGGCAGTGTTTTTTAATGTTGGCTGGGCGCTGTTTTTTGAATTAAGTTTGAGAATCTTGGTTTGTTGATGATTGAAAGTGGTTTTGTTGATGATTCAATTAACAGAGACATTGCGGCAAATGGTAGGTCAGATTTGATACAAAGTTTTGCAAATGTAATTTAGCGCAAAGGGAAAATATATTTTAATTCATTTTTTGAAACTCACTGGGTGAAATTCCAAGGAATTACGAAACTGTAGATCAATTTTCCATTGAACTAACACTTTTTGAATGACATATATTTATACAAAAATAGATTTTGAATACACACAAACACAAGCACATACATGTAATATATTTATAAGAGAATAATTCAATAATCTTAATTCTAGTGTTCTTATACTAAAAAAGCAAGCCCAGCAGGAAACTATTGATAAAAATCAGAAAACGGAGATTTGATAAACATTTTTTGCAGTTGAGATTTGACAATTAGCATGAGCATTAGCAATAAGCAATAAACCCACAGCTGTTTTCGTGTATTATTTCATACTGCTGAAAAACACATGTTTTTTTGTACTTAAAAGGAAAGAGAAATTGCTGTATAGAAATTAAAAAGTTCTTTTACGAGTTTCCGAAAGTTTTCTTTACATTTTTGAATCTCAAAATTCTAGTAATTCCAGTGAGCATGATAGTTTCTGCAAAAAGTACACAGGCTAAGAAGACTGGTTGCAAGAACACAATTTGGTGTGAGAAAACAAATGGGAAAATGAAAATTGTTGAAAACTTCAGATACAAATTGATTATTATTGTTCACAGCCAGCACAAAGATTATATTTACTGAATTGATCTATTTACTGCGAATCAAATTTCAATAAGCCAACTTACCGGATATTATGTTTACTCGGAAAAAACAAGAAATCACTATTTATTGTTTCATGTTGAAAGTGATTGCATGTTAGGAAATTGTTTTCTGAGTTGTCCCAATATATTTGGTTAAAAAAACAAACTTCAGATTTTTAACTTACGATTGCTGTGGTAAGATGTAGGGGCCTTGAACAGTGATTTGGTGTAAAATTTAGGGAACATATGGACTGGGATATAATTTTTTATAAAATATTAGTTTTCGCCCGTTTTTTTTTCAACACAAATACTTAGAATCCTATTTCGTTTGCTTTAAGAGTGTACTTACGAAAAATATTTTTAATGAGGTATGAAAACTTGGTCCCCAAAATTTTGCCGGAAATGGCCCAAATTCGGGAACACTTCGTAGAATTTTGCTCCGGTTATTTTTTTCTCTTCCACTGGTCTATTGCTTGATAAAAACCTGTCATCCTGGTTTTTAAAAAAATCTTTTTGAAAATAATCAGGTTTCTTTAGTCTTTGAAAAATATATAAAACGTTTTGAAATTAGTTTTTTGTGACACCAAATTTGAATTAATTGCTGGTGTGGTTAGCTAGCTCATTGTTTCAAAAATTCAATTTACCTAATCTTTGGGCTGGGGGCATATTGTGCAAATAATTAAAGTTCTGTGCGTTTTTGTCGACAGGTTAGATACCCCTTAATTTAAAAGACATGACCACAAAGAAATTGGCCCTGCTATCACCAAATATGAGCAATTTCGGAAAAAGTACTTGATGACAAAACCACAATCATATCACCAATAAGGGCGACGCTCCATGGCCCTTAAAAATACAAAGAAGGATTGCTAAAGTGCGTTGACACACAATATTCGCACTACATTAATCGACATTCTTGGCTTAATTGTCCTCCAATTGAAGCAGAGATAGTCTAACTTCAAAATAAACCGTTAAAATTTTGCTAATAAAACTTGAATCTTAAGAAAAGTGTTAATATCAATGAGATCAAACTTCTCTCTATATCTAGAAGAAAAACTATGAGAAAAGAAGCGACATAAATGAAAACACCTCAAATGCGATTTTGCTAAGAAAAAAATACTTTTCTCTTATCTTTATTAAGTAAACAATAAACTTTACCTAACAAAAAATGAGATCAAGAAATCAACATGTATCCCGCTTTCTAACAGCAACGTTTTTTAAGTATCAACTTTGTCATTCTCAAGCTTGCGTGGCCTCTATTCAATTTCTACTAGATTTGAAATTTTCACTTCAAATCGATATTTGAGTGAAGTAGTCAATAAAAGCATCTCTGCACTCAAATATAAACCAAACTTGAGAACTAAATATAAATAAAATTTCAGTAGAGGTCACCCAAGAGAGAAAATACCAAGGTACGTCATGTTTGCCTTTGAGACTCTCATCAAATGATTCCTCCAACAAATTGGTTATCAATTTGCATAAACGCACATATGCGAAAAAAACAGAAAAACGCTGCCAACGCAGAACTCCACAAACACAATTTTGCAAAAAAAAAGAGTAAACGATGCAATATACGCTTCCTGAAAAGCAGAACAATTAAAAACCTGTTTCAAAATGAATGGTGACAAAAAGCTGGTCAAAAATAGGATACGTTGAAATGCTCGCGCACTTCCGACCTAATAATATGCTGACCACACTTGTTCTGATTGAGACTAAGATCGAGTTAAACAAAACAACAATTACTGGCAAATCACCAAAAATTGACTATTTATTCAAACAGAAATCATAGTAAGATCAAACCTCGACAAAAATTGAGAAACAAAAAATATGCACAAATTTGTCTGTAGGAAGCAGCTGGGACTTCTTGTTAACCAGATTTATTCAGATAAATAATAGCTCAAAAAATTATTGTCTAAATAAAGTGGATCAACTTGACAAAAAACAGTAGTTAGGGAGAAATATTTTTCAAAACCATAATGCGTTTGGAACAAAGTTTTAAAACAAGAGCCGTCAAATGTACACAGTCAAGAGTTTTACCAATGTCCGCTTAGAAAGACTATTGGATTAGCCACTAATTATCCAAAGTGCAAAGGCAGTACAAAAAAATCAAACCGTATCATAGTCAAACTCAGAATAAAAACTTTAACAAAAATAAAAATAGTTGCAAAATATCGATACCATCCATCATTAAATAATAACACTCATTTACCTCATTAGAACTGCAGTGAGACCCTGTCAGACTTAAAACTGAGTAACAAAAAGCAAAAAACTGACATTCAAAATTTCAGTAATAACACGTGCTAAAACATATGTTGCCCACATACGAACTCAAATAACAGTACCTATGCACTATTAAACGCATGCATCTTCTGTAGTATAATAGCCAAGTTGTTACTTCAGTGCTACTAAAATAAAGAAATGTTTAAAAAGGAACAATTGAGCAAAAGTTACCGAAAATGAGCATAAATGTGAACAAAAATACATTGTAATCAAATGTTAACAAAATTTTCAGCCCCGATATCTCCTCCAAAAATAAAAAAGTATTTCAACAAAACGCTGAAATGTTCTGGGTTTTTTAAGTGATAACACTGACAACTCTATATCGATTGGCAAAACTTGAAACCAGAACAAAACAGCTGAGCACTACCCCCCCCCCCAAAAAAAAAAAAACAAATCATACACAAAACGACAGAGAGAGAGTTCACTTGACAAATAACAGACCGGAACCACATCTGAGGTAAAACCGCAAATCAAGGAAACATAAACCGACTAACGTCGGAGAAAATGCACTCCGACGACTGGCGGAGCGATTGAATTGGCGGAGCGGGCATATGGATGCAAAATCCAGCTGAGGAGGAGTTCGAACCTCCGACCTCCAGAGTGCACGACCAAAACATTCACACCACTCGTCTATCAGCCTCTTGTGGTTGCTGCTCTTGATATTGCTTTTTAGCAGCAGAATTAATTTCAGAATAAGAGCAATTAAGATCACGCAAAAATCAAGAAGTCACGCTTCAAAAATGAAATCGAGAAGTGAAATCGAAGAATGTTCTAGAATAAAACGGTCAAGCAAAAATTTAGCATAAAAACACACATTTACAATAATTATCGAGCATGAAGACTCAGACTCAAATAAAACTTATAAAATATTCACTATCTATTAATAGAATGAACTCAATTCTGATAGGACAAAAATGTAAATAAAAAGTATAAATAAGAAATGCATAACACGAATTCATTCATTCATTCTTCAATTGATTCTTGTGAAACTTAGTGCTATTTTCCATCCTCAGAACTTGTGAAATTTTCTCATCTTAGCAGAATACCGGACGCTTGCGAACCTAAACACTTAAGAAAATATTTGAAAAGGAAACATAAAAACTGCACACGGAACCTAAACATTAGTAGGAAACTCCTATTAGAATAGCTCTGCAGAGAGTTACCATAATAATCATTTGAATATTCGTTCTAGAACAATTAAACATAGTATTAACATTTATGATTTGAACACTATTATATTTATTACGCCTCAAAGATTGCCCAAACTCAGAAAACATCGTGCTAATTAGAAATGAAGACTTATGCGTACACCTGATAAAGCCTTCTGGCTTCTCCAAAAAACTGTTTCATCATCACGGCTAAATAAAAAATCGGTTCTGAAATAAACAATTTATTCAGACATCAACATTTGGAGCAAAGTAAGAAACAATTTTCATGGAAATAATTTGCAGAGATATTGGCAAGCACGGTATGAGTAAGTTACAGCCACTGAGTTTTTGACTAAATTTGAGTTGTACTCATTCAAGTCTACGCTTTTCATCTGCTCAATTGCAACTTCCGCCTTTTCCAACTCACCTCTTGTTGTGTGAGCATTAATGATGCACTCCAAGATAGTTTTATCAAAGATGAATTTGTACAAATGATCCCCTGCATCGCGGGTTAACCTAGGCGCATCGCTGCCTAGCAGACTAAACACTTTCGAATATTGCGGATTCAACATCATTTGCGCAAACACAGCTGTTAACACATTATAGCACAATTTTTCACAACACCGAATCATTAATGCCAGCAACTCATCCGACCAAATTCTCTTCCAGCTGTTACAACTTGTAACAGGGATATCGCTATTATTAGGTAGTGTAAAACCATTTGTCACTGCAGATCCATGTTTCAGGGCCATTTTCAAAGCGGACATGTAATTTTCTTTAGCTACTTGCAACTCGATGTACGCTTTCACCCAGTTTACGTTAGAGAGGCCGTTGCTTCTACGATTGAGCAAATGGTCCAAGAGCTGTTCGATTGTTCGCTGGATTGAACCGACAGTTTTGCTTACATTAGGCAGATTTTCGTGCTCAATGAACAGCTGCCGCCATGCACCGCCCCCTTCGCTTATTAAGGATGTCGTTAGCTCAATGACCAAATTTTCACTATTCAAGACGTTGTATAGTCGAACGAGGCAAGTTAGCAGACACTCGATGATAAAGCTGTCTTTAAGTTTCAGACAAAACAGTAAAAAGTTATCACGCACTGAAGTTGGCTTTTCAACTGACACATCAGGAGCTGCTATAAGACGAGGCTTCTTTGAATCGTCTTCATTTGACGTGTGTAGCTCCAATGTTAGAGCGAATAGTTCTTTACACCCATCGAACTTCGGAACCCCTTGAAGCACCATATTTTGTTTAAACCGCGCTAGTATAGCAACTACTCTGACTATTTTCAGTCCAAATTGAGTGAAGTCAACCAAGTTTTTGTAGTAGCCAGAGTTGAGCAAACTTACGGTACAGGTTTCTACAATTTCGCTTCTTATATCGAACAGCGTTCCATTCCCCAAGTAATTGAATAGGATAGCTAAACATTTTTGCACTAAATCATCACCCAGTTTCTGGTCATTGTATAAAAGATCATTTAACCTCGAGTTCAAGGCTTCCCATTCAAATGCAACGCTCAGAGGCTGCGATTGACCAGGCAATACTGCTAGCACCTGATTGGTTAATTGAGCAACATTCAGGAACCAATCGTGAGACGTTCTGTACTCTCCGAGAGCTAGAAATCTGAAGCCTTTACCGAGAGCCAAAGGCACAAAGGATCGATAATAACTATCATGTGTGTTAACTGTCTTAATGCGGTCAAGCCAAATTCGAGGAATCCAACTTTCAAAGTGAACAATTATAGGTCTAGCATTTGGCATCGTTATATACTCGTTGAGCAGTTCTCGCGTTTTTTCAATGCTCGATTCCATAATGATTTCGTTTTCCAACACGATCATTCTTTTGATAACCAAATTTCCCGGTATTAGAAGCGAGGAATCGGATGATTTGACAGGGTTCTCCAGGTGTGACTCAATATCATCAACATCGCTTGCTAAAACGTTCTTGGCACTGGACACGAGAATCTTCACTTCTTCAGCAGACAAAATTTCCTTAATTGGAGACTGATAATCACCTAGAAGTTTTGTCGAAATTTTCGAATCTGCATAACTTAAAATCTTACACAAAAAAGAAGAAAACATTTTACGCTGTTCAACTTTTGAAAACTTATTTTCACTTTGATTCCAAAATTTCTGCATGTGATTATTGATAACCATCATGAGAAAAGCAATTTCACTAGCTGATCGAACTGATAAACTTGCAATAAAGGAGCCAACTGCCGGATTCAGGGTCTTAATTCGTTTTGACGCACTCAACGCTGCAAACGCAGCATTGCAACACTCAACTTGAAACCTGAACTGAGATTTTTCCGGGATCTGAGAAATCACCCAGCATCTCGAGTTCCAATCAAGAGATCTCGTTTTACTTTCGATGTCTTTAGCGCAACTTTCTTCTAAAAGAATGTCAACTATCGCTCTATAATCATTCATATTCAAAAGTCGCATAATTTTTTCTCTAATCGATTCTGAACAAGTGATTGATGAGGGAATTTGCGATATATCAATTCCTAACGCAGCACAAAATCCCGTCAACTCTTTCACGTCAATTTTGAAGAATTCGCTCACGGCATCGGTTTCATAACATGACATAAGGCTGCATACGGTTTCAAATCTAACTTTAGCTTGAGTCATTTCCAATTTTAAAAACTTCAACTTTCCTATCGAAAAATTAACGCACGCAATGACATGATCACGCGCAAATGAAAACAACTCCGATCTCCAGTGGGACGTTAGCTCGTGCAAAGAATCACAACCATGCAAAAAGTACCGGTCATAATGATAATCGGGATTGCCTACGAACAAATCTAATTGGTTAGCATTTAATTCCGATTTGTCCGCCATCATCTTCAGCGTTGCATTAAGTTGGTCGCTAAACTGAATCCTCGGATCGTTCAACATGTTGGGCTGGATATTCAAGGGTACTGCCGGGGGTTTTGTCAGTTTTCTGCTACTTAAGTGAACGTTTAAAGCCCAGTAATGGTACATAATCTTTGCAGTAACTGATAATGACTTCAATACAGCATCTGTCAGGTCAATCGTCAAATTTTCATCAGTTATGAGAATTAACTCGTTTAGTAATAAATTAACCAAGTGCAATGGAACTGTTTTCTCAAATGCGGAGAGGTGCCACGCATTGTGTGCTAACACTCTGAGGGCAATCGTACGAAAGGTACGCTTTAATTTTGAATTCACCTCCGAGCTTTTGAACTTAAGCTGATTTTGGTTCGAGTTTACCAACTCTACGTTTCCACTTTGCTTCTCACTTCGTAGAGCCAGCTGAGTGATGATTTGATCCGGTGACGGATTGCAAACAGGGGTATCTAAATGATTCCTCAGCTTCAAGGGTTCCAATGAAAAAGCCACATATGGAACAGGATCATTGTCTGGATCAAACTTTTCATCACCGTCCTCTTCACCATTTGAGAATTCGGGCATTGGAGACGGACTACGCATTCGAAATGCCGAAAAATCATCCATTTCTAAAAAGAAGCATTGATTACCGAAATTTTATTAAAGTTTAATAATTTAAGTTCAGCATAATAAGATGACGGTACATTTGATACATCCTAACAAAAATACAAAATACACCAATCAGTGACCAGCAAATTAAGGCTATTGTTGCATAGACACCATCGGACTAGACAATTAAAGCTTGAGATGATGTCCATAATACGAAATAGAAATTAGAAAAAAACTTCAGAATTTACTTCGAACAGCTGGATTAATCAGATTGGTTGCTAAGAGTGTTCTCTCATCCATTACTCAGATCTTGCATATAAACCGATTTTCAATTTCAGTTGTTCTGTCCCAATGCACATTTGAAAATCTGGCTTTAATAATCGTTAAATATTTGTTTAGCGAAGATCGGCGGAAAAATATCGACAAAATAAGAAATTTCTGCTGTTCTAAATGGTTGTTCTAAATCTAAATTCATACAAAACCCTGACTCCGTTTTTTTTAGTTACATTCATTTTTTTAGCTTTATTTCCCTGATCTGTATCACAATTGGCTATATTTACCAGACAAGGTACCTGCCAGCTTCCACCAAGAGAAGGAGTTACACATATTCAATTTAAAAATACAGACTTAGACTTAAAATTTAACTGTTTCTTATTTTTTTAGGAATTTGTAGCTTCAAGAAGTATTTTTGAATATAGATTTCGGTTGCGCACAACTAAGTCAACGTCAGCTAATCTAATAGGCCAAAAACCATTTTGTAAAATTTTGAACTTTTTTTAGCAACTAATGAGCGCTCTATGGGCACTTAGCGGGCGCTCTGAGTTAACCCTCGAAAAACAGTTGCGTGACCACCAAAGACTTCCCACTAACCTTTATTTTTTAACAGAACATATCCGTAAGCCGCCGATGAGCAGATATTTGATGCACTACAATGAAAAAGCAGCTGGATTTGAAAACATCGTCTCTATTGTTAAAAGCTAATGTCCATTTTCGAACACAACTTTTTGATAAATTTGCCTTAATATTTTTGTTGGCTCCAGGAATAACTCAGCAGTGCACTAATAATTTCTCAACAAGTGCTTCAATATTTCGAAGCCTTTACAGAAGTAATAAGGAGCAAGCAGTGTCCACCAAAATTGTCTACAAATCCATTCACGAAGCTAATTGAATGCAGTCAATGAAAATTAATTCTAATTCAGTTTAGCTTTTTGATAAATTTTAGCTGTACTCATATCTAGAGAAATAAATTTTCCGATTGTTTTTTTGCGGCAAGATTTTTGATTTTTTGACAATGGACATTTAAAACCAATTGCGTCTTAGTGAGACATGGAGACTAAATACATACCAAACTACAATTTCATTCCCGGGTCATATTCAACCAATTTTGAATTCCGAAGATTTTGTTTTAAATGACAAGTCGGTTTAATACTTTTAAATTCAATGTTCCTAATTGTCAGTCTCTTTCAAATTTGATAACTCAAATTACTTACAGATTCCACGCGGATATTTAATTATTAGGAGTGGCATTATCTTCCCAACCCCACCTTAGGAGAGGAGGAGGAGGCACTATATGCTCAACTGTTTTTTCTGTTCAGTAAATTTTTGCGCGATCGATATATTTATCGAAGCCAATTATGAGTGAGAGTTGTGAAAAACATCAAATTAAAAAGATTTCGAATTTCGTTTTTTTTTCCGATGAAATATCGTGGTGAACATTCGTCTGATTTCCGTTTTTCTTTGTTCACATTTATTCTCTAATTTTTGCTCAATTCTAATTTCTTCTTCAAATGTTTATAAATTTTGCTAAAATGTGTTCCAAAACAATTGTTCACGAAAGGGTTGTTAGTTTTATATTTAAATGTTTGCTGAAATGTTTGATCCAATTTTTTGGCTAAAACTACGGCTAAATTTTTGAAAGTTCGGCTTTATTTCATGAAAAACTGAACCAAGAATGCATTTTTGGCCAAATTTTCCCAAAGATCAGACCTAAAATGCGTACTTCCGGGCTTGGCTACTTCCGAAAATTATTTGATAAATTGAGATTTTCTTTTGACAAATTGCATCAGAGTACGTCTTCGAACATATAAGTGATTCCAATAGACGAGGAGCTATAGTAGGGCCACTTTTGCTCTCATCATGAAATTTTAAAATCAAAAGGATTCGGATTGTATTTGGGCATTCTATTTAGATCATTGCACATTTGTTTTTGATGCTAGCTTCAGAAAAGTTAGTTTTCATGAAGAGAGTTTCAATAAATCACAGAATCCCTTTACGTTCAAATGAAGCCAAATGAACAAACATCTTTTCAGAGAAAAGCTAATGGCTTTCATGGCTCCGACAGTGATTTCGTAAACGCTTAATGAATTTCTGCCTCGATTTGTTGTTCTCCTTGTAGTCTTATGACTCACTAATTAAGCTCCAGAACGCTATCTCAGGAGCTATAAGTGAAACTAATTAATGCTTTCAGTTGATAAATATTGACTCAAAGTCATTTTTTCCAAAATCATCGGTGCATTTTTGCTCTTGATCATTTTTCTCTCTTTCAGTTAGTTCTGTCAATTTTCAGCTTAGTCTCATTCAAGACAGTTCCCATCCTCCTCTGAATGAGGCAACATCTAGTCTGTTTACTTGTTTTATGTTTTAACTAATGGTTTTATGACTTTGATACTACAAGCTTTCATTGAAAAATCATTTTGATGGTGATTATTGGATATTTGCCACACTTGTGGTTCTTTCTAATTTTTGTGTCATATTATCACATTGATGAGAAATCGCATTGGAGTTGGAAACAGATCCAATTTCAACATATAATATTTTCAGTTATTAGTTTTAACGGCTCTGTCATTTTTCTCGCAAACTTTTTAAATTTAGATTTTGCCTGTATTTGCTGTTAATTTTTCCGTCAAATGACATGTTCTGAACAACGAAATCTCAAAGAAATCGTATGGATGTATAAAACCTTATTTAAAACCTTCAGATTATAGCTAATGGTTTTAATGACAAACCAAATGTTGTCCTGAGCTTTGCCATTTTTGTTCTTCTTTTTGTTAATTTATAACCAAGTCTCATTAATAGTAGGCTGCGATCACGTTTTGAGTAGCATATAAAAATTTCTATTGGTTTTGTGTTTTAACAAGTGATTTCATAACTTTGACCGTGACTTTTCTCAAAGAAATATCTTTTGATGTTGATCAATATTTGTGGTTCTTTTTGTTTTTTTTTTCATATTGCTCCTTTGATGGGAGGCTACATTGATGTTCTTAAATAGTCAAGAGGAATTTAAATAATCTTATTAGCTCAGTTTTCAGCTTATGCTGTTAATTTTTCTGTCAAATGACATGTTCTGAACAACGAAATGTCAAAGAATTTTGATGGAGGTATAAAATTTTATTTAAAAACTTCATATTATATCTAACGGTTTTAATGACTGAATATAATAGTTATCCTAACCTTTACCATTTAGTTCTTCTTTTTGTTTACTTATAACCTAGTCTCATTAACCATAGGTTCCGATCACTTTTTTGAGAAGCAAGTAGTATTCTCTATTGGTTGTGTTTTAACAATTTTGTGATTTTATGACGTTGACCTTGAGTTTTCTTAAAGAAAGTTCTTTTGATGCCGATCAATATTTGGGGTTCTTTTTGTTCTCTTTCCACATTTCTCCACTGATTGGATGCCATATTCGGGAATGATTTTTAAATGATGGCCATTTCTATTTTTCCTTTTTGTCCATTTGGTACCTGGTCTCAGACATAGCCAGAAGATTTCCGGAAAATAGCCGCGATAGACGCTTGTGGCCTTCTTGGAACTGAAACAGCTAAATGAATAAGATGACAGATCGACCACCAGTCCTTTAATACACCACTAGATTTATTGGGTTATATTCGGACTGTTATATTCAGACTCTTTTATGACGCATACGGTCTATAAGGAAAAGCCGTAAAAGAGCTTTTTCAAAATTGACATTTAAAATCAAAAACTCAAGACTAATAATCAAGAAAAATGGCAGATAAGTTAGGCACTACTTAGATGCCCACTATTAACTAGTATATGTTCACAGAATTTTAAGCTCCAAAAGTTAGTTCAAAAGTAATTTTTTGAGTGAGCAATTGACTTAAAAGCAGAAATGACGTCACGTACACAAACTTTAACAGCAAAGCGGTAGAATTCACTGAAGTCATTGAAAAAGTCAATTCCAAGAAGTCAGGTAGTAAGAATCATCGATGGAGACAACAAATTAAAAAACATAGCAGGACAAGTCCTGAAATACAATTCAAGAATTGAATAAAAAACTTAAAAGTACTCTACCTGACCAGCAGATCAATTGAACAATGCCAGCCAAAACACAGACAAAATTATCAAAAAATTGAGAAACTAAAACAATCAAACTAAACAAGAATACACTCATTACTAAAACTTACCTCTAAGGCAAAATTTGATCCCTTTAAATATGCCTATGTCATAAATATGTTCAAGAGCAATTTTTGTTTTTGAAATCGGTCCAGTATTATATCTGCATGAACTGAAAAAACTTATTGGCCTTTGAAGATCGATTAACTCAAAAATGACCGCAAAATTTAAAAAATGAAATCAATTGCAAACTTTAATTTTCCTGAAAATCATGATATTATTATCTTCAGAATCATTTCGGTGTCTATAGAGGCTATCCATTGACCCAACTTCAAGCATTAAAAAATTCATTGGCTCAAAGATCGATAGGCAATAATTTTTTAGGAAAAAATCTCAAAATTCAAAAAATAGAAATTCTTTCAACTGAAATGTTGAAAACCGTTCAATTGACCCTAGCAACTATCGAATAACATACTATCAAACACTGGATGAGGTTAACTGGCTAATAAGGCAAGAAAAATTGAATAAAATACAAATATTTGAATACTTGAAAATAGCAAATTTTATTGAAAAATTTATAAAATTCGAAAGGTTAAATTGTTGAAAACAAATTCATTGAAACTAACTACCATGCAGTAACATTTTATCAGACTGTGGGGTAGGTTTTCTGGCACTTGAGAATGGACAAATATCAAAAATTGACAAAAACATTAGGAAACCTTGAAAAAATTGCAGATTTTATCAAAAAAAGCAGAATTTCGAGATATTAAATGTAAAAACAATCCATTATTACTAGAAATTATGCAGTGCTCTATAATCAAACCACAAAGGACATTTCCAGGACCCTGAAGCTGGAAAAAATCGAAAAATGACAACTTGAAAAAAATTGCAAAAATTAGTATCATTTTATGTGTTTGTATTTGTAGTACCAAAACGTATAGCTCATAAAATGGACATAACAAGTAATTTTGTCTCGCAAAAGGCCTCCATCGTTTTTCAAAAACTTCAACCTAAGATTAATCAAACATAAAACTTAAAAAATTCACAAAAAAAACATGAAAGATTGCAATATTTTGAGCCCAAAAATTCCTAAAATGGCCTTTTAACCTTCAATTAAGGCCATCCTAGCAGCTGCACCACTCTAAGCACTTGAGGGACTACTGAAGCCCAATATGGGCCTCAAATGAAACTTAATGCCCACTGGGCTTTACCTGTTTATCCCGTTTTGAAAGATCAAAGTCATTGAAAAGTGTTTAAAAAAACACAGCGCCCCAATACAATTAAAATTCTTTGAATTGTAAAAAACCACGATGCCCCAAAAATAGCCGCTATCGCTTCGCGACTATTTTTAAGGAAAGAGTTTCGACCATGATTATATTTTTTGATTGTTTTATTTTCTTGTTTGTGTTCTCTCCCTGTCTTTAAAAATTGATAGTTAAAAATTAATTTCTCGCAATTCTGCATATTAGCAAAATTTGCTGGCTTCAGAATCAAGAACATAGCCGGCAGATTGCCGGAATAGCTGCGAAAGAATAGACCTGCGTGCCATATAATAGAGACAGAAACAGATCTAAATTGAAAAAAAAATCGACGCCGCTCAAAAAACTAGGCAAAAAACATTCAGCGATAAATTAATAACGCTTGTTAAAATTCATTCCACAGAAGCCTCTTATTCGGGACCTTTACTGCACATATGAGTTCCTTTGACCTTAAACAAATTCAAATTAAACTTAAGTTTTAAAAAGCAAAAGTCATTTTATTGAGTGAGGTAAGTCACGTATGATCAAAATCTAATCACGCAAATAACCTAAAAACTTTTGCTAAAGCGAGTGAGAAATGACGTCACGCGCGCAAATGCTGTTAGTGAGAGGAAGAAGTCATTCAGAAAATTTGACTTTTTCAGCTTTGCTATGTGAACAAATGTAAAACGAAAAAAGAGCGTCAGACGACGAAACAAAAAAAACATATCAGGACCAGTCCTGACGTACAATTCAAAGAATTTTCATTGACTAAACAGAAAAATTAGACCAAGAATGGAATTTGAGTGAATTGATAAAACCATCTTAAACAAAATCAGATAAAAAAATAAGAAAAAAACAGAAAATCAATGTCAAAATGCCGCATGTGATCAAAAAAACCTCTAGCGAGAAATGAAAATTCATTTCAAACAAAAAACTAGGCCTAGAATGAGCTGTGAATGGATTGGGAAAACCATTTAGAAAAAAATTCGATCCAAATAATCGAAAAAACAGTAAAAAATTAGAGTGAAATTGCCGAATGTGAACAAAAAACAACTACCGAAAAACCGAATTTTTGTTCAAACACCATTTTCTCACTCTACTTTAAAATTAGAGCAAAAAAATTCACGCCGCAAAACCACTCGCTTTTTCGCTCCATTTCCTGTTTCGGCGTGACCAAAATCACCACTCCAATTTGACTTCAAAAATCATGAAAATGTGTGAACAGATCTTAAAAAAAAACATAGCCGGAAGAATTCCAGAAACGACTCGAAGGAAAAAACGAACGCCCCTAACAAACATAAAACTTATTCTACTGATTGACCACAATAACTAACAAAATGCTTATCCTACTGAATAACACTTGTCACTTTAAAACAAAAAAAAAAGAAAAAGAACAATGAAAAAATAACTGAGCAGAAAAGACGATAAAGCACGTGATAAAAATTTTACATTGAGTTGCAAGTTTAAAAACAACTTTTGGCGAAAACCCGTGAAATAGGATTAGTTTAATTTTGTTGAATCACTGCTATTTGAGACAAAAACCAAACACAAATTTCGAGTAGAATAAACGAAGGTAAAAGAAAGGAAATGAAAAACAAAACCAAAAATATTTTTTGTAAAAAAAAAAAAATTGGCCACAAATAATGAATCAAATACCCTTATGCTGAAACCAAATCATTATTTCAAAAAACTTTTAATACGACATCTGGTCAAGTGTCCACCAATCCAAATCATTGTTTATTTGTATGAGTAAAAACGAAGAACGAAAAAAATATAAAAAAAGTTAGTGTTTAAGAAAAGTTATTGATATTTGTCATTGAAAAGTGCTTTAAATATATTTCAACAAAACCTCTAGAAAAGCTCCTATCAAAAGCTAGACCACTAAAAACTAGCAAAAAGCAGACAATCAGAAGAACTCAGCAAAAATTCCAAAAAAAACACGAAAATTTGCGGAACTCTTCATAAAAGTTACTCAATTGTCTTTAACAAAATGAATCAAAACTGAAATCAAAATCATCAACACGCATCAAGGACAACTAATTTGGACTATAGGCATCCCCAAATGCTATAAAAATTGAAGAACACCTTGAAGAAAAATTGAAGGGCATTTAAAAAAATTGAAAAAAAATCATAGAAAAAATTGAGCTTTTTTTTTAAATTCACGGGAGCACATAGAGCCAAAAAACGTTAATTGGAGCGAATTAGTACTGGAAGACTTCGAAAACAATAGGAAAGTCGAATAGGCTGAAAAATTTTTCTAAGTTTAGAAAAAAAAACGAAAAACAGCAAAAAATTAAAAATAATTCAAAATTTTTCAGTTTATTGTCATTTTTCTAAACAAAAAAATCGTTTCCAACCTAAGAGAATGTAATTACTTGGTATCTAAAAACTCAGTTACTGACCTGCGTCTATTCAAAGCCATTACAAAGCATTATAACAAAACAAAACGCAAAAAATTGCTAAAATTCGCCTAAAATTCAGCAAAATAGCTGAAAAACCAGCAAAATGGTATAAAAATCTTATTAATGACCAAAAACTTGCGAACCACTATTAAATCAACCCTAAGCATCACACAATATCATAATCAGACCTCTAAACCAAAAAATAACAAAAAACGGTTTTGAAAAGCCGCATGTGAACAAAAAAATTTCGCTCGCTTAGAGAAAATTTTTTCACACATCAATTTATCGCTCTCTCAAAAACAGCGGTATGAACAAAAACCACTCTCTTTTCGCTCCACTCTTCAATTTTGTTCAGCACAAAAACCACTCCACATTTTTTCACGCGTTTCATTTCCCGCTTTAAAAATCACTCCAATAAAATTGATTAAAAAAAAACATAGCCGGAAGAATTCCGGAAACGACTCGAAGTAAAAATCTGAATCTGACGAAGTAAAAATTCTCACTAATCAGATGCATCACCAGCATATTACCAATCACCAATCGACAGATAGCGTAACCAATTCACAAAGAAAAGACTGGAGAACTGGAAACTTGACAAAGGAGAAAATCAAAAAAAATTATTCTCTAAAAGTCCAAATAAAATTCTCTACAAAAAGATAACATGCAGTTTCCCATCCATATCTAATAGAAATCAATTAGTTATATATTTGGCTAGATCAATCGCCCACCTAGTACTTGCAGAGAAATGTTAAACAACAAACTAAAAAAGACTATTAAATCTTAAACGAATTAGAATTTTGTATAATTTGTTTAAATGAAAACTGCCCTCCTGCTAAGCCTTCAAGTGCAAATTCATAGTATCGACACCTACAAAATGCTCCTTATTGAGAAAAAGTTGCCAACAAAAAACATTAAATTGGAAGAAGTAAGGACAAAAATTGGCCAAAATTTGCTCTGATTTACTCGAATTTCTTTAACAAAAACAACTCGAAACTAATATAAATCAAAATGAGAAAACATCCAAAAGAACTAAAACAGCTGACTTCCACTATAAAACTCCCCAAATGATATCAAAGGGTGAAAAAGAATAGAAAGGACATTTAAAACCAAATTGAACAAAAAAAACGAGAAAAAGTAAGGTGTTTTTTAAATTTTACAAGAAAAAAGCCAAATAAAATTATTTTGATCAAATAGAGCAATAAAGTGATCGCGAAATACTGGACAAGTCATAACAAGCTAAGAAAATGTCTATGATTGAAAAAAAACGAAAAAAAAGCAAAAAAATTTCAAAAAATGGTTGAAAAATTTTCAATTTTTCTGTCATTTTTCTTCAGAAAAAAATGTTTTATACCAGCAAAATTGTAATCAATTTGTATCCCTGATATTCCTTGAGTAACGAGCTTCTATGCAAATTAAAGCAGTAAAAGAAAACAAAAGGCCGAAATACAATAAATTTCGTCGAAAAATCAGCAAAACTGATCAAAAACCTCCAAATTTGCATAAAACTCAAATTAACCACTTGAAACCTTTCATTCCTATCAGAACGAGCCCAAATCCAATACAAAATCATAATCAAACCTCAAAAACAAGAAAAGTTTCAAAAAAACTGCTTTTAAAAGCCGCACGTGAACAAAAAAATTTCGCTCGCTCAGAGAAAATTTTTTCACACATCAATTTCTCGCTCTCTCAAAAACAGCGGTTTGAACAAAAAACCACTCTCGTTTCGCTCCGCTCTTCACTTTTGTTCAGCAACCAAATCACTCGAAATTTTTTCACGCGTTTCATTTCCCGCTTCAAAATTCACTCCAATAAAATTGATTAAAAAAAAGGACTTCTCCAATACTCCTCTTCGAGTCGTAAAAAAGGACTTCTCCAATACTCCTCTTCGAGTCGTAAAAAAAGACAGCGCCCCAATACAATTCAAATTCTTTGAATTGTAAAAAACCAAGAGCACCGCAATATAGCTACGCTCAGCTTACAGCTTCGCAGCTATAAAAACTGAAACGAAATAAAAAAAAACGAAATAGTGGCAGGTCTCATCCGTCTTCCAATGGGGCATTATTTGAATCATTTAGTGTTTTGAATTTATAACGTTTTTTTACTTATACTTAATTTTTCGAACAGCATGTGAATTGTTGAAAGTTTCCTCTCTCTTTTTTCACCTGGTAGAATTCAATTGAGTCGAAATGTAGCTGAGCGGGGTCGGAACATTATGTGCGCACACACATTAGCGAGCCTCATTGTTATTGAAATGCATTCAATTTTTAACAATTTGAATTTACCCCACTTTTCTTCCATCGGAATATAGACTTTTCGACAGTTCAGATTTCCTCAAAGCCATGCGATATCGATAGTTAAAAATTATTTTTTCGCTATTTTGCACATAGGCGAAATTTGCTGGCTTCAGAATCAAGAAAAATGAAACAAAATAAGAAATAACATACGTAACATAACACAGTCAAGCGCTCTCATCACAGAGAGCGCTTGACTATGTGTAGAGACAACACTGGATATACTACACTTACTTTTTCCAATTTGATGGTTTTAACCAATCGGTTTGATCTGTTATCGTAAAAGTTTCCTCATTTAATTCTAAATCAATCACCTTAGAGCTTGATTAAACTAGTTGGTGCTTCAGCAGCAACTACCAAAAATGGGAAGAATTAAGACCGAACAAATTTGGTAAAGATTAACAAAACCGAGACGTAATTTATTTTTACAAACAAACAAAGGTTTAAGTGAAATTTAGCTTGAGCTTGAGTTAAATTGAAGCGAAGTTGAACAACAAGAATTGAACAAAGTTTTTCACATCAAATTTTGTTACAACTATTTCAAGAGCACCCGGGTAGCCTAACGAGAAAACTGAATTCCATCAGGAAAACTAAACCAAAGAACATAGCCGGCAAATACCGCCGTTGACGCGCTTGACGCACATCGGGATTGAAGAAAAAAGATAGAAATTGACGGAATTTTTTTCCTAAATTTTAAAAAGTGTTCTAATTCGGTGCACAGTTTCAGTTAGACTCTAAAACTATACTTAATTCAGCTTCTAAACTGAAAGCTATTACGCTTAATACTAATGTCAGCTATCAAAAGCTCTAAGGAACTTGGATAACCTAATGCACTATGACTTAATGACCGAGCTTTATAGGTTTATCTCGTTTCTTTTGATTTTATGCTTGCGTAATTCAGTGCGTAATTCAATGCGTGGCAAAATTAAAATCCATTCATTTGAAACAGTGAGTGCGGTAAGTAGAAGTCAAGCGCGAAAATTGTAACTTATGTAAAACGAAAAACGTGATCAAAATGTGAAGCAATTAACAGGTCAAATATTGAAATAAAATCCAAAGAATTAACAGAAAAACTCAGAACTACTGTAACTGACCAGTAGATCAATTGAATAACGCCACCCAAAGAGAAAAACAGTCTTAAAAGTTGAGTAACTAAAATAATCACAAAAACTAAATAAAAAATAGAATCATTGCTAAAACACTTAAGCTTTTACCCTGAAGGCGAAATTCGGTCTTTTTAAATATATACATTAACCCATGCATAAGCTTTGAAAGTCTTATTGCCCAATGAAAACAGAAAAAATTGAGAAATATGATACTTAAAAATCAAAAATCGCAAAATTAAAATGTTCAAAAGCACTTTTTTGTCTCTGAAACATGCCCAGAATCCCGTCTGCAAGAATCCCTAAAAATTTTTTGGCCCGTAAAGTTCGATAAACTTAGAAAATAACACAAACAAATTTGAAAACAAGAGCAAAAATTTAATGGGATGATGCTCAAACTTGTGATTTGAACTTTTTCACAACTATTTCATTGTCACCAGATGCTATCCAGTAACCCAGTTGCAGGCTCTAAAAAATTTAATCGGCTCATAAAGATCGATAAAATAGGAACCTGACAATAACTTTCAGAAAATTTGAAAATTTCGTCGAAAAAAACAAAAACTCGTAACATTACGATGTTGAAAACAACTAAACTAAACTAAGCATTATCCTATTATCACACCCTGGAGGAGGTTCCATTGCATTTGAGGATGAACGAACATCTTCAAAAAAATGCAAACATTAGTATCATTTTCATGTTTGTTTGCGGTACCAAAATATATAGCTCACAAAATGGTTATAAAAATTATTTAAATCTTGAAAAGAGCTTTATCAACTTTAGCAAACGTCAATTCAAGACCACTCAAACAAGAACTCGGAAAACGACAAAACGTGAAAAATTGCAAATTTTGGGAACAAAAACTCCTAAAAATGACCTTTCAACCTTGAATTTATGCCTTCCTAGCATCTTCAGGGCTTCAGCACTCTAAGCACTTGAAAGATTACCAATGCTCCCTTAGGTCATCTAGTCAAACTTAATGACCACAAAGATCAAAATCATGAAAATTTTGTGAAAAGATCTTACAAAAAAATAAGAGCCCCAATACAATCAAATTCTTGAATTGTAAAAAGACAGAGCATTAATACAATCCAGTTCGTGGATTGTAACAAAAACAGAGCCCCAATACAATCCAATTCTTGGATTGTAAAGAGGAGGACGCCTAAATAAAAGCCGTTCAGAGGCTGACGGCGGCTATTAATTATAGATATTTTCTAATAACTAAAATTGTGCGGATGTGACAAATCAGCAGAAACAATTAAAATCTAAAAACTGTTTTTAATTCATTTATAATTGCTACGAATACCCAAAATATTTTTATTACAAACACCGGCGTTAAAAAAACAACAAAAATGTATATCAAGTTTCATCAGGAATTGGACGTGGAAAAATGGGATTTATTCTGCCCCCCCCCCCCCCAATGTTTTTACGCCCCCAGTTAAAATTATATGTTGTTATATAGAACGTTATTATGTAAAAACAATAGCACGTGTGCCTGGGGGCGTAAAAGATATAAGCCCACTAAGCTGGGGTGGGGGCAAAACAGAATAGATCGGGAAAAAACTCAGACAAAACAAAGCAAAAAAATTGAACGAGAGCTGTTTAAAACAACTGTTCACTTTCAATCTTTTGCTTTCGGAACACGAATTTCAATTTAATACCGTTGACAAGAAAAATAATTAAATTTATGAATGAAAAAATATACATACCCATTGATTCCCAAGATCAAGATTGGGATTGAAACAAGGGAAGAAAATTATGTATTAGTGAGAGTAGCCATGCCGCCGGGTGTAGCAGTACTAGAAGTAGAGGGATTATTAGCCACACCAAAAATCATGATACCTGAGGAACTAAAATTAGTTGAAACGAAGTTAGAGGAGCACCCATCTAAAACACTGGGTTTGATGGGATTTTTAGCATTTCTGTTTTTGAATTCGTTTTTCGACATTGACTATGTTGATACAAACCTACGTTGTTGAGTAACGTAACTGTATGAAAAAAACGCTTTGAGCCAAATGAGCAGTCAATAAAACTAGATTGGTCAAGTCAAAAATTGGTAGCGCGAAACAAATTATTGTTTTGAAGCAGATAAAACAATTGGAGCACAGAACCAGCTGACTGAGAGGATGACGCGGCTGTTCAAAAGATTGAAAAAGCACTTAAGCTATGTAAACAATCACAGATGAACGGTTCACAAAATTGATTTTCCACTCCTTTCAAAGTATCTAAGTTAAATTTGTAAAAACAGAGAATCAAAAAAAATTTCTGCTTTTCAAAACAGAATTTGATGCTTAACATTGAAGTCATATATCAAAGGTCAAACATTCAGCATAACACTATGTTTGACAATCTTTTTCAGATAGTACCTTTGGATTTCATGGATTATATAAGGAAATCGAGCAAGAACTTATAACGACCGTTCTTTTTCTCATTGAAGGGTGTGAATCATTTTTTAAAAAAAAGCCATAGCAACGGTTCCAAACACATTGAAACTGTTTCAAGAGTAACATTACCAAAATGCGGCATCTTGATATTGAAACTGTCAGTGATAATAAAGGAGAAATCGAGGAAAACTTTAACCATAAAAGGCCTATTTTTTCGAAACAATCTGCAATTTCTTTCAACTCAAACACTTTGAATTTATTATTCTTGTCCAGGTCTACTTTAATCGTCAATTAAATACTGCTCTTATTGTATGATTTCTTAGTTTTAATTGATTAAACATATGTGTGCTAAACCGTGTCCGGACAAAACAGTCCCAGACAAAACAGTCCCAGACAAAACAGTCCCAAATTGCAAAATATTCCCAGACAAAACAGTCCCAGACAAAATAGTCCCAAGAAACCAGACAAAACAGTCCCAGACAAAATAGTCCCAAATAAAATGTACCTAATGCCATTATACCCAATGTACTTTGAAATGTTCGTTCAATAATCCGACAACAAATTAGCAGTCGCTATTACCCGTATGTTTTAACATACTTAATGGCCATGGCCATGCCTCAGCGGCCCGTGGGACTTGATATGAAACTATCACAACCGAACATGGGATTAAATTATCCACTTGTTAAATCATACGTGTGAAAGCTATTATAATGGCCTTGGGACTATTTTGTCTGGGACTGTTTTGTCTGGTTTCTTGGGACTATTTTGTCTGGGACTGTTTTGTCTGGGAATATTTTGCTATTTGCGACTGTTTTGTCTGGGACTGTTTTGTCTGTTCACCGTGCTAAACATATGCTGGTAAAAATTGGAAGTATGTATTTCTGAATTAAAGATGATTAAACAAACATCTCAAGTAACCTTTTGATGTCTATTTAGCTCAAATTGAAGAACAGTAATGCAATACGCAATTAGTTTTGCAGTTTTGAATTAGTTTTGAAAATACGCATTTCACCAAAAACGGTATCTGAGAAACTGATGTGCAAAACTGTTTTACTCTGCAAGGCCTTTCTAATCATTACATTCATGTCTTTCCAAAATGAATATTTCGGGGAGTCAAGAAAAGACCGAACAAAACAAGCAGGCTAACATAGAGTTTCTTCACTCATTGCATGAGGTCAGAATTAGGAAGATACTTTAGGTCGAATTTTCCTGAAATGAATAAAACCCAAAAAAGGGCTAAGCACTTTTACCAGGAGCCGGAGCAAAGAGAAACGCGAGGCAAGCATAGTTCTCAGAGTTTTCGATTTTGGGGAGCTAATTTAAAAAGAAAAAAAACGTTTACCGGGTCCCCTCGTTGAAAATGACTTTGATCTATATTGAACGTTTTAAACTACAACACAAGTTGAAAAAGGATGAAGACAAAAATGAATTTGATCAATCTATGGTACACATTAAGTAATAGTTAGAAACTGTCCGCTGGGTCTTTCAATTTCTCACTCCTGAAGGGCATCTATAACTTTCTCTACTTCAATCGTGCTTCGACTAAATTTAATTTACTGCAGCTACTACTCTCCGTATCTTTCTACAATCATTGCATGTCCCTGAAACAAAAACTCTCAACATTAAGAATTTTTTCAAGAGCCACGCACGCAGAAATTTTGTGAAATAGTTTTACTCGAAAAAAAAGTATACTGATTTTTAAAATTGTCTCTCTTTAATCGGAAAACTCTGCCAGCAGGCATATAACTTATCTAGACCTTAAATCAAGAAAAATCAATCAATTCAAATCCGCAATCCGTGAACGTTATGCGTAAAAAAATCCACCTATTGAGAAAAAACATCGTTGTGAAGTAAATAAACATTACTTTGGCATTGTATTATGATCGATATTAAATTTTACAAAAATTATTCGACTGATTCCGTAGACTGGATCATTTCGAAAAAACGCCTCTATATATAAAACATTTAGAGACAAGTTACCTGTCCACCCGCAGCACAAGCAGCCACAAGTGCCCTTTTTCCACCTTCCTTCTGCAGTCTGTGAGCTGCCGTGATTACCAGTCGGACTCCAGTCGCTCCAAACGGGTGTCCAATTGAGAGGCTACCTCCCCACAAATTCAGTTTATCCATAGGTAACTCGCCAATTTTTCCGTTTGTTTTGATGTGATTCTTGCAAAAGTAATCCGAATTCAGAGCACGTAAGTTGGCCAGAACTTGACCCTAAACATGGGTAAAATGAAACTTTGACTCTATGGGCATCAACTACAATTTACAATTGAGCAATTACTTTCAGCGTTTACGTATACCTCAGGACCAGTGGCTTTGATCCTGGTATACCAGGATTTGATCCTAATGTATGATAGAATGCTAAGAACAAAGACACGATATGTTAAATGAATCATAATTAGCCTTTTTTGGTCTTTTTTTAGCATCTGGCAAAAACACACCTTAAATAGTGAATCTACAAATATGGCCGGCAGATTACAGGACTAGATGCGAAATAGACGTACCGTAACATACAGATAGATACAGAAATGAGTTGAAAAAGTCATGACCACAGCCTGAAAAAAAACAAAAAATTTATTTCAAAGGGGGTTGAGAAAATTTTTGGGTTGAAAAATTGCGTAATTAACGCAATCACCCGCAATTAAACACTCGGCTATCAGGCCCTTGTGATAGTTTATCTCACAATCGATTTGGTTTTAGCCCCAGAAAAAACTTCAGATTAAGGCAGTTTCGGTCACGCAAAACGCAAGAAATCAAGCCTGAAAACGTCAAACGAAAAAATGCTCTAGAGCAAATGTAAAACTAAATAGTGCGTAGGACGACGAAATAGAAAACATATCCGAAGAATTCCTGAAGCGACTAGGTAGGTCGGATTTTCACAAACAACACAGTAACTGCATCGAAAACCATTTTCTTGTCTTAAAACATAAGCTCACCAGATTTAAAGAAAATATTTGGCAAAAAGCATCTTGTCATAACGCCAAAGATTTAAGCAACGAACATCATTGAAACTAAAATAAAAGCGGCATCGTTCAGAAACCATTCAAAAAGATCCGCAAATATTTAATTCTACAGACAAAAAACTGCTGTGAAATCTTGATACTGCGAAATTTATTAGAGAGACATATGTGGTGACGTTGAAAAAGGGCCTCGATTCTTAGGATGAACAAAGAAGTCTTAGAAACCTAGAACTCTGCAATTGACTCTGCGGCTCAAAACATACATTGAAAGAGCATACGAGAGATAGTATTTGTAAAGAGTGAAAAAAAATAACAAAGGAAAATTTAAAGTCAAGAAAACACTAAATTTTACTATTTGGCCTCACAGCAATTAAGTCAAAAATGAGATATAATTCTTTTGTTCGAGCTGTTGCAAAATTCAGACCATCATGAAAAAGAAAAAGGAAACAAAAACACAAACGCATTTTATACCAATACCTAGTCCTGAGAATATTTGTAGAGAGTGATAGTTAAACAAATCTATTAAACATAACTGACTAATGTTGGGCGAATTGCTCTCAAACGACTCGCGAGCGGTTGGCTTCGGTAGTAGCCAGCTGTAGTCTTAGGGATGCTAGCATTAGGGAGGGGGTCTAACCGCTGTGTGTGTGTGTGTGTGTGGGGGGGGGGGGGGGTGGGGCAGCATTGGGGGAGTGGGGGAAGCCTTAAGGGACAAAGGGTCTTGAGGGGGGTGATGGCGAGGGAGTGTTTGACTGAGGGTGGTCAGGCTTTTAAGAAAAGGGACCACACTTCACACAATGAAATTGTCTCTTCAAAATAGCTTTGGTGAATTGCATTCTGAGTATAGTAAGGCTTAGGAATCTAAGAAAACTGAATGCCCTCCGAACGCTACCTGTCTAACCCAATTTTGAGGACAAAAAGTCAAATGGGTCAGACAAAAAATCGGGGAAGCGAAAAACCGCAAAAAAGACCACCGGACTAATACAATTGCTACAAACATCGTTTGAGAGCAATTTAACGGAATTGCTGTCAATATTCAGTAATGCAAGATATCAAATGGAAAAAATTGCAAACCAAGAAATGTCAAAAACCAAAATTCATAAAAATTTTTCAGTTTCAAAAAAAGTGTTCTTATTCGGTGTGCAGCTTCAGTTAGATTCTGAAGTTATACCTAATGCAGCATCTAAACTGAAAACTATTAATCTTGCCACTAATTTCAGCTAGCAACGGTTCCAATGAACTGCTATATTCAAATTCACTATGACTTAATGACCAGGCTTTATCGTATGTTGGGCGAATTGCTCTCAAACGACTCGCGAGCGGTTGGCTTCGGTAGTAGCCAGCTGTAGTCTCAGGGATGCTAGCATTAGGGAGGGGGTCTAACCGCTGTGTGTGTGTGTGGGGGGGTGGGGCAGCATTGGGGGAGTGGGGGAAGCCCTAAGGGACAAAGGGTCTTGAGGGGGGTGATGGCGAGGGAGTGTGTGACTGAGGGTGGTCAGGCTTTTAAGAAAAGGGACCACACTTCACACAATGAAATTGTCTCTTCAAAATAGCTTTGGTGAATTGCATTCTGAGTATAGTAAGGCTTAGGAATCTAAGAAAACTGAATGCCCTCCGAACGCTACCTGTCTAACCCAATTTTGAGGACAAAAAGTCAAATGGGTCAGACAAAAAATCGGGGAAGCGAAAAACCGCAAAAAAGACCACCGGACTAATACAATTGCTACAAACATCGTTTGAGAGCAATTTAACGGAATTGCTGTCAATATTCAGTAATACAAGATATCAAATGGAAAAAATTGCAAACCAAGAAATGTCAAAAACCAAAATTCATAAAAATTTTTCAGTTTCAAAAAAAGTTCTTATTCGGTGTGCAGCTTCAGTTAGATTCTGAAGTTATACCTAATGCAGCATCTAAACTGAAAACTATTAATCTTGCCACTAATTTCAGCTAGCAACGGTTCCAATGAACTGCTATATTCAAATTCACTATGACTTAATGACCAGGCTTTATCGTATGTTGGGCGAATTGCTCTCAAACGACTCGCGAGCGGTTGGCTTCGGTAGTAGCCAGCTGTAGTCTCAGGGATGCTAGCATTAGGGAGGGGGTCTAACCGCTCTGTGTGTGTGTGTGTGTGTGTGTGTGTGGGGTGGGGCAGCATTGGGGGAGTGGGGAGGAGCCTTAAGGGACAAAGGGTCTTGAGGGGGGTGATGGCGAGGGAGTGTGTGACTGAGGGTGCTCAGGCTTTTAAGAAAAGGGACCACACTTCACACAATGAAATTGTCTCTTCAAAATAGCTTTGGTGAATTGCATTCTGAGTATAGTAAGGCTTAGGAATCTAAGAAAACTGAATGCCCTCCGAACGCTACCTGTCTAACCCAATTTTGAGGACAAAGTCAAATGGGTCAGACAAAAAATCGGGGAAGCGAAAAACCGCAAAAAAGACCACCGGACTAATACAATTGCTACAAACATCGTTTGAGAGCAATTAAACAGAATTGCTGTCAATATTCAGTAATGCAAGATATCAAATGGAAAAAATTGCAAACCAAGAAATGTCAAAAACCAAAATTCATAAAAATTTTTCAGTTTCAAAAAAGTGTTCTTATTCGGTGTGCAGCTTCAGTTAGATTCTGAAGTTATACCTAATGCAGCATCTAAACTGAAAACTATTAATCTTGCCACTAATTTCAGCTAGCAACGGTTCCAATGAACTGCTATATTCAAATTCACTATGACTTAATGACCGGGCTTTATCGTATCACTTTTCTTTTGATTTTTCTCTTTTGACATTGAACTTATTCAATACCTTGAGTAATTCAATGAGTGAAAGAATTTGAAATTCAGTTGAAACACGAGTGGTGTAAGTCACGGGTCAAACGTGAAAACTGTGACTTAAGTAAAACGAAAAACGTGATCAAAGTGAGTGAATTAAAAAAAGGAGAGCGCCTGACTAATATCGGTTGAGAGGCTGACGGCGGTAATTAAACAAATAAATTGGACATGAATAGCCCAAATCGGATTAGCATAAGTACAATTTTATGAAAACAAAATTATACCAGGATTTGATCCTAATGTATGATAGAATGCTAAGAACAAAGACACGATATGTTAAATGAATCATAATTAGCCTTTTTTGGTCTTTTTTTAGCATCTGGCAAAAACACACCTTAAATAGTGAATCTACAAACATGGCCGGCAGATTACAGGACTAGATGCGAAATAGACGTGCCCTAACATACAGATAGATACAGAAATGAGTTGAAAAAGTCATGACCACCGCCTGAAAAAAAAACAAAAAATTTATTTCAAAGGGGGTTGAGAAAATTTTTGGGTTGAAAAGTTGCGTAATTAACGCAATCACCCGCAATTAAACACTCGGCTATCAGGCCCTTGTGATAGTTTATCTCACAATCGGTTTGGTTTTAGCCCCAGAAAAAACTTCAGATTAAAGCAGTTTCGGTCACGCAAAACGCAAGAAATCAAGCCTGAAAACGTCAAACGAAAAAATGCTCTAGAGCAAATGTAAAACTAAATAGTGCGCAGGACGACGAAATAGAAAACATATCCGAAGAATTCCTGAAGCGACTCGGCAGGTCGGATTTTCACAAACAACACAGTAACTGCATCGAAAACCATTTTCTTGTCTTAAAACATAAGCTCACCAGATTTAAAGAAAATATTTGGCAAAAAGCATCTTGTCATAACGCCTAAGATTTAAGCAACGAACATCATTGAAACTAAAATAAAAGCGGCATCGTTCAGAAACCATTCAAAAAGATCCGCAAATATTTAATTCTACAGACAAAAAACTGCTGTGAAATCTTGATACTGCGAAATTTATTAGAGAGACATATGTGGTGACGTTGAAAAAGGGCCTCGATTCTTAGGATGAACAAAGAAGTGTTAGAAACCTAGAACTCTGCAATTGACTCTGCGGCTCAAAACATACATTGAAAGAGCATACGAGAGATAGTATTTGTAAAGAGTGAAAAAAAATAACAAAGGAAAATTTAAAGTCAAGAAAACACTAAATTTTACTATTTGGCCTCACAGCAATTAAGTCAAAAATGAGATATAATTCTTTTGTTCGAGCTGTTGCAAAATTCAGACCATCATGAAAAAGAAAAAGGAAACAAAAACACAAACGCATTTTATACCAATACCTAGTCCTGAGAAGATTTGTAGAGAGTGATAGTTAAACAAATCTATTAAACATAACTGACTAATGTTGGGCGAATTGCTCTCAAACGACTCGCGAGCGGTTGGCTTCGGTAGTAGCCAGCTGTAGTCTTAGGGATGCTAGCATTAGGGAGGGGGTCTAACCGCTGTGTGTGTGTGTGGGGGGGGGGGGTGGGGCAGCATTGGGGGAGTGGGGGGAGCCTTAAGGGACAAAGGGTCTTGAGGGGGGTGATGGCGAGGGAGTGTGTGACTGAGGGTGGTCAGGCTTTTAAGAAAAGGGACCACACTTCACACAATGAAATTGTCTCTTCAAAATAGCTTTGGTGAATTGCATTCTGAGTATAGTAAGGCTTAGGAATCTAAGAAAACTGAATGCCCTCCGAACGCTACCTGTCTAACCCAATTTTGAGGACAAAAAGTCAAATGGGTCAGACAAAAAATCGGGGAAGCGAAAAACCGCAAAAAAGACCACCGGACTAATACAATTGCTACAAACATCGTTTGAGAGCAATTTAACGGAATTGCTGTCAATATTCAGTAATGCAAGATATCAAATGGAAAAAATTGCAAACCAAGAAATGTCAAAAACCAAAATTCATAAAAATTTTTCAGTTTCAAAAAAAGTGTTCTTATTCGGTGTGCAGCTTCAGTTAGATTCTGAAGTTATACCTAATGCAGCATCTAAACTGAAAACTATTAATCTTGCCACTAATTTCAGCTAGCAACGGTTCCAATGAACTGCTATATTCAAATTCACTATGACTTAATGACCAGGCTTTATCGTATGTTGGGCGAATTGCTCTCAAACGACTCGCGAGCCGTTGGCTTCGGTAGTAGCCAGCTGTAGTCTTAGGGATGCTAGCATTAGGGAGGGGGTCTAACCGCTGTGTGTGTGTGTGTGTGTGTGTGTGTGGGGTGGGGCAGCATTGGGGGAGTGGGGGGGAGCCTTAAGGGACAAAGGGTCTTGAGGGGGGTGATGGCGAGGGAGTGTGTGACTGAGGGTGGTCAGGCTTTTAAGAAAAGGGACCACACTTCACACAATGAAATTGTCTCTTCAAAATAGCTTTGGTGAATTGCATTCTGAGTATAGTAAGGCTTAGGAATCTAAGAAAACTGAATGCCCTCCGAACGCTACCTGTCTAACCCAATTTTGAGGACAAAAAGTCAAATGGGTCAGACAAAAAATCGGGGAAGCGAAAAACCGCAAAAAAGACCACCGGACTAATACAATTGCTACAAACATCGTTTGAGAGCAATTAAACGGAATTGCTGTCAATATTCAGTAATGCAAGATATCAAATGGAAAAAATTGCAAACCAAGAAATGTCAAAAACCAAAATTCATAAAAATTTTTCAGTTTCAAAAAAAGTGTTCTTATTCGGTGTGCAGCTTCAGTTAGATTCTGAAGTTATACCTAATGCAGCATCTAAACTGAAAACTATTAATCTTGCCACTAATTTCAGCTAGCAACGGTTCCAATGAACTGCTATATTCAAATTCACTATGACTTAATGACCGGGCTTTATCGTATCACTTTTCTTTTGATTTTTCTCTTTTGACATTGAACTTATTCAATACCTTGAGTAATTCAATGAGTGAAAGAATTTGAAATTCAGTTGAAACACGAGTGGTGTAAGTCACGGGTCAAACGTGAAAACTGTGACTTAAGTAAAACGAAAAACGTGATCAAAGTGAGTGAATTAAAAAAAGGAGAGCGCCTAAATAATATCGGTTGAGAGGCTGACGGCGGTAATTAAACAAATAAATTGGACAAGAATAGCCCAAATCGGATTAGCATAAGTACAATTTTATGAAAACAAAAACAACTCACGTTACACAGATGCATTCAGTGCATGAATTATCAAAGTTGCCATATGCGCTGATTTTTGAAAAAAAAGTCCGCTTAAAGATGCAAAACTGAAGAAATCAATCAATTCAAAAATTAACCAAAATGAGAGTATGTGCCCACTTTCAATTGAAACGCATGAGTACGCTCTCAAAAAATAGTGTGCCATTAATTTCAGATTGTTTCATTAATACAGCACTGACTAAAAAAATATTTCCACAACAAATTAAAAGCAAAAAACTGGGACACTTGGACAAAAAAACGGTAAAAGGTTACTGATATGCACCATTATCATGTCAAAGAATCATTCAATGAACGCAGCGCATGGTCAAAAAAACTTCTCTCGCACAGAAAAAACTTTGTTCACACGGCAGTTTTACCTACTTTCGCTTTTAGGTCAAAACGCCGTCTGAACGCATATTACTTCCGGTTGACAAACCAAAAATTGTAAAAAAGCAAGAGCACCGAAATAGAGCTAAGCTCAGCTTACAGCTATAAAAGCTTTGGCCTGTCACTTACTGCAAAAGCTTCGTGCAACTCAAAAACGTCAAAATCAGTTAACTTCAGTCCAGTTTTGGTCAGCAGTTTGACAATGGCGTATGCAGGTCCCAACAACAACTGGTCTTTGGGATCTTGTGACACAAACACGTAGTCTCTGAAACAGACAGCGACTCAAAGGAATATTTCTGCAATATTCGTAAACACAAAAATACTCAATGTTTTAATATCAATCAACGCAAAATGATATCTCCGCATCATTCTGACGGCCTCAATAATTTTGATTAAACATCATCTACAGTTTCCAAACCTTAGGTAGGCTTTCGGTTTCATTCCCAACTTCTTGGCTTTGTCCTCACTCGTGATCAGAGCAGCTGAAGCTCCGTCAGTCAAGAATGAGGCATTTGCCGCCGTTATAGTACCCTGGGGCCCCTTGATGAAGGCGGCCCTTAATTTGCCCATCTGTTCAGCGGTGGAAGGTCGGATTCCATTGTCTGTAGACACTGGCTCTGGTAAGTTGGGAACGTAGTAGTGAGCCATTCTGTCCTTCAGCAGTCCCTCTTTGGAGGCTTTATCCGCAAAGTTGTGAGACCTAGCGGCGTACTCATCCTATAACAACAGCTGCTGGCTGATATAGTAGCTGACTTTATTATTTGCATAAAGTTCTCGAAACAACTTGTTTGAAAGCATATTAAATCGCCAACATCTTAACAGTGAAAAAAAGGTTCAAGGCCGTCACATAGTTTCCACTTGATAAAGATTATTTTTTATCATTCCAACGACTTCTGTAATTTCATGTTTCAAGCAAAAAAATCGCTTGAAACTGACCTCAACAGCAATTCTTTCATCAATGTTTCACGCATTATCAAAACCAAAGTAGCTTCCAAACAGCTCATATACATTGAGCAAGACAATTGCATAGGCAAAAATGTAGACAATTTATGGAACCAAATATTGAACTAATACACTTTTTTGATAGTTTCCTTGAAAATTCGAAACTTGTACCAATGACAGTTTAAAAGAAGTTTCACGGCTGTCAAATAGATAGTTTCTACTAAAAGCAGAAAACCAGGAGACAAAAATTTAGATAAAACCTAACAGAAAAATTTAGGTATATAGAGGATTGTTTTGATCAATTTTGTTTGCAATCTTTGAGATCTTTGGGAACTCACGTGACGGGGGGCGCACGGTGGGAGTTGAGCGCGCTGGGTTACAGGTGGAACAAGGTGCAGGGGTGAGGATGGGGGTGGGTTGAAGCTTGTTGAAGGCATCTTGATCAAATAAACTCAATCTACTTTAAAAACAAAATTTACCAGGAAGGCAAAAGAAAACTATAGATAGAAAGCATAAAATCATTTATAACGAAAACCCACCCAGAAAAATTTTCAGAGAACTAATCAGTTGTTTCGGTAGCAAGATCAGTCATAAATATCTATACAGTAAATCCAAAGAATTCTTTGAACCGCATTGCAATAAAAGAAATCAACAGCGAAAATGAAACTAAAATAAGGCGAAATCTTGAACTCTTCTCAGGACGTCCAAAAAGCAGCGCAAACCAATATTTTATGGCAACAATTCACCATAGATATATACGAGAAATAAAAAGGAGCCAAATACTGGAATGGACACATGGCAAAAATTAGGAGGCCATTTCCATAATTTTGAGAATTGAAAATGGGAATAAAAATGGGAAAGGAAAAAAATTAAAAAAAAACAGGGAAATATCAATATTTAAACTAGGATGCTTTTTATTTAAAAAAATGAGAACAAGCGGTGAAAACTACAATCAAGAAACCGAGACATCAAGAAAATTTGTCATAAAAATGCTATAATGAAACAAATTTTCAATGAACTCCAAAAACTTAAACAACTTAAACAAACATAGCTAGCAGATTGCCAGAAAATAGCCGAAATAGTTTTGTAGATCTGCAATTTCAAAAAAACAGTAACGGAGACAGACAAAAAATGGTGTTTTGATTGAAGGCTGAGATGCTATATTTTGATTAAGAATCTGTTTAAGTCATAGCTGCCTCTACCAGCTGCTCTAAAAACCTTCATTTAGAGTGACATATCCAATTGACCTTATCTCTTTGAATTAAAGTAAACAAAAGTCAATTTCAAAGTGAGGAGGTCATTTTTGATAGTGAGGTAAGTCACGTGTGACCAAAAAATTAATCACCCGAATGAACAAAAAACCCGCTCCACTTAGAGCGGAAAATGACGTCTTGCACGCGTTTAGGTTGAAATTGCATGAATTACTGATTTTGGTTTGTAGGACAAAACGCTGTCTGAACACAGTACTTCCGGTACGAAAAAAAAACAACAATCCTCCTCTAGTTGCGATAAAAACACTTAATAGCTCCGTTCCGCTTTCGCTATCTCAGCCATTTAAAAAGTGGCGATATATATGAGAACAATCAAAATTATTACCAAACAGTACATAAAAACAATTGCAGAGGGCAATAATGATTCAAAACTAAGGTCTGCTACTCAATCATAAAATCAATGTTTTGGCGGCGAAAGTTTTAGTTTTGCAATTTTTTTTACCTCTGGCTCGAAAGCACAGATTTTTTTAGAGACTCATCTCTACTGAAACGCTTGAACGAAGCTCAGCAAAAGCAGCCACCACCTGTTGGCAGCAACCTGCAATCTCTATGGGGGTTAAAAATCAAAGTTGAATGTTTTAAACTAAATTGCAACGAAATGTTTCTGATTTTCGAAAATTACCATTATAACTCCTCGTGGGTTAGCAGAAGTTTATATTCTAACTACTCTCCTAACTCAAGAATTACGCAAAATCAGTTGTCGCTTTTGATTCGAAAATAATTTTGCATGTCAAATATCCCCTTTAGAGCTCAGTAGGCTCATCAGTGCCAAGCTAAGCTCACATTCGAATACAAATGATAGACAAAAAAACGTTTTCTTTGAAGGCTGAGATGTTATATTTTGGTTAGGAATCTGTTTAATTTTTAGCTGCCTCTGTCAGCTGCCCTTAAATAACCTTCATTTAAAGTGACATATCCACTTGACCTTATCTCTTAAAGTAAACAGAGTAAACAAAAGTCAATTTCAAAGCGAGGAAATCATTTTTGATAGTGAGGTAAGTCACGTGTGACCAAAAAATTAATCACCCGAATGAACGAAAAACCCGCTCCACTTAGAGCGGAAAATGACGTCATGCACGCGTTTAAGTTGAAATTGCATGAATTACTGATTTTGGTTTGTAGGACAAAACGCTGTCTGAACACAGTACTTCCGGTACGAAAAAAAAACAACAATCCTCCTCTAGTTGCGATAAAAACACTTAATAGCTCAGTTCCGCTTTCGCTATCTCAGCCATTTAAAAAGTGGCGATATATATGAGAAAAATCAAAATTATTACCAAACAGTACATAAAAACAATTGCAGAGGGCAATAATGATTCAATACTAAGGTCTGGTACTCGATCATAGAATCAATGTTTTGGTGGCAAAAAATTTACTATTGCAATTTTTTTTACCTGTAGCTCTAAAGCACAGATTATTTTAGAGACTCATCTCTACTGAAAGGCTTGAACGAAGCTCAGCAAAAGCAGCCACCACCTGTTGGCAGCAACCTGCAATCTCTATGGGGGTTAAAAATTAAAGTTGAATGTTTTAAACTAAATTGCAAAGAAATGTTTCTGATTTTCGAAAATTACCATTATAACTCCTCGTGGGTTAGCAGAAGTTTATATTCTAACTACTCTCCTAACTCAAGAATTACGCAAAATCAGTTGTCGCCTTTGATTCGAAAATAATTTTGCAAGTCAAATATCCCCTTTAGAGCTCAGTAAGCTCATCTGTGCCAAGCTAAGCTCACTTTCGAATACAAAAGATGGACAAAAAAAGCGTTTTCTTTGAAGGCTGAGATGTTATATTTTGGTTAGTAATCTGTTTAAGTTTTAGCTGCCTCTGTCAGCTGCCCTTAAATAGCCTTCATTTAAAGTGACATATCCACTTGACCTTATCTCTTAAAGTAAACAAAGTAAACAAAGTCAATTTCAAAGTGAGGAAGTCATTTTTAGAGTAAGTCTCGTGTGACCAAAATTTAATCATTCGAATGAAGAAAAAACCCGCTCCACTAGGAGTGAAAATGACGTCACGCACGCATTTCAGTTGAAATTGCATGAACGAATGGACAAAAAGTGGTTGTGACGTCATATGGTCGTAATAGAAATCTTGACGAAAAAAATATAGTAGGAAAGGTCCTAACGTACAATTCAAAGAAATTTCATTGACTAAACAAAAAAGTGGACCTAGAACGGGCTATGAGTAATTGAGAAAAACAATTCTAAAAAACCAGATCAAAAAACAAAAAAAAAACAAAATCAATGTCAAAATGCCGCATTTGAACAAAAAACCACTAGCTTGAAATGGAAATTTGATTGAAACAAAAAATTGAACTATTAATGAATGAACAAAACTATAATGAACTATGAATGGATTGGGAATACCATTTAAGACTTATAGGAACGAAGTTCAAGTAGCGGGCATCTAAAATTGGGCTTTAATTTTTTATACTTACTCTGTTCATTTTGAATTGCTTTGCTGAGCAACTGATGTTCAAACTCACTTTTAGCAGAATGAGAGAAGAGAGAAACTAGCCTAGAGAAGTCAAAAAGATTTCACGCAAAATGTTGAAAAGGCGGCAAAATGAGGTAAAGCGAAACATTTTTTATTCGACGAAGTAAAAAAACATAGCAGGACAAGTCCTGACGAACAATTCAAAGAACTTTCATTGACTAAGCAAACATCTAGACCTTAAAAGGACTATGAGCGAATTGGAA
Source organism: Convolutriloba macropyga (assembly GCF_964194025.1). Classification (NCBI taxonomy): domain Eukaryota; kingdom Metazoa; phylum Xenacoelomorpha; order Acoela; family Convolutidae; genus Convolutriloba; species Convolutriloba macropyga. The sequence continues at coordinate 23,924,069 of NC_134468.1, read as the reverse complement.
CAACCAATTTAAAAAAATCAGATAAAAAAAGGCAGAAAATCAATGTCAAAATGTCGCATGTCAAGAAAAAAAATCACTAGCTTGAAATGGAAATTTGGTTCAAACAAAAAATTAGGTCCGGAATGAACTAAGAGTGGATTGGGAAGACCATTTAGAAAAAAATCGGATCCAAAAATAGAAAAAACAGTAAAAATCAAAGTGAAATTGCCGCATGTGAACAAAAAATCATTAGAAAGCGATACTTTGTTCAATCACCGTTTTCTCATTCTACTTAAAAATTAGAGCGAAAAAACTTTACGCCGCAAAACCACCCGCTCATTCGCTCCACATTCTGCTTTGGACTGACCCAAATCACTGCTCCAATTGGACTTCAAAAATCGTGAAAATGTGTGAACAGATCTAAAGAAAGCGCCCCAATACAATTCAAATTCTTTGAACTGTAAAAAACCTAGAGAAGCCCAACAATATCCCGAAATATTGTTGTGCGGCTATTAAAAAATAAATTTATTATCGGTAAAAAAACTTTTGAATCCCAGACGCCGAGAAGAAAGGCTCATTCTAGTTAATGAAACCAACAAAATTTTTAAAAAAGTGACCAAAATCATCGAAATTGGTTTTGTATACGTACCAATTTATAATTATAACAGGCAATTATATTTATAAATTAAATTGTTAAAAACTGAGGAATGCAATGCCTGACATTATTAAAAAACGTTTATAAGCATAATGTTTAACAAAGAATGCTTTCAAAAATCTGAAATAAAGGAAATCTCAAAAACACCAAAAATAATTAAAAAATGAAAAACATGAGCCAATTTTGTCCTCAGAACTTGTTATTGGGCTCTAAAAACAGTATTATCAATTGCCGAGGATCAGATAATACTGCACCTTCGGTCAAAGAACAGTTATCAAACTCAATACGTCATTATCTAAGGCTGCTAATGACCAAAAAGCTTCTCTCGCTCAGCATAAATCAGTTCACATGGCAATTTTACTGACTTTGGCTTGTAGGTCAAAACGCTGCCTGAAAACAGTACTTCCGGTAAGAAAAAAAAACAAAAATCCTCTTCTAGTTGCGATAAAAACACTTAATAGCTCCGTTCCGCTTTCGCTATCTCAGCCATTTAGAAAGTGGCGATATATATGAGAACAATCAAAATTATTACCAAACAGTACCTAAAAACAATTGCAGAGGGCAATAATGATTCAATACTAAGGTCTGGTACTCGATCATAGAATCAATGTTTTGGTGGCAAAAAATTTACTATTGAAATTTTTTTTACCTATAGCTCTAAAGCACAGATTATTTTAGAGACTCATCTCTACTGAAAGGCTTGAACGAAGCTCAGCAAAAGCAGTCACCACCTGTTGGCAAAAACCTGCATTCTCTATTGCGGTTCAAAATAAAGTTCAATGTTTTAAACTAAATTGCATCGAGAATGTGCGTTTCTCATTTCCGAAAATGACCATTATAACTCCTCGTGGGTTAGCAGAAGAATTTTATATTCTAACTACTCTTCTGACTCAAGAAATACACGAAATCAGTTGTCGCCTTTGATTCGAAAAAAACTTTGCATGCCAAATATCCCCTTTAGAGCTCAGTAAGCTCATCAGTGCTTAGCTAAACTCACTTTCGAATACAAAAGATAGAACAAAAAATAGCGTTTTCTTTGAAGGCTGAGATGTTATATTTTGGTTAAGAATCTCTTAAGGTTTTAGCTGCCTCTGTCAGCTGCCCTTAAATAACCTTCATTTAAAGTGACATATCCACTTGACCTTATCTCTTAAAGTAAACAGAGTAAACAAAAGTCAATTTCAAACTGAGGAAGTCATTTTTGAGAGTGAGGTAAGTCTTGTGTGACCAAAAATTTAATCATGCGAATGAACAAAAAACCCGCACCACTAGGAGTGAAAAACGACGTCACGCCCGCATTTCAGTTGAACTTGCATGACCGAAGGGACAAAAAGTGGTTGTGACGTCATATCGTCGTAATAAAAATCTTGACGACGAAATAGAAAAAACATAGGACAGGTCCTGACGTACAATTCAAAGAATTTTCATTGACTAAACAAAAAGGTAGACCTAGAACGGGCTATGAGTGAATTGAGAAAAACAATGCTAAAAAACCAGATGAAAAAAACAAAATCAATGTCAAAATGCCGCATTTGAACAAAAAACCACGAGCGTGAAATGGAAATTTGGTTCAAACATAAAATTAGGCCCGGAATGAACTAAGAGTGGATTGGGAAGACCATTTAGAAAAAAATCGGATCCAAAAATAGAAAAAACAGTAAAAATCAAACTGAAATTGCCCCATGTGAACAAAAAATCACTAGAAAGCGAAAATTTGTTCAATCAACATTTTCTCATTCTACTTAAAATTAAGAGCGAAAAAACTTCACGCCGCAAAACCACTCGTTCATTCGCTCCACATTCTGCTTCGGACTGACCCAAATCACTGCTCGAATTGGACGACTTCAAAAATCGTGAAAATGTGTGAACAGATCTTAAAAAAAGACAGCCCCCCAATACAATTCAAATTCTTTGAACTGTAAAAAACCAAGAGAAGGCCAATAATATCCCGATTTATCGTTGTGCGGCTATTAAAAAATAAATTTATTGTCGATAACAAAAACATTTGAATCCTTGGCGCCGAGGGGAAAGGCTCATTCTAGTTAATGAAACCAATAAAATGTTGAAAAAAGTGACCAAAATCATCGAAATTGGTTTTGTATACGTACCAATTTATAATTATAACAGGCAATTATAATTATAACATTAATTGTTAAAAACTGAGGAATGCAATGCCTGATATTATTAAAGGACGTTCACATGCATAATGTTTACAAGAGAATGCTTTCGAAAATCTGAAATTAAGGAAATGTCGAAAACACCAAAAATAATTAAAAATTGAAAAACATTAGCCAATTTTGTCCTCAGAACTTGTTATTGGGCTCTAAAAACAGTATTATCAATTGCCGAGGATCAGATAATACTGCACCTTCGGTCAAAGAACAGTTATCAAACTCAATACGTCATTATTTAAGGCTGCTAATGACCAAAAAGCTTCTCTCGCTCAGCATAAATCAGTTCACATGGCAATTTTACTGACTTTGGCTTGTAGGTCAAAACGCTGCCTGAAAACAGTACTTCCGGTAAGAAAAAAAAACAAAAATCCTCTTCTAGTTGCGATAAAAACACTTAATAGCTCCGTTCCGCTTTCGCTATCTCAGCCATTTAGAAAGTGGCGATATATATGAGAAAAATCAAAATTATTACCAAACAGTACATAAAAACAATTGCAGAGGGCAATAATGATTCAATACTAAGGTCTGGTACTCGATCATAGAATCAATGTTTTGGTGGCAAAAAATTTACTATTGCAATTTTTTTTACCTGTAGCTCTAAAGCACAGATTATTTTAGAGACTCATCTCTACTGAAAGGCTTGAACGAAGCTCAGCAAAAGCAGCCACCACCTGTTGGCAGCAACCTGCAATCTCTATGGGGGTTAAAAATTAAAGTTGAATGTTTTAAACTAAATTGCAAAGAAATGTTTCTGATTTTCGAAAATTACCATTATAACTCCTCGTGGGTTAGCAGAAGAAGTTTATATTCTAACTACTCTCCTAACTCAAGAATTACGCAAAATCAGTTGTCGCCTTTGATTCGAAAATAATTTTGCATGTCAAATATCCCCTTTAGAGCTCAGTAAGCTCATCAGTGCCAAGCTAAGCTCACTTTCGAACACAAAAGATAGAAGAACTGATACATACATTCAGTAGATTGGTAAAAAAAAGGTACGAAATAAGAATGGTAGGGAAAACTGATGGAACTAGTGATAAAGATAGTTTGAACACTAAAAAAATGTGTGCCCATAGCTACAAGGGTCTCGTAGCTAGAAAGCTCGTGGTACGGTCTTGGTTTATCACAGTTTTGAGTATCTAAAGAATTGCGGACCTGGTCTCTTCTGGAAACGGAGAATGCTGCACACAATCTATCTGCAGAGTGACCCATTGTCTCATTGGTGGAAAACTCTGCCACTGCCGGGAGGTCTGGCTTGTGAATGTTTTTGAGCAGAAATAGTAATAGCTGCGCCTGAGCTTGCATACCCTTAGCCTAAAACAGCAGTCTTGTATTGAAACAGATTTGCGTAGATCAGGCATGACAGTGCAACAGTAATTTAATTTTTAAAATCAATCTCTCCTTGTGACTAACAAATTTAATACCATCTCAAATCTTTCAAATCATCTTCAGAATCACATAAGCAGCAGAATTTTTCAGGAGATCGTCAACAGCATTTTAGTCAAGTTCACCTTCTGACTTGCAAGCATTTTAGCTCTGCTGGCTCTGTTGTATCTGATTGGCACATCTGACATGAAATCAACACCCCCTGCAACCCCACACTCGATCTGCCCCGAGTGAATCTGGTCCACAATTGAGCTGATAGCCTGACAAAAGCAATTTATAATTTTAACGACAAAATTATTTTAACTACACCACTGTCTGCTGCTGTTGTTGTTGAAAATCCTTTTCTTTGTGAGCTTCTTTGGGAACTAATTTGCATCCTCTGTTATAAAATATTATGCTTAATGCACAAACTTTCTTTGTATTTTCAAGTACATGTACATGTGAAATCTTCAGCTTCGATTGATCTATAAACATCACTAAATTGACAGTTCAATTCTCATGCAGAAAAACACCAATCGCTATAGGCTACACGGATGGGGACTCTTAATATGATTAAAATCACTAAAAAGCTAACTCAGGCACCTTTGTTGTCACCATCTAAAGTTCATGAATCATTCAGATGTCTTTTTTGTCAAGATACTATACTTTTCACTGATACAGATGTGTAAGTATAACCTGGTTAGAAGAGATGCATGCTTGAGTGACAGTGTGGCAGGGAATGTTGTTGGGCAGCCCGGCAGACAGGAGAGCCTCGCGAGCAACGTTGCTCGTCTTCACCTCTTGGATCACTGTTCCCACAACACAGTGCTCAATCTCACCTGCATTCACCTCATCAATTATGAATCAGATCAATAGTGACATAACGAGAAAAACTTACATATTGCTGTTTACTAGTTGTGCTAACATTGATGATTAATGGTTATGCATCAAAGCAAACTTGCAACCCATCAACGTCCATTAAAGTCAATTAATTGTAAGTCTGAATATCAAACATTGAGCTAGTTTCTTGAGCTCAGATCCAAGATCTAACTTCTAAAATCTTCCCGAAAATTGTGGCTTTTCGGGCTGATGTACCCAACTCGTCGACCGAAAATTTTCGCATAGCGTCAATTTTCGCAAGCCGGTAAATCGAGTTTTAAGTAACACTGTTGGTTTAAAATCTACAAAAAATAGACAAACTTGTAGGAACTTTGGTTTTCTTGACGAGGTCCAGCAACGCAGCCCTTTGCAGGTCATGTGGCATCAGGTTTTTATAGTGTGAGCCAGAAGTTGCAAATGGCGTCCTGGAGGCATCAATGATTACTGCAGCTTTTTGGAAAACCCGCCCGCTGAGACGAACCATAATGATTGGATTTACTATATCTGAAAATAACACAGATTATGTCCAGAGGCGTTTCAACAAATTAGCTCAGCATCATATTAGGAGTTTATGTGAACAAATAGATTGATTCCATTGATTATCTTTTCTCCGCAAAATGAGATATGATATGACTCCGCAAAAGGAGTTATGACCTCAACTTAAAAATGAACTTTCAAAAAGTGGGGTTCAAAAAATGAACAATTCTCCTAAGCATTTTTTTAAACAGAAGAAAAAGATTTTTTTAATACTATTTTCGAGCTCTTTTTCTTCCTAATAACTATTTTAGGCTTTTGTTTGTTTGTTTTACAAATGATTTTTGACCTAACTAAAACAAAAAACTTTTTATGTTTTTTTTCTTTGAAACCATAAATAAACTTAATAAAAACTATTTTGTAACAACCGTGATACTCCTTAGGTACAAGAAAACTACAGAAAACGGTTAAAAAAGGGAAAAATTGAATAATTTCGATTATTTCTTTTTGTGGTTTCTCTGGCTTCTCGAAAAAACTTATATGCGGAAAAATTAAGAACTCTGTAACAAATACTATTTGATTCAACTCCGAGGTCTGAGAACATATTTTAACTTTTTTGAATTACCAAAGAGAAAGATCGAAAGTTTTTATTGTTCCGTTCCACTTTAGTGGGGGAGGAAATATATACTCAAATCGGTTTTTTTTTGTTCAGTTAATTTTGGCCGATCGATATAATCATCGTAGAGAGTTGTGAGTGGTATCATTAAAAAGCTCGCCCAGCGTAGAATATTGAATTAAAAAGATTTTTTTAATTTTTGCTTATTATAGGGAGTTATCGAGGTTTAAATTTTGTAAATATTTGACGTAATTCATCTGTTTTTGTTCACATTTTCGGTATTTTTGACCTAATTTTCGTCAATTTTGCTAAAATTTGTTCAAATTTTTTGCTATAGTAATATTGATTTCATCTCTAAAGATAAAGGAGGTTTGCTGAATATTTTGATCTGAGTTTTTTTCGCTAGAATTTTAGAAAAATTTTTCAAAAATCGATTTTTTTTCGGGACCAAATTTGTTTTTTTAGCCTACTTATCTTAAATTTGCAGGGAAGTAGATAGCTTGAAACAGCGGCAACATTCTATTTAAGCTGACAAAAGAGCTAGTTATACACCCGCTGGCTTTGAGAGTTTTCTGGAATTAATATTTCGCCAGTTTTTTGCGAATTAAACCTTGATAACAAAAAAATGCATTTTTATTTTTGAAAAACTGAAAAATTTTGTTCAAAAATTGATCTATTCCGCAACCATTTGAAAAACTGAGTATTTTGTTAGACGCGTAGTAACATCTGGGATGATCTTGATCTCGCCATGGATGCTCACGAGAATAAATGTTTCAGATTTTAATGGGGAGCGACTTTTTTTAAAATATTTTGGCTATGTAAAAGTTTTTTATGTAAATTTCTTTTACTTACAAGAAATTCAAATCAGGGCTCAATGAGTGGCAGATACTATTCACAAAAAACGATGGTCAACGAGATTATAACACGGTTTCAGAATAAGCTCATGGTTTTTGTGGCTCTGACCAATTGTTTTCGTAAAAAATTTTTTAGGTAATTCTTGAATTTTACTTTCATTTGTTATCTTTTTTGCAGTTAAAGGACTTATTGTCCCCAGTCAAAGAGCCAATCATTTCTTAGGCGGTATAAATCAATCTAGACAATTCTTTTAGTTGTTACCTAATGTCTGTTTTGACTTTGAATATAATCGTTTTAGAAAATATCGGTTAATTTTTGAACTTTGCCACTATTTTTATCTTTTTTCTCTCAACTTAGCGCGCAGTCTCAGTAAAAACAAGCAGAAACCAATTTCCTTTCGGTTATAAATTAATGTTGGTAATGGTCCTATGTTCAACTAATGGTCTCTTTCTCTTTATACTACGCGTTTTCATTAACTTTTTTTTATTTTTGAGCATAATTGTAAATTTTATGAGTTCATTTTGTTTCCTTGTCAAATTATCATATTACTGACAAGAAAAATTAAAAGTAAAGCAAAGTAGGTAAAACACACTGCGTTGGAAAAAAGCGTATCTGGATATGTTAATTGAATTAGTTATACAGTTTATTCTTTTTGGGCTGAGACACAGTTATCTCGCAAAATTTAAATGATTTTTTTGTTTTTGCCTATTTTTGTAATTTTTTCATGTTGTACGCCATATAAAATTATAACAGTAGGTCTCAAGTGCTTCCCCAGGACAAATAACTCAACCTAGTTTAACATTTCAGTTTATAGCTGCTTGTTTTCATGACTTTAAAATTGAAAATAAGAAATTTTTTTCAAATATATCCCTTTGCTTTCATTTACGTAACCATGTAACTCGATCACAATAATTAGAAGTTTCAAATACTTTTGTTGATTCATACCTTTTTTGCGCTTGGTTATAAGTTGTTATCTATTGCTTCGACCATTATCACAAAATTTTTCGAGGTTTTTATACTGTTAAAATTTTGGGTTTCTCTTTTTGTCATCTCCTCGTAGTCGTCCTTCTAAAAATTAGGCTCGCTGATATTAAACTGAAGAAAAGTGACAATTTACAGTTCTTGCAGGCGTCATTTTATAATTATAGTGCCTTGAATAGTGTGATCTCTTAAAACCTTTTGAAGTTTTGGCTTCTTTAAATATTTGTTATTTTGTGGGGTCGTAATTTAGTCTCATTATTAACAGGCCCAATTGGCTTCCTGAGGTATTGCAACTTAATCAATTGCTGTTTGCTGAAACATTAGGTCTGTTATGACTTTTGAAAATGTTTGTTTTCAAAAACTATATTTCGGTATTTGAGCTTCATTTTTTTAAATAGTTTTTCGGTCAATTTGTAGATCAACCTCTGTAAACACGGGTCACAACCCGTTTCCAGTGAACTAAGATTTGATCTCTATAACAATTTTAGCTTCAAACATTTGTTTCTCGGCTTTTTTACTACTGTTACTACGAGATTTAGCAAAAAAATTGAGATTTTTTAAATTTGTACATTTTATAAGATTTTTGTTTTCTTTTTTTAATTTATAACAATGATCGTAGTTTCCATTGGCTTTGAAATTTTGCTCAATTTAACTTTGGATGATGACATGTCTCAGTTGCTTCCTTTGGAGATATATATGTACATTTCAGGGATTTCAGTTGAAATCTAGTGACATTAATAACGGTAAAATTAAATATTTTCAAAAAAGGAAACGTATTTTTGAATTTGGCATCTATTTGCTCTTTTTTGTCGACGTGTTAACCAGTCGCAATGCGGACAGGTCTCATGTTTTTTCTAATGAAGCATAGGTTTAATTGTTTTGTTTAGGTTTTATCTTATGCGAGTTTGATTTTATGACTTTATTTATTATAGCCATCGAGTTTTGGTCCTGATTAGTGTTCGTTGTTTGCTATTTATTATTGTACTTTCTAGTAGTCCTATTTTCAACGACATTCATCGGCCCCTTAGGGTGGAATTATTGTATTCGGTTCTACTTTTTTCACCCCTATTCATTTAACCCCCTATCTTTTAACCCAGATTTATTCACCCATCTATCATTTCACCCCTCTATCATTTCATCCCGCCAATTAGCAGTCGACATTAAAGCATGTTTTGACATAATTAAGTGGATAAACTAATCCCACGTTCGGTTCTGATAGTTTCATATCAAATACCACGGGCCGCTGAGGCATGGACATGGCCCGCGAGGCATGGCCAAATTATTGTTTTGCTAATTTAATAATCATTGTTTTATAGAAAGATTAAAATCGGGGTGAAATGATAGAGGGGTTAAAACTTAGAGGTGTTAAATGATACAGGGATAAATCGGTGTTAAATGATAGGGGGTTAAATGAATAGGGGTGAAAAATCGGTACACGATTGTATTCCATTCGTTGTTTATTGAACGATATGTATGTTGTTGAAGGTTTTCTAACTCTTCATCATTTGGTAGCCAATTAACTCAGAAATGTGGATGAGCGGGGTCGGAACCTTATGCGCGTACGCACATTACCGAGCCTCCTTGTTTCTAAAGAAATTAAAACATTTTATAAATTCTGTGTACACCTACGCTATTTTCCACTGATTGGTTATGTTGCTTCACGTGACTTTAATGTTTTAGCAATCACTTGCCCTCCAGTTTACGACGCATTTTAGAAATATGAAATTGAAAGTGAAGAGACCACCATTACATCTTCATTTTAAATAAAAACTCAGAAACCAGGAAAAACTTTCGGAAAAGTAGCAATTTTTCATGTTAACTTTTGCTTTAATTGATTGCATTCATTTTAAACCTTCCGCATTGAAGCCCTCCATCTTTTTAAATCATTATGTCAAAGTAACAAAATCATTTATTTAAAGAACATTCAAAAACATAACAACAAGAAAGACAGACTTGCGGAAAGATCAAAATGTTTTTCTTTCTTCAACTTCCTGACTTCCTGATTGATTGAATCATTAAAATACCTAATCCACCTGCGTGAGGCCATTAGCAAACAATAAACTATTTTCTATTACCAAAAATGTAAAAGAAACTTTTACTTGATACTAATTCTTCGGTATGTCACGAAAATATTGAACTGAAATATTTTTTGGCGTGTTTGATTTAAATTATGCAAAATAAAAAATTGTCCGAAAATAGGACAAAGGAATCGAAAATAATTTAAACGGTTCATACAAAAATGACAAAAAACTTCAGATAATTGCTTGATCTTCAGTGACATTATATCCAAAAACTTTCAGCTGGATCTTCTCTAACTATTCGGTAGATATTTAATCAGAGGGACATATTTGCAATGACAAGACTTAGACGTGTAAAAAATCAGTCATTTATTATAAACTGATCGTCTCACTTTTATTTTGCAAATTACTGTGTTGCTGAATTTTTCTGATGAGCTACTTTATGTTGCACAACAATTGATATTTCATGTGATCTAATAACGGTTGAAATCATATCGAAATGAGTTCTGGGATTTTTTTATTTTTCATGTTTAAGGAAGTTGTAATCATGGTTGGTCCCAAAAATTGCTTCAATGTGAGTTTTGCAGAACTACTTATCCGAGAAGCTTTTCTTCTCAGAAAGAGTTTTTTTACAAGACTGAGGCTTGTGTTGGAATATTAAGTGCTACGCAAAGTCTCGCACAGTCTCGATACTAAGTTCTTCGAGAAAGGGCTAACGTATGCTATTCTGCAATTATATCAAAAAATTATCATATCTTCAGCTAGCAAAGATAAGTTTTTCTCAATATTTAAAATCCTAACTGCAAATCGTTTTTTTACGAATGAAGAGAAAATTTAAATACATTCTTTTAGAAAGAGGTTCGCCGTATTTCATACAAAAATCTCCCCGATAAATAGCTTCTGTGTCAATATCTAATAACTACAATTGGACCGAACTTTGCAATTAATACAAGAATCCAAAATACATTCTTGAAACACGAACTGTTCACCCTGCAATGTTTCGCAAATTTATCAACGTGAACTAAACTTTCACTAAAAATAGAAACAAAAATAAAACAAGAATTCGCCATACTTAAAAACTCATAATTTCTGTTTAGAGAACCTCTTAAAAGAGTTCCTCATCTATTAGGTGTAAAAAAACCGAAAAAAGCTATTAAACTATTTTCATATTCAAGTAATTTATTTTTCACGAGCCGAGACTTTTACTAGTAAACTCTAATGATTGATTGCCCATAAATTATGTCCGAAAAAAATCGTGCCTAAATGAGCGGATATTTGTCAAATGGAAACTATTTTAATTCCATAAACGTATAATTCGTTAAACACCTAAAGGACAAACGTCGGACAAATTGCTCTCCAACGATTGGGGTGACGCAGGATTTCATTCGGCCAGGTTTAAGTAAACGACTGGGGCAGCAATAAAAGTTGAGACAGAAAAATGGGAAGCTGTTCTAATTGGTGAACTTTATACTTAAAAGACTATTAAAAAATTTCATCCCATTTGCAAGGACCAAAGGTTATTTCATAGTGTTCCGCCCCGCTCAGCCACACCTTTGAATTAATTGTCTAACAAATGAGGAAGAGATAGCAAACTTTCAAAAATTCATATATTCTTTAAAAAAATTAGTAAATCCTTCCAAAAAAAACGCTTTCAACTCAAACTAAAACAATAAATTATGTCTGACCAGAAAACCGAGGATAGCTGCCATTAAGGAGACAAAACAAACAACAGGATCAAATAGAACAACAAACATTAATTACGATCAAAACTCAAGGTATATCTACTTATCTTTCATAAAAAAACTTAATAGCAAGTTGAAGTAGCATCAGATAAAAACTAATCTTAACAACTCAACTGGTATTTCACCGGAAAAGACAAGGGACCTGTCTTTATTGAGAATGATCAACAAGTAGACAAAAAGGAGCAACACATTTATACTTCTTGAAAACAATTGAATTAGGAAGTAACGAAAGCCATTAGCTATCGACAAAAATCATTAAACAGCTTCATTTATACCTCTATAGGAAGCCATTGAGACCTGTCATTAACCACCACCAATTCATAAAGTATTTCAAACCACCAAAAAATTAAATTGTGACTGCTCATGAAGCCAATTGGACCAGCCATTAGTAAGACTGAGTCAACGTATACAAAAAACAACATGCGTATACAAAAACACCGTGTTGAAGACTAAAAAGCCACAAAACTTTCACTGAAATTATTATGTAGGTCAATCTCTTTTTTGCACCAAATTTATTCTGATAATAATTGCGCTTTGAATTGAAAGCATTCTGGTATAATCAACATAAAACAAAAATATTTGAAAAGGACAGTACCCCATTACAAACCGAATACTTTTCGGATTATTGGGACATAAATGGGACCTTTCAATAAATGAACATTTAAATCAAAACATCTTGGTCTGAAACAAGGATTACAGAATTAAGATTTAAAAAAGGACAACCAAATACAATCAGAATCCCTTTTCATTGAAATATCGATGAGACCTACAAAAGATTGCAAAATCGATATATTTTGGCAATCGAAAACCAAAAATATAAAAATCGAATTCAAATAAATCAAAAATAAATGATGTAATTTTGATAAATGTCAGTTTAGAACCAGAATTTCGTTCCAGAACACATTCATAGGAACCGAAGGTAAAAATAGCTTTCATCTGAGTAAACGCATATTGTTTCAGCGGCTTTACGTGTCAATTTGGACTAACAGCCAATTTGGACAAAGTGGTTTAAAGAAGAATATTTGGTTCCATTTTTTATTGAAAAACGAAAAATGTGTATTTTGAACAAAAATTGTAACCAAAAGAGTCTTTTCAAACAATTCAGCAACTCTCTTTTATCTTAATACATCAAAACCAAAAAGTGTATCGTTAACAATTTTATCATCTCTTAAGCAAAATTGATCTAAATTTCAACAAAAGTTGAGAAAAAAAACAGAAGTGAGGCTAACGATCAAACATTTCAAACTTCGCAACACCTTGCAAAGAGCAAAAATCAAAAAAAAACTTATTTTGATATTCTACGCTCGACAAGGTTCTTAAGGATATCAACCACAAAACTGTATGATGCATGAATCGATCGGCGGAAATTGACAGAACTTAAAACAGAAGTTAAGCGTATTGTTCATCCACCCACTAAAGTGGGTCGGAACAATAATGCCAAAAACAAAGCAGACCCAAATAATAGCTAAAACTTCGTTTGAGATTAATTATAAACAAAGATGATCTACCAAGCAGGCTACGTTATGTGCGTTTGAACATCCACTTAAATTCCATCTGTCATAGTTCTTCGGGTGAAAGGGAAAGCAATGGTAAAATATGGATTTATTCAAGCATTTACTTTTCATAAATATTCCATTGGAAAATATTACACTGGAACGGTTTTTCTACTTCAAAATCACTACATCATTAAGCGTCGAAGCTGGGAAAAACTCTGTAGCAAATTGAAAAGATCGAAAAAGCTCCAGAACACATTCATAGGAACCTGAGGTATAAATAGCCTTAATCTGAGTAAACGAGTATTGTGTCAGCGGTTTTATGTGTGCACTAACAGTCAATTTGGACAAAGTGGATTAAAGAAGCATATTTGCTTCCATTTTTTAATGAGAAATAAGAAAATAATTCATTTTGCAAAAATTGTAGCTAACAGAATCTTTTCAAACAACTCAGCAATTCTCTTGAAACGTCAAAACCAAAAAGAGAAGTGAGGCTAACGATCACAAACCGTTTAGATTTTTTGGATTTTGCTTTTTGCAAGGAGTTACAAAGTTATAACGGTTTATGATCGGTAGCCTCACTTCTATTGTTTTGATCTCATTTCTCTTAAATTTTGCAGAAATTTTGATCATTTTTGCTCTATATAAAAAAATGTTAACGATATACTTTTTGGTTTTGACGTTTCAAAATAAAAGAGTTGCTGAGTTGTCTGAAAAGATTCTCTTGGCTACAATTTTTGCAAAATTAATTATTTTCATTTCTCATTAAAAAATGGAAGCAAATAAGCTTCTTTAATCCACTTTGTCCAAATGGACTGTTAGTGCACACATCAAACAGCTGACACAATATGCACTTTCTCAGATGAAGGCTATTTTTACCTCCAGTTCCTATGAATGTGTTCTGGAGCTTTTTCAATCTTTTCAATTTGCTACAGTTTTTCCCAGCTTCGTAGTTACGGACGCTTATTGACGTAGTGATTTTGAAGTAGAAAAACCGTTCCGGTGTGATAATTTCCAATGGCATACTTTTGAAAAGTAAATGCATGAATAAATCCATGTTTTCCCATTGCTTTCCCTTTCCCCCGAAGAACGATGACATATGGAATTTAAGTTGATATTCTACGCTCAACAAGCTTTCTAATGATAACACCCACAACTCTGTTTGATGAAATCAACGATCGGCAAAAAAAATGGCAGAATGAAAAACGCCAGTTAAGCGTATTATTCATCCACCCACTAACATTGTTCGGAACAATAATGCAAAAAACAAACGACGCATATAATTGCTAAATTATGAGAAAAACTATAAAAAAAGATGATCAACATAGAAGGCTTAGTTATGAGCGTTTGAACATCCAGTTAAACTCCATCTGTCATCTCATCCTTCCACGGGGGAACGAGAAAGCAATGGTAAAAGATGGATTCATTCAAGCATTTATTTTCATAAATATGGCCTTGAAAAATATCACACAGGAGCGGATTCTCGACTTCAAAATCACTATATCAATAAGCGACCTTAACTACGAAGCTGGGAAAAACTCCGTAGCAAAGTGAAAAGAGCGAAAAGTGGCCGATTCAAAGTTCCAATACAAAGAAAGATTATAATTTTTGCATATAAAATTTTCGATGTCTCATGAGCATGATAAAAATATTAAATTTTTAAAATCTCGATGTGTCTCGCATTTTTTATTAACTTATGATTTCCAACATTTTGTGCTTTCTGCCTCTATTTATGTCTAGCATTTAAAGAAACTAACTCTCTCAGACAAACTTTCCCTCTTTCTATTTCTCTCTTACACGCACATACCACACACACGCACTCATGTTCATATACCCACAAAACAAAATCCCGAAACTAAAAGAATTTTAAATATTTTCTTTTCTGCAACTGATCTTAACCCATGTTTCTATCGTTAATTTATGCCTTGTTTCATCTGCAAAACTAGGGATCCAACTTCTTGAGTCAATTGTCTAGGTAATGGTAAAAATGACACTAAAATTGACTAACTTTTTCAAATAAAAATTAATTATTTTTTTGAAGTTTCAAGAGCATAATGAGCCAACCACCTTTTCAAAATCTCGCAGATGTATTCCCGGCTAAAATTAGCAGACAGAATTTACGTTTTAAAAAATTAAAACCGAAAATAGTAGAGAATATTAAGTACTTTTCTAATTTTCTGACAGTTTTTGCAGTTTGCCTCTGTCTATTACGTGACGGAACGTCAAATGCTGTCCTTCAAGGCTCTTGTTTAGTGGTATTGCAGAAAATTTTATTTTTCGGCTTCTTCACTCTCCGGAGTAATTTTCAAGAAAAATCTTTCTGAACTGAAAGAAAAACGTTTTTCATCTTCTCAAAAACGCTCTTTGATTTTAATATGGGGACTTTCAAAGTAAAAAAATTTGTTTATTTTTCAATTTACAGAAGAACCCACATTCTGGAAAAGATCAAGTCGAAAAATTTCGAAATACAGAATTAATAATTTTTCTTATTTTATTGTCTAATATCCGAGGGAACGTTAAAGGCTCTTATTTAGTACCATTGGAGAACATTGGTTATCAGCAAAATTTAAGTTTCGGCCTTTTCACTCGTCGGATTGTTTTTATAGGGTTTTGATAATTTTTAAAAATTGCGAAGAACGATTTCAAAATACAGAGAAGTTGAAAAAAAGAACTTGTATTAAGTTTCTCAACCTGGCGGCCAATACACTCTAACTCTCAAATTTTTCTTTATTGAATACTTCTAGAGAAGGTTAGTTCGAACGATCTCCTCTGACATAAGGAATCAAATGAAAAAGATAAGAGCACCAATTTTGATTTTCAATGTTAAATTTGGTTGATTTGTTTTTAATTCCATGAAACCTGTTTGTCTCCCCGGTTTGGAAAACCTGAAATGGTTAGTTCTGATGAAATGACAAAAATGTGGGCAAAAATTTTGATAAAAAAACATTTTTACATTTAATTCTACGATTTTTGTCATTCTGAGAGCTACAAAATGCCTGAAGTCTACTACTTTCGAAAAATATCTGATCGATACGGAGCAACCCTGGTAATGGATTTGAATCGGCAGAAAACAGGGACACAAAAAAATTTTGTATATATTGATTTTTTCGAAATTTTTGGTCAGATAGTTAAAATCGTAGTTTTTAGGCTTGAAACAGTAAAGAATTACTCATGACAATCAAAACTTCTTTAAACAACTCTTTTCAGTTCAAATTTCTCCGTCCGCATTTAAATTTCAATGCAATCTGTCTCCCCCCCGAGCGGATTTTTTGCTTTTCAAATTTTTCTCAATTTTTTAATGTTCCCCCTTCTTTTTCAAATCTAATAATTTTCTATTTCTTTATATCAACCAAAACTAGATCCCGAGGGCTAAAAGGGTGTTTTCGTTTTTTCTCTACGGTGCATAAACAGAAACTGAAAGACTGAAGAAAAAAGACAGCCTCGCATAAATTTTCCTCCATTTTGAAACAAAATCCGAATTTGCTCAAGCTTAGCTTCGATAACTCTTCAAAAGATTCAAAATTCAAAAACCCTCAATTATTTCAGTTCTACAAGCGAAAAGTTTTCTAACCATTCATCTGAAAACCCGGCGCAAGAAATGTTTCAGTACGGCAACTTTAAAACAGCTGAGCATATAATATCCCTTCACCGTTAGTTCTGATGAAATAACAAAAAAACTTGTTGGCAAAACTCTCATAGTTTTGAAGATAAAACATTTTTCTACATTTAGTTCAATGATTTTTGCCATTTTGAGTGCTATAAATTGCCTGAAGTCTAATATTTTCGAAAAATAAACTGTTCGATACGGAGCAACCCTGGTAATGGTTTTGAATCGGCAGAAAACAGGGACACAAAAAATTGTATAAATTGATTTTTTCGAAATTTTTGGTCAGATAGTTAAAATCGTAAATTTCAGGGTTGAAACAGTAAAGAATTACTCGTGACAATCAAAACTTCTTTAAACAACTCTTTTCAGTTCAAATTTCTCCATCTGCTCTTAAATTTTAATGCAATCTGTCTCCCCCCCTCCCCCGAGCGGATTTTTTTTGTTTTTCAATTTTTCCTTCTCAACTTTTAATGTTCCCCCCTTCTTTTTCAATTCTGATAATTTTCGATTTCTTTATATAAACTAAAACTAGATCCCGATGGCTAAAAAGAGTGTTTTTGTTTTTTCTCTACGGTGCGTAAACGAAAACTGAAATTTCACTTATGAAAAAAGACAGCCGCCTATAAATATTCCTCCATTTTGAAAAAAAATGTCGGAAAGAAAGGAGACTGGTTTCTTTAAGTGGACTCCAAATTGGCAAAACACAGAACACGAAACAAACTTTGGTTTAAATTTTTGTATTCTGTGCTATAAAACAAATACATGTCTCCCCTCAAACCATTTTGAATTGCTGCTCGATCACATTTTTTAAATCCAGGAGCGCAACTAATAAAAGGAATCCTTTTCATGGTGATTGCGAAGGTGATAATCACACTAGCACAAATTTGCTTGAAACAAAATTGCTCTGGTATTAAATAAGTCAACCTCAAAGTGGAGACTTCGTTATCTCTTCCATGTCACATTTGTTTAAAGTCATGGATCAGAAAGTCATAAAGAAGATGTACATATACAAGAGCTATCAAAAAGCCTGCCATAGGTAAAACAAAACATCTGCAGAAGATTTCGCAAACTTCTGATATTAATGTGAACTTTTCATGAATAAGCATTTAAAAAACCCTTGCTTGCTTAAAGAAAAAGATTTTCCGGGAAAATGTGATAATTTGTTAACAAAATTTTTTGAACATTGATTGGACCAAACTAACTTTTTGTTCAAAGTAAAATGTGGATGTTCACGGAAAAAATTTGCGATATTTACGTTTAGCTCAAAACCCATTAATTGCTTTTTTGAAAAATAAATTTTATATATTTAGAAGTCAAAATGCATACAAAATCCGAATTTGCTCAAAAGCTAAGCTTCGACAACTCTTGAAAAGATTCAAAATTCAAAAACCCTCCATTATTTTAGTTCTACAACCGAAAACCTTTCTAACCATTCAGCTGAAAACCCGGCGAGAGAAATATTTCAGTAAGCCAACTTGAAAAACATAGCTGGCAGATTGCCAGAAAATAGCCGCAATAGATTCGTAGATCGGCAGTCTAAAACAGTAAAAAAGACAGACCAAAAAATTTCGTCTTTTCGTTGAAGGCTGATCTGTTATATTTTGATTAAAAATCTGTATGTTATTGCTGCCTCTATTAGCTGATCTCAAATAACCTTCATTTAGAGTGACACACACCCATTTGACCTTATCTCTTTGAATTAAAGTAAATAAAAGTCAATTTCAAATTGAGGAAGTCATTTTTGAGAGTGAGGTAAGTCAAGTGTGACCAAAA
This sequence comes from Convolutriloba macropyga, assembly GCF_964194025.1. Classification (NCBI taxonomy): domain Eukaryota; kingdom Metazoa; phylum Xenacoelomorpha; order Acoela; family Convolutidae; genus Convolutriloba; species Convolutriloba macropyga. The sequence goes on along the minus strand of NC_134468.1, from coordinate 23,905,461 downwards.
ATTTAATCACGCGCATGAACAAAAAAACTCGCTCCACTAAGAGCGAAAAATGACGTCACACATGCAATTCAGTTGAAATTGCATGAACGAATGAACAAAAAGTGGCTGTGACGTCATATGGTCGTAACAAAAATCATGACGACGAAAAAAAACATAGCAGGACAAGTCCTGACGTACAATTCAAAGAATTTTCATTGACTAAACAGAAAATCTAGACCTAGAATGGGCTATGAGTGAATTCAGAAAACCATTTTAAAAAAAATCAGAACAAAACAATAAGAAAAAAACAGAACATCAATATCAAAATGCCGCATGTGAGCAAAAAAACCCTAGCGAGAAATGAAATTTTAATTCAAACGAAAAACTAGGCCTACAATGAGCTGTGAATAGATTGGGAAAACCATTTAGAAAAAAATCCGATCCAAAAAATCGAAAAAACAGTAAAAATCAGAGTGAAATTGCCGCATGTGAACAAAAAACCACTACCGAGAAAGCGAATTTTTGTTCAAACACCGTTTTCTCACTCTACTTTAAAATTAGAGCGAAAAAAATTCACGCCGCAAAACCACTCGCTTTTTCGCTCCATTTCCTGTTTCGGCGTGACCAACATCACTACTCCAATTTGACTTCAAAAATCGTGAAAATGTGTGAACAGATCTTAAAAAAAAGACAGCGCCCCAATACAATTCAAATTCTTTGAATTGTAAAAAACCAAGAGAAGGCCAATAATAGCCCCAGCTATGGCTGTGCGGCTATTAAAAAAACAGCTGAGCATATAATATCCCCTCACCAGCGCACATCGGTGCAAAATGGGTAGAAAAGACATTTGCTATAGGTTAGAATTCTCTAATCATTTATTGTACGACAATAATAAATTCTAAAACTGTACCAGTTAACTGCAATGAACAGAGAGCAACAGAAAATATTGTAATAATAAATTAATTCACTCATTTTTATCAACGGCGAACACCGTTAAACTAATAGTCACAGAAACAACCTTCGCTGTTGCAACATTCGGAACTGTTTTCTTTCCCACCGTGACCAATATTTTTGATTTCAATGCCAATTGTGAACAAAATAAGGTTTGTTTTTGCACTGATAACAATTTGTATAGGCTTATAAGAGGTGGAACTGCTCATTACAATTTATACCAATATAAAGTTGTAAAAAAAGCAATTATGGAAGATACCAATCTACCGGGGCGAGGGTGCAGTTCCAAAAATTTGTATAAATTTAAGTAATAGCAACACAAAGCTTCTGCGGGCGATAGTTTGGTGCCCTTATCTATTTAAAGACCGGTTCCCCTCAAGTAGCCACCATAGGCCACGTAACACCCGATACTGAATAATGAGCGTGCAGATTAATTAAAAAGAATTATTACATGGTCCTAGAAAATTAAAGGGGAACGATTCATTCCACTATTACCAAACTATGATCTACAATTAAGCTAACACAAATTTTTCTTTGAGATGTTAAAGCACAACTTACTGTCAGTCAGCAGAGCCTTCGAGTCAAACTAGTCCTACATAACTTATAAATCAGAAAACAAATTTCATCGGCACGTAGCCAGCACAAAATTTGACCAGCGCATAGAATCACTAAATAGCACTTCTCAAAAATTAATAATTATCAACACTCCCATTGTTCGAACAAGTTCCGGACATCTGAATTGCTGAATTTCAATCGAATTTTGCCACCAAGATTTCAGTCCAGTATTGGAAAATTTTAAGTTAAACAATCTGAAAATAGATAAGATCAGAAATATGACACTAATTTTTTTTGTGATTAAATAAGGGCTCGGGGTCGCAATTTCGATGCTTTCTTGTAACGGTAAAAAAACATCATTTATTTTACCAATAAATTGAATCAAAATTTCGATGAACATTGTTCAAGAGCTGAAAGATCAACAGGAATGGCTTGAGGTTAAGATTATGTCTTGATAGACAATGAACGAGTGCTTCTACTCTTGAAGCTGTAGGTATGTACAAAGAGGTTTTAACCATCAATTGTTAAGATTTCGTATTAATATTTTACAAATATCATGGAGTTGTGAAATTGCTGGAATTGCTAGTGACACGATGCTTTCTGACAACATTTGCTCATCTCCAACAGATTTAAGGATAGCGAAAAGTGATTCTTTAGGAATCAAAGAAATTAGTAGATGTCATTAAAATAAGATTGGAATGGAGTTGATAACATTAATCCGATAAGAATAAAGAGACAATCTGTAGCTTTTAACATTCACCCGGACACACACCCAGTCGCAGTGCGTTTCAGCGCTGTACCATTGATTTTCTATAGTAACCATTACTGTACCAGACAATTAAAAGAATGGAAACTTTTGTCAGTCTGCCCAGACTCCATTAAGAAACCTCTCAGCATGACCTCAGGCTGCCCAGTGTCCCTCATCTTCGCAGTCTCAATATTAGTTTTTTCCACATTTATATAGTTATTATAGACTTTACAAATTTCGAATTCGGAAATTTCAAAATGGCTGCCCCTCAAAAATCATGTAACTAGGTCCAACAACCAAACAGTAATAGTTGTGTTCGCATTTGTAATTGCTACTGCTACCAATACTACTTCTATTAGTAGAGGTGGTGGAAACTGGGGTGGGGGTAGAGGTCGACGTGGGTGTCAGAATTAGTTGTAATCGCAGTAATCGTACAAAGATTGTGAATGGTGAGCGACACTGGGCCAACCGAGTAATCGTATAAAGATTGTGAATGGTGAGCGGTTTTCTGGCGACAAGACATAGATCTTCGGTTGTATTGTCAGGCTTTCCGAGTAGCTTAGCTCTAGATAATCTTGGCATGCATTTTCGAAAAAAACTTTTAATCTGATGTTCTCTCTCTTTCTTGCAGTGCAATCTCTTGAGCTCTGAAATTTCTTTCATCAACTGCATCCTGAGCTCCTTGATTTGCTCGAGGAGGATAGGCTTCAGGAAATGGGTCGAGGTAGAGAAGCAGAGTCATATATTGTGATGATACCAGAAATTTCTCTGGTGAGTCAGTATTGGGATCAGCTTGATGATCTCAAGATTTATTATATCAGGTTGTGGAAGCTGTGGATAACAAGTGATTTCCATAAGCTGTTAGGCTAAGCGCTAAATTGTTTATCGTAGCATCTGGTAATCTTTCAAAATAGCGAAGTCTTTTAAATGAAGTTGTAAAACGCGTGCCTGTTGTGCACCTTCAATTGCGTCTACTCCTATGGTCCTCAAAAAAGATTTTCAAACTCTTAAACTCTTTATCTAATTCACCCTAAGTGTAATCTGTTGTGCCATACAAAATTTAATGTTGATTGATATGTACACTTTGATGAGTTTTATTAACCGTCGGGTGTTTTTCAGATTACGTGCAAGTTGGACTTCAGTTCAGTCTGTGAGCCAAGTTATTAGATAGTTTCAAAAATTGATCTCAAAAACAGAAAAATATACCTCTGATCGTGTTGTATCGTGGTTTTATGAATATAGGCTGAATAATATTAAAATGAATTCAGTATTCATCAATTTATTCGTTGATGATATCACAAACAACATACTCCATGACTCCTCAAAAATGAGTACAACCGACTGTGGTTGAGTAGTGTTCAGCGAGCTGTTTAAGCACTACATCAATTTACAGCACTAAGCTATGATCGAAAAATGGCTTTTCAACGAAAACTCACTATGCCTTCTGACGTAGCCCAGGAAAGTTGAATTGTTACATAGATTCTACCAGCGCAATCATATACCAGTTCCGTTGTAACAAAATTTTGTCTGGTATAAGAGAAACTAACAATTTTAATCTGTTTGTTTGGTTGATTGTCTTGTGCAAGCAATAAGGCTAATCAAGTATTATGCTATAATGTTAAGTATTTAGGATTTCTACAAGCATTTAGCATTGTTTTCTGTTTATTTCTTGAAGCCAAACTTTCTGCACCAAGAAAAAAAAGACGGAAGTGAGCAACAAAAAAAGACGGAAGTCAAAAAATTTGATTCAATTCAAAGTTCATTAAACTCTAAACTCTGTAAACAATATAAAATGACAGCAGTTGAACTGGAATTCCACAAAAGCTATCACTTATATTAAGTACAACCAAAAAACTCGCAGTGGCTTGAAAAAATCTGAATAACAATAACGAAAAAAATCAGAAAAATGAAACATGACAAAAGAGGGCTTAAAATTGTGAAAAATCTTTTAATTGAGGAATTGAGAACACGCATTTTGCCCAAAAACTTAAGTACCGAAACATAAACAAGGCTTTGAAAAAGTCACATGTGATAAAAATTTTCTGCTCGCATACTAAGATATGTCAAATTCAATTTTGTGTGCTATCTTTCAAATAACAAATTCGGCAGTTTTCCGGAAAAATGGATTTTGTAGTTAGACATACTCCTGTTTTCCAATGAGTGGATACAGGGATTGGTATCAAAAACCAATTAAAATCATCTTGGTAACGAAGACTAATCAGAACATAGTTCAAATACCGAGCATCTAAAACCAGTCATAACGGTCTTTTTACATTTACATTTTTGATTCCATTTTCCGTTACTAACTCTGTTCATTTTAAGCAGCCCTGCTGAGCAGCTGCCGTTTAAAAATACTTCGAGCAGAACTAGCGAAAAAAGAAACAAGCTTAAAAATGTCAAAAATATTTCACGGAAAATGTTGCACAAGCTGTCAAACAAGGTAAAGCTAAATATTGACGAAGTAAAAAAAAACAATAATAGAACAATTATCGTGATGTTTTTTCAAAGGAATCAAAGCCAAAATCAAAGACTTTTGATTGACTAAACAAAAAACTAGACCAAGATTGGGCAATAACTGGAATGAGAAAACTTAAATAGAAAAAATTCCAATGAGAAAAATGAAAAAAATTAGCAATAACTGAAGTCAAATTGAGAAAACAAACACAAGAGAAAGCGAGTGAATTTTTGTTTAAAAACAAGTTTCTATGTCTACTTTAAAACTAGGGCAAAAGCATTTCAATTCTGGCCAAAAACTTATGTGCCGAAACTTAAGCAAGGCTTCGAAAGTCGCTTTAAATAAGGATTTAAAAATTATTTCTATCATCGTAAGTTATACACTCCCATTGCCAAAGTATATCTGACATTGCAAATCAAGTTTTGTTTCACGCTTAATTTCACGCCGAAAAACCTCTTGCTGTTTCGCTGTAATTTGACTTCAAAAATCAAGAAGATGTGTGAACAGATCATATAAAATCATAGCTGGAAGAATTCCGGAAACACCTCCAAAAAACAAAAACATTCAGTACCAAACCAAACTAGTACATACCTAAACTAAAGCAATTACACAAATACTAAGTAATATCAAGCTATAACAATTTAGTGTTGGGTTTACTGGAGCAAGCAAAATTGAATTCAATTACATCAATCAGTAATAATAAGAGAAACCAAACAGATTCAAAACAACAGAATTTTGAAAGAAAAAATCGTGATTCCACTAAAATTCATTTCATTAAGAACATTTGGTAAGTTTGAAAAAAGTCCAAAAATTCTTAAGAAGTTCAGATACTGATAGGCTGAAAAAACTGATGCTAAGAATTGTCATGAAAGGGCTCAAGCTACTAGTCTGAAAAAACAGCACATTAAACTGTGCGACCCAAAAGACACAATGTTAAAGCCAGCATTAGCCAGATTTTGCTCTTAAAAAGTAACAGACAAAAACTTAAATTGAGGTTTCAAAAAACAAGCATTTTTGTTTTGGGGTCACCGCAATTAAGACAAAAATAAGATATTTTTTTCCTCTTGATGGAAATATTAGCAACAAAATCAGTTTGAACTATTGCCAAAAGTACATTAATCAACAAAAACACAAAAAATAAAAATATTCAGATGCAAAAACTGTTTATAACCAGAACCGTGACCACAAGAAAAGTCGCAGGAAATGATTTATCAGTCAAACATTCAAGACGGAACTCCATCAAATTCTCAATGCTGAATTACATGAAAAGAAATTAATATTGAACCAAATTAAAACGAAAGACATTCAGGGGAACGCTAAAAAATAAGTTTTTTTAACAACTAAAAAAAGTAAAAACAAAAAAGCTAAGGACTTCAGGTCTTAAGAAAATGCCCGAGTGATACATGCTATAATGTGTCGTATAAAATGGTTATATTGTAAAAAAAACATTGGAAACAAAAAGTCATCTTATTAATTTTGAAAGTTTAAAATCAAATTGAAAAATTGAAACGCCCCACCCATGCTTAGATTAAATGGGAAAAAAGTTCAAAGATTCGAAACAATAAATTATTCTTCAAAAAACATCCAACAAAATTTTGAAAATTGCACTTACGAAAAATTGGTCAAAGAATTTTAAACAATTAACGGCACAAAAGGGTTTAACTTTCAAAAAATAAGTTAAATCCCTGACAATGCACAGGAATAATTTTTGCATTTAAAATCAAAATAAGAAACAAAAACTGAGAAAAATTGGACAAAAACAGCCGAAATCGTATTATCAAGTGTACAATTTTAGAAAACCAAAATACCTCACGTTATAGATATGCATTCAATGCATAAGTTACGAAATGTAAATTGCCATTTGCATTGATTTTTTATTTTAAAAAATGTTCGCTTCAAGATCAAAACAGACGAAATTCAACAAATGACAAAAATCAACTAGAAAATTGTAAAACTTACGCCGTTTTGAACTTGAAACGCATTATTAGGCTCCCCAAAATACTGTGGAATCAATTTCAGAGGGCTTAGAATTAATACGGCATCAAATAATAAACTATTTTCACAAAAAAAAAATTAAAAGAAAAAAACTGGGCCAATTGGACAAAAAAAAACGGCTATGAACGGTTATCTATATGCACCATCATTCAGTCAACAACACTTTTCGAAGCCGAAAATTCATTCATTGAAGGCAATGCATGATCAAAAAACTTCTCTCACTCAGAAAAGATAGTTTCGCTCTTAGAAATTCAAGAAACAAATGACAAAAATCAACTAGAAAATTGTAAAACTTAGGCCGTTTTGAACTTGAAACGCATTATTAGGCTCCCCGAAATACTGTGGAATCAATTTCAGAGGGCTTAGAATTAATACGGCATCAAATAATAAATTACTTCCACCAAAAAAACAAATTAAAAGAAAAAAACTGGGCCAATTGGACAAAAAAACGGCTATGAACGGTTATCTTTATGCACCATCATTCTGTCAACAACACTTTTCGAAGCCGAAAATTCATTCATTGAAGGCAATGCATGATCAAAAAACTTCTCTCGCTCAGAAAAGATAGTTTCGCTTTTAGGTCAAAACTCCGTGTGAACGAATAGTACCTCCGGTAAAAAAAAAACCAATAATCCTCTTCGAGTCGTAATAAGGACTTCTCCAAAACTCCTCTTCGAGCCGTAAAAAAAACAGCGCCCCAATACAATTAACATAGCCGGCGGATTGCCGGAATAGCTGCGAAAGAATAGACCTGCGTGCCATATAATAGAGATAGAAACAGATACAGATCTAAATTGAAAAAAAATCGACGCCGCTCAAAAAACTAGGCTAAAAAACATTCAGCGATAAATTAATAAAGCTTGTTAAAATTCATTCCGCAGAAGCCTCTTATTAGGGAACTTTACTACACAAATGAGTTCCTTTGACCTTAAACAAATTCAAAATAAACTTAAGTTTTAAAGTGCAAAAGTCATTTTATTGAGTGAGGTAAGTCGCGTATGATCAAAATCTAATCACGCAAATAACCTAAAAACTTTTGCTAAAGCGAGTGAGAACTGACGTCACGCGCGCAAATGCCGTTAGTGAGAGGAAGAAGTTATTCAGAAAATTTGACTTTTCAGCTTTGCTGTGTGAACAAATTTAAAACGAAAAAAGAGCGTCAGACGACGAAACAAAAAACATAGCCGGAAGAATTCCGGAAGCGACTCGAAGCGTAAAAACTTGACAAAACCCTAATTGCAGCTGAAACCATTACCTTTTTTTAATAAACCGCAAACCCGTAAACTCATTACACCCCCCCCCCCCCCCCCCCCGGTCTGATCTAAAAATTGGTGAAATTTGAACCACTGTCACCAAGAGAAACAAAATGCCGCAAAAAAATTTATTATTGAAAACGTTTGGTATGGATAAGTGCAAAATAATTAGGATAGTCAAAACACTGATAGTCTCAAAAAGCTGACAGGGCTATCAACTGCCCTCAAATAATTCATGATTCTAATCTCAAAAAGGTCGCTAAAGCAAACCGCAGATAATAATAAATTAGAAACTAAATTAAATTTTTCAAAAAAAAATTGCCCAAAGTTAAGAACCAGAAAACTACAACAGTTAGATTTCTCATCACTGCAATTAAGACAAAAACAACATATACTTTTTTCTTCTTGTATATATGCTAGACAACATGATTTCAAACTAATTCAAAAATTAAAATAACCATAGAAAAGCAACCGAGTAATATTTAAATGCAAAAAAATGTTTAAGAACAACACCAAGGTCGGAAAAAAATACAATAAAAAATAATAAGTAGCAATTCTGGAAAAGGCTTTCTAGTAAACTCTTAGTACTGCAATATGTTGAATGAAATCAATTGCAACCCAAAGAAAGGACGAAAATCTAAGAAAGAGCCGAAATCATTCAATTTGTTAATAACTGAAAAAATCAATAAGACCAGTATAAATGTAGGTGCCAGGACAGAGCTAGAATGATACAAGCTAGAATGTGAACAATATGGACACAATGTAAGGAACACCGTAACAAAGACTACTTCGTGATTTTTGAAACTTCAAATCAAAGTTTAAAAGTTTTGAAAGTTTAAAAATCAAATTTATAAAAAAAAACTAGAACTAACACCATTTCATTTTTCAGCATTCGAGACATAGAAAAAACAACGATACATCCGAGAGAAAAATCGATCCTCCTGAACAGATCAAAAAAAGAAAAAGCAGAAATCAAACATACGAAACATTGAAACATTTTGCAACAAGGTCAAAAAATTTTCAGGAATGCATTTATAAAAAAAATTTAACTAATTTTTAAAAATTTAACGCTAAAAAATTATTGACGTTTTTATTGAAACGAAATTAAAGCCCCTCATGTTGCACAAAAAGAATATTTCTAGTAATAAAAACCAAAATACAGACAAAAAACTGAGAAAAATAGGAAAAAAACTAACAAAATCGGATTAGCATATGTACAATTTTATAAAACAAAATTACATCGAGGTAAAAAGAGGCATCGAGTATATGAATTGTCAACGGGAAGTTGTCATATTGACTGATTTTTGACAAAAAGACGGCTAAAAGATCCAAAAATGAAGAAAACAATAGGAAAAAAGCCAAAATATAATTTAAAAATCAAGAAATTTATGCCAATTTTGAACTTGAAACGCGTTTTCAGGCTCTGCAAAACACTGTGCTATTAATTTCCAAGGTTTACATTTCAATATAGCATCGAATAAAAATCATTTCTACAAAAAACCAAATTATAAGCAAAAAAAATGGGCCACTTAGACGAAAAAACGGCTAAAAACGGTTATCTATATGTGCCATTCAGTCAAAAACTACTTTTCAAAGTCAAAAAGTCATTCACTAAACGCAGCGCATGATCAAAAAACTTCTCTCGCTCAGAAAAAATTAGTTCACACGGCAATTTTTCTCACTTTCGCTTTTAGGTCAAAACAGCGTCTGAACGAATAGTACTTCCGGTAAAAAAAAAACCTTAAGAAAACCAATACTCCTCTTCGAGTCGTAAAAAAAACCAAGAGCACCGCAATATAGCTACGCTCAGCTTACAGCTTCGCAGCTATAAAAAGTCTTTTGATTTTTTTTTAAAACAAGAGAAGTCCAATAATAGCCCCCAGCTATCACTTTGGGGCTAGTAACGAGAACAGTTCAAGATTCAATTAAGTTTTGTGACATCGTTCCAGTGCGATCTTCTGTCACTCTTTGTTCGCAACCGTTGACATAACAATAATTGCGAGACAAAAATGAATTGTAAAAACAATTTCAGTTTCAGACAACTGTTTAATTTTTTAGTCTTAAGCAGCCATAGCAGTTTCTAGCATGAGTAAGTAATCTAACAGTTAATAATAAGGACTTCAGCACATGATCAAGTGTGCAATTTTTTGTCTATCCGCCAGCGTACTGTTCATTAAAATAAAAATAACAACCTCGTTTCAGTCTTATTATTTGATATTAAGCCTTTATAAAGTTTGACTCAGCTCTGCTGATACTATTCTCACCTCAACTCAAATCTATTACACAATAAATAATTAACAATTACTATCTCTAACAAAATACAATATATTTGACATGAAGTGTTGTTGTTATTATTAATAAACTACTTGCAACTACGAAGCACCATTGATTAATTTTGCATTGAGTGTCTTGCAGAATGAGTCGAAAGTGTCGAAGGGGGAAAGCTGGCGTGATTAACTGTAAGAAGATGAGAAGCAGCAGCAACTGCAGCAGCCGATGCTATCTCGCTTGATGCAGTTTGGCAAAGTATCCTCGACTTCACACGGAGATTAAGAGCAGTGACCCAACTCTAACTCTAAATATCATCATCATCTATCCTTACAATGCTAAAGTATGTGTCCGATTAATTGTGACATCTCGTGTTCTTAACAATTCAAAACAACGCTGCTGCACAGTCTATACTATCATCAAATAGTTCCATCGCCCATATATTTCCAAATATGGTCATCTGGTCGATCGAATCGCATCCAAACGATTCAAATTTTCCACAATTTCAGTTTGAATCCCAAGATCTCGCTCATGACAGCTGAGACTGCGGATAAGACAATAACTCGCATGATATTGTACAGAGCGGAATTCATCACCAATCCAGAGACCTTGAATGGTGACTCAACTTCACTGATCAGCCGACAAGCTAACTTCAACACTCGGTCTGCAAGAAAGTATTCTTCGCGCTTCTCCGGTTTATTCTCCATGCGCAGACTCAGATTGATTCTTTCTGTAGTCAACATGGCAGTGTTGCTGTACTTTTTGTTCACTTTTGTCCCTAAATGAACAATTTAGAGTGTTTACTAGATTCAAACATACCAGACTAACGTCGGGCGAATTGCTCTCAAACGACTGGCGAGCGGTTGGCTGTAGTAGTAAACGGCTTGGTTTTTGCAAAACTTAATACAGAGGGTGCATTAGTTAGGGGTGAACGCTGGGGGGTGAGGTGGGGGGGGGGGGGGAGGGGTAGCTAGAAGACGCACAAAAAAGACCACAGAACTAATATTAATGCTAAAAAAATAGTCTGAGAGCAATTAAAAGCAGCTCTTACAAGACAATAAATTAAATCTTTTTACAACACTAATTAATGATTGTTTCTTGATAATAAACTTCAAGCTAATTTAATACCTTATCACAATGTCCAAATATTCAAAGAAAATGTTCAAGCCGAAATCGCTTTGGCTACGAGCATTTTAGCAAGTATTCGAAAACAAAAATTGCTGTGAAATTTGAAGTTAAATTAGACAGACAAAAACAAATTGTGTATTTAATATACACATTCATCATACAAATTTGTATAATTATAGACCCCACCTTAAGGGCAACTACTTTGACAACCCTTTTCATTACCGATAGTGATGAATCTGAGCAGCAAGCTTCCCAATGCCAGACACCACATGATTGCAATCCAGGATGCTAGGTTAGGGTACGTAATTTTAGCCTCATTGCTGTTTCCACTCCCACCAGCCCCAGGTGAGTTGGCAGCCGACTCTGAGGAGCACTGGTTGGACGAGGAAGAGGACGTCTGGTGCGCAGAGTCATTAGCGTTGCTGTGTTGTTCCAGCAGTTTGAAGCAGAAACAGGAGATCGAAAGGATACAAAAGAGGAGACAGTTAGACACAATCACTTCCACTGTCTTCTGTGGTCCGTGTGCCTAAATTTGGAGGACATAAAAGTAGAAGTGATTTACGAAAATGTATGGAAATCAATGGGTAAAAAACAAAAATGTAAGAAGGTCAACATATTGAGACAATTTCAATTAAAAAAATCTTTCCCAGTCATTCTCCCTCACAAACCCTATTTATACATAATTGTTCCGACCCCACTTCTGGGGGGAGGAACTATATACTCAAATGAGCTTTTTTTGTTCAGACAATTTTGGCCGATCGATATATTAATCGTAGAGAAATGTGAGTGGTATCATTAAAAAGCTGTCCAGCGTAGAATTCAAAATTAAAAAGATTTTTTTTTTATTTTCGTTTTCTTCGAGGAGTTATTTTTCTTCAAATTCAAATACTTTCTAGAAAAATAGTATTTCAAAATTAAATTTCACGCCAAAAAATGAAACAATTCTGTTTTCCTAACAGACTAAAGGCGATAAAAAGAATAGTTCTGGTCTCATAGGGAAGTTCACTATCGAAAAAAAATCGAATTCTATTTGAGAGCTTTTTTTAAAAATCTTTTCTTTTTTTGCTTTTTTAAGTCACCAGAGACAAGCCACTTTTCATATCGAAGTTCCGTTAATGCCAAACCTCCTTTACAGTCAAATGAAGCCCGATGAACAAAAAATATTGTTTTCAAAGAATTGCTCATTTTTGAATTCGTTTTAAATTTTCGTTTTAAATGAGTTTTTGAGTTTTCGTTTTAAATGAAAATTGGAATTTCCTTTTGCGGTTTTTCATATTTTTGGAGTCCTATGGCATGGAATCACTAACTAACATTGCAATATGTTCCGTAATGAACATTAAATGAAAATATCTAGTGCTTTGAGTGGACAGCTACTGACTGTTGAGACTTTAAAAATAATTTTTCGAGATTTTTTTTGAACATTAAGCAATTATAAACTTTTTTCGTGAACTGTTAGTCAATCTGGTTATTGACAGGACCCACTTGCTTTCTACTGTAATTAAAATTAATACGGTTAGCGGATTTATCTTCTAACTATTGGTTATATGACTTTAATGACACAAGATTTCAAAAATTTGAAAATTTTGGAAATTTTCGTATTATTGGTTACTTTTGAAATCTTTTCACATTATCCAAATACTGATAGCTAAAATTGGCTTAAGAAGACGTTCCCTAGATCCTTGATAAAGTTTCAACAGTAAAAATTGCTGTTTAAATGGCTTCGACACTTTTTTTGCATTTTTCTACTGAATTTTTGGTTTTTGACTGTTTTTGTTGTTGTTTTCATAGTCATATGACTTATTGTGATGTCCTATTGATTACCTTTGCATGACAAACATCCCAGTACTCCCATCGGGGCGTATTTGAGGGTATTTAATGACTTCCGTTGAAAGCTATTGAATTTAATAGCTGTTAAGACTCAAGATAATTTTTCGAAAATTTTTTGAACATTAACCAATCTTAAACTTTTTTCTAAACTGTTAGTCAGCCTCAGTATTGAAAGGACCCACTGGCTTTCTACTGCAACCATTATAATTCTGTTTAGCGGTTTTATCTTCTAACTATTGGTCATATGACTTCAGACACGATTTCAAACTTTTTTAAGAAAAATTTTGCATAGTTTCGTATTATTGGTTACTTTTGAACTCTTATCACGTTATCAAATATTATAAACATTATCAAAAAATTATTCTAATCCCATTGGCTTAAAGAAGAAGTTCAGTGGATCACAGATAAAGTCTTCAGGGAAAAGCTAATGATTTATTTGACTTCTCGCACTTCTCTACTGAATTTTGGTTTTTGCCTGTTTTTGTTGTTGTTTTCATAGTCATAAGACTTATTGTGATGTCTGATTTATTATCTATGCATGACTAACATCCTCTTCCTCAAATCGATTTATATATGAGCGTAGTTATTGACCTCCGTTGAAAGCTTTTGAGTTTAATGGCCGTTAGGAGTTGAGAATTTCTTTTGAACATTGACCAATCGTAAACAATTTTTATCGTGAACTGTCAGTCAGTCTCAGTACTGAAAGAATCCTTTTTTTATTGCAGTCAAAATTAATCTGGTTAGCGTTTTTATCTTCTACCTATTAGTTTTAAAGCTTAAATGCCACGAGATTTCATATTTTTTTAAGTTTCGGCTACCTTTTCTTATTTTTGGATCCTTTCGAAATCTTGTCAGATTATTGTATTAAAGATAGTTCTCATTGGTTTAAGGAAGACGTTCAACGGATTATAGCTAAAGCTTCTAGAGAAGAGCTTATGATTTAAACTGCTTCAACATTTTCTTCTGGCTCTTTTCTACTGAATTTTTGGCTTTTGCCTGTCTTTGTTGTTCTTTTTATAGTCAATAACTTGTTGTAAGGTCTTCTTGATGAAATATGAATGGCAAACGATTTTGTTGTCCCATCGAGTTATAATTTAGCGTGTTTACTGGCTTCCGTTGAAAGCTAATGAATTTAATGGCGTTGAAAAAACGAGTTTTCTCAAAACTTCGTAATTCTGATTTATTTGTTCATATTTGTTGATTTTTTGAAGTTATATTGACAAAAAGAGGAATCCTATTGATCTTAAAAATCTGTTGAAAAAGAAAATCTTTTAGTGAAAAGTTCATTTTCTTAATGCCTTCGACACTTCATTTTTTCCTGAATTTGCTGTTTTTGCCTGTTTTTTGTTCTTTAGGTAGCCGTAAATTGCTGACAGGTCTCATAAGCTTGTAATTGAGGATTGAATGAATGATGTTACCGGAAGCAGTCAGTTTAAAGCGAGTGGTCTTAAAGTTCGTGATAAACATTTTCAAATGTTTTTCAAACTTTTCAGTTTTTTTTTTGTCAAATTGTAACTTATGTTCATCAATGAGGGGTCCATCCAATTTCTTGTATTTCAAAAAAGAACATCTACCGATATTATTTGTTACTGATGTTTTGTTTGTTGGACGAAATGCTTTTTTGAAAACGTTTTTTGAGTGGTCAATTTTTATGTTTCTTTTTCTCTTCTTTCAGAACAATCGCGTAATAACAGATCCCAATGGTTTTCAAATGTGGCCCAAGTTAACTTATTTAAACTCTTAGTATAAATCCTTCAACTGAATCATTAGAAACAACAATTGAAATAAAAATACATAATGTTCAGACAATAGCTTACGATTTCAATGGTAGCAATAGTCTGTGTTTTCGCAATTCGTTTGTAATTTTTTCAGTTTTTCTTTAGTTCCTTTCTATGGCTTAGCTTAACCAAAGACAGGCCTTTTGGGTATGTAGTGACGTTTAGTAATTTATCAAGGATCATTCAGTCAAAAGCTAATGATTTTTAAAACTTTTGAAATTTCTTGGTTTAAAAAACGTTGATTAGTTTTTGAATTTCGCCTCATTGTTCTTTCTCTTTGTCGAATTTTTACCTAGTCTCATTAAGAAAACTTTCCATCTGCTGTTTAGTTCGGAAAAAGTAAATCTCTGTAGTTAAGGTTTTATCTGATTGCATTTTGACGGTTGTTTACTAAGTGCTTTTACATTTAGATATTTGAGTTTTTGCATTTAATTTTTTTTAGTTTTGCTTATTTTGTTTGTTTTTTTTCGCGTAGTCTTTTTATTGGCAGATCTTGTGAGCGCTGTAATGAGGCATGGCATTATTTAATTCAATTAGTAGTTTGGGTGCAAAATTTTTTTTCAAACTCAAACATCTATTTTTGTTATCTCTTCATTTGGTTGACAATTACGTCAAAAATGTAGATGAGCTCGGGTCGGAACATCATGTGCGGAACATCACATTAACGAGCCTCCTTGTTTCTAATATATTCCCTATTCACTTTCTTCTACATCAGAAAATTGCCCAGTACTTTGGCATGATGCTCGTACTTCAAAAAATCATCACTTCTGTGATCGAAAGGTTCCAAATAATTCTCCAACCTTAAGTTTGAATCTGATGTAGAGCCACATTTTGATGTTCCTGACTTTGGTCAGTCGGAAATGAGGTATCTCACACTTCCTAGCCTTGCGGGAACTGGTTAGTCTGTAGAGATACTTGGAGTAGTAGTACCGTTGGAGGTAAGTCCTCTCAGCTGCTGCCAGAAGCAGGAAGAACACAGTGCATGTCATGAAAGAGCTCAATGCACAGAAGTAGCTTAGGTAAGTTTCCATTCTGATGAAATTTGTGGCCGCTACTTTTTCCAAATCGGCGGCAGCTATTAGTTGCGCTACGTCTGAAACAGTTAAGACAACTCACTATTTCCAGATACTGATACAATATGTGAAAAACTTGAGATAGTCTCTATAATTGCGAACTGCAACCATTGGCGGCAATCTAAATGAAAACCAAGTCAATCATGTTTGTTTGACGACGAACGATTAGCCAATCGACCATCCCGATTTTATATCTTTGACCAAAATTTTGCTGTTGATGATTGAAATAAAAGGCAAGATGTAATAAACATAGCCGGCAGATTGCCGGAATAGCTGCGAAAGAATATACCCGCGTGCCGTATAATAGAGATAGAAACAGAGACAGATCTAAATTGAGAAAAAAAATCGACGCCGCTCTAAAAGCTAGGTAAAACATTCAGTGACAAATTAATAAAGCTTGTTAAAATTCATCCCACAGAAGCCCCTTATTAGGGACCTTTACTGCACATATGAGTTCCTTTGATCTTTAACAAAATCAAATAAAACTTAAGTTTTAAATTGCAGAAGTCATTTTATTGAGTGAGGTAAGTCACTTGTGATCAAAATCTAATCACACAAAAAACGTTTGCTAAAGAGAGTGAGAAATGACGTCACGCGTGCAACGCCGTTATTGAGAGGAAGAAGTCAATAAAAAAATTTGACTTTTTCAGCTTTGCTGTATGAACAAATATAGAACGAAAAAGAGCGTCAGACAACGAAAGAAAAAAACATAGCAGGACAAGTCCTGACGTACAATTCAAAGAATTTTCATGGACTAAACAGAAAGCTAGACCTAGAACAGACTATGAATGGATTGGGAAAACCATTTAGAAAAAAATACGATCCAAAAAATCGAAAAAACTGTAAAAATCAAAGTGAAATTGCCGCATGCGAACTAAAAACCACTAGCGAGAACGCGAATTTTTGTTCAAACACCGTTTTCTCACTATATTTTAAATTTTCAGCGAAAAAATTTCACACACCAAAACGACTCGCGTTTTCGCTCTACTTCCTGTTTCGGTGTGACCAAAATCACTACTCCAATTTGACTTCAAAAATCATGAAAATGTGTGAACAGATCTTACAAAAAAGACAGCGCCCCAATACAATTCAAATTCTTTGAACTGTAAAAAAAACCAATAGCACCACAATATAGCTCCGCTCAGCTTACAGCTTCGCAGTTATAATAAAGATGGCCAGCACAGGGCGGAATTACAGCTGAAAAACTACTACGGCCGAGATCAACAAAACTAGTCAGCTAAACAAGGCAGACTCCGATTAAAAAAAGACAATGGGTGCTTAGAAAAATAAGCGACTACCGTGGGAAGAATTGCTCTCGAACGACCGCCAAGGTGTTGGTTTCGGTTGCAGCTGGCTAGCTGAAGCATAGGGAGGCTAGCCAAAGTGCAAGGCGTAAAAGCGGGGTATGAAGGTCTAAAATCGCCCCTCGAAGCAGGAAATGTTCATCAGGAGCGTCGCTTAACCACCGTAATATTGGAGCATAGTAAAGATATGAGAGAGCAGCTCGGAGATTTAATGCTTTCCAGATTTACTAGTCAATCCTGAGTACATCGTATCACTCAAGCGAGGAAAAGAACGGTCAAGCAGCAAAAGATGATGCAAAACTTTTGTAAAAAAAATATAACATGAAGAATACCGGAAACAACTCGAAGAGTCGAACATACAATAATAATGAAGCCCAGCGGTAGAAAACAAAAGTCAATGGTCGAATATGCTTCAAGTTAAAACATCGAAAGAATTATTTCTTTAGGTCAGAGCGCATTAAAACATGCACCATGTGTCTGACATCTTCAACATTTTTTCAGCAATTCCTAGAAATTTACTGTTTAAATATTAAAACAAAAACAGAACGCCGTTACTCTCGGCCTACTCTCTACAAATGTATGGCCAAGTTACAAAAATCTATAGTATCTTTCACCGATTTAGAAACCAAAAATTAAACGATATCAGTAGAATGTCAACAAATCATTCGTCCGAAACAAGCTGCTCACCTTCAAACATTATGAAGTCGCGGATGGCAAAATATCTGTAGATAAAGGGCGAACCGCTGATAAAAGCAGCACAGAACACACCGAATGCCAGGTAGAAGTTGGAGTTGCGGATCGAGTCAGCTCTAGTCACAATCATATCGACCACCTGTTCAGCCGTCAAGTTAGCCTTGTTACACTTGCCCATCTGGTTCCAAGTGATTATTTTCACAGTCTTCTCAGGTGTCTGGCTCATTGAAGTGCCAGCAGCTCCAGTCGAGGCAGCATTTGCTGATCGGTTGTACATATGATGGGATGGTTCATCGGCTCCAGGGTAGTGATCGTAGGTGGTCGAAAAGTTTTCACCATTTAAGTTCACCTTAACATAACGATTTTTCAATTGGACAGTTTTCGACCATTTTTAGCATATGTTGCCTAACCAGATAACCCACAAACAATCTCGAGCTATTCGTTATTTGGAATGAAAATAATTGATATAAAAATAAAGAACATGCCCGGCAAATGGCCGAAAAAAAAACGCGATAGAGCTCCTTGACCTTAATTAGAATTGAAACAAGAAAATGCAGGAAAAATTACAGCCTCTTATTTTCAAAATCTCAGGTTAGATTCGATGTGTATGTTTTATGACACACGGAGAAGAGTTTTCAAAAAACAATAAATTCCTTTTTAAAATTATATGTAAGGTTTAGATTTAGAAGTGTTAAGCACTGAGTTTTCAGGTTCGGGGTTCAGGTACACTCGGAAGGTTGACCATCATTTAGTATATTAAATAAATTTAAACTCCATCAAGGGAATGCAGAAGTCATTTCTATGAGTGATTTAAGTGAGAAATTTAGAACACAATTGACCTAAAAGCTGACACAAACGAGAAAACAAATGACGTTATACACACATATTGAACTGCATAACGGCAGACTTCACTGAAAAATGAAAAGTCAAGTCGCCGCAATAAAAATTGATGGAGACGACGAGTCTTAAAAACATAGTTGAAATAATTCCTCCTGTCTCTGCTAGGAAAACAGAGCTTTCAATGAAACGGTGCCTACTAAAACCGTACAATAAAGTCCAAACAAGCGCACTTAAACAACTTTCTTCAAAGCAATTGAATACATCGAAATGCTTACACAACAAATTTCAAGCCAAGACATGCTCACAAAGTTCTATTTTAAAGAAAAATTGAAAAACTGCAAGAAATTGGCAACTCGGTTCTCTGTCAAATTTGTCAACAAAATCACTGTTTTAAATCAACAAAAATTTAATCAATGGACATCTAAGAATTCCTTTAGAACAAAGCGTATTTCAATTCCCATGGAGTGGAATAAAACAAAATAGGCGGAAAAAATTGCTAAAATAGCCTAAAAACATGCATGTCAGCAAAAACCATAAATTTGACTAAAACAAATTAAAAACGCATAAGCTTCAAAACACCATCCACACCAGACTACAAATATTACTCTAGCATTAAAACAACTCATAGAATAGATTTTAATAAACTCCTCAGGACTAACTATTTCAAAAAGCACCAGAAAACATTAAAATTAAAAAATCGAAAACAGACAACAGATGAAATAGTGACGCAGTTAATTAAATTTGAAAACAAAGACAACATAAAACAGAAATCAATCCAATCGAAAAGTCACTAAAACCAAGAGAAAGACTAACTGACATCAATAAAGGCTCCATAGACCGTCAGATTTTAAAATTAAAAACGAAAATCAAAAAGTTTCTAAAAAGGCAAAATGACAAAAAATCTGTCAAAATTCCATTTTAAAGTTTAAAAAATTCAAAAAAGGTCAAAAATGATCCCAAGCGATCAATGATTTATATCTCATGTAAGAAAAGGGAAAAATTTGTTAACACTGTTCCAAAAAAAAACGTCACGGCAGCAAAAAACCGAGCTCATTTAAAAAAATACAACTAGATTTTCACTCTCTCACAATGATGCTTGAAAGAAAACCTCTCTAAATTCTCTCTCTGCCTTAAACTTTTCTTCAGCAGATTGACTTAAACATTGCTTTTCACTTTCGGCATTTCATTTTGACTTCATGTTAAGTAAATCATCTGAAAGAGAAGTCACCGATTAAAAATAGCCGGCAGAATTCTCGAAAGCGCTCGAAAGAGAAAATTGACTACTTTATTTGGCATAATAAACCTTGAAAATAATGATAATCACTTTGAAACAATATAAGGAAAATGAACTTAAAAAACACAAAACAAAAAAATTTATAAGGTTGCGACTCCAATAATTATTTAAAAGGAACATGCGATAGGGTTGATTTTCAAATATTTAAAGACTAACACTTGAAAAAATCAAATAAAAAATCAAGGTGAAAGGAACTGAAAACATTGCAGGCAGATTGCAAGAAAATGTAGATCTGCAGTCATAAAAATATTTAAGAAACCAAGAAAGAGAATTTGCACTTCTTTTTATAACTCCTGAGACAGTTATTTTGTTTAAGAATCAGCATAACTTATTGCTGCTTCTATTAGATGCCCTCAAATCAAATAACCTTAAATTAAAGTGGCACACACTCAATTGACCTTATCTCCTACAATTATAGTAAAAAGGTCATTTTAGTTTGGAAAGTCATTGTTGAAAGTGACAAAAACTAGCTCTATGACGAGTGTAAAAAGACGTTGCTCACACAATTCAGTAGAAATAAACAGAAAGCAGAAGAAATTGAAGGTGAGAAGTATTTAGAAATAAACAGAAATTGAAGGTGAAGGTGACCTCACGTGTGTAGCAAAAAATATCTTGACCAATGATAGCCCCAAATAGCGCTCCGCGGCTATTAAAATCCTTTGCAAAAATTTGGAATATAATTATCCACAAATAGATGAAATGCTAATTCCCAAACAAGTTTTATCGCTTTTTCTGCTCAAGCATTGCCACATCCAACACCTGGCAGAAATACAAAGAGTAAAAAATTCAACTAATGAAAAGAAAACCAGAAAAAAACAAACTTGTCTGATTCAGTGAAAAGTGCCCTGTCTTATCTCCACTGGATATTTCAGGAGGAACACCCTCATCCGAAGAGCTCAAAAATAGACCAAACAAAAAACTAGAGCGAAAAGCACACAATTAGATGTAAGCAAAAAAATGAAAAACAGTCAAAAATCGACAAAAATTAGCTCAAAAATCTTAGTATAAATTAAATCCAAAGGCAGCCAAAACAACTATAACAATTAATTTGAACCACAGAAGTTCTAAACGCTATAAGATTTCGGAAACCTTTAGATAATTGAAAACATGAACCGACTAACGTCGGAAAAATTGCTCTCCAATGACAGGCGGCGCAATTTAATTCAGGGGCTGTAGCCTCGATAATTTTTTATGGATGCAAAAACATCAGCTGACGGTAGGATTCGAACTCCGACCTCTTGAGTCCAATTCCGTCACATCAACGGAGGCATTAACCACTCGGCTATCAGGGACTTGTCATCGAGTCCCTAACAATCGATTTTGTTTGAACAACAAACATCATTTCGGAGTGAGAGCAATTGAAACCACTCAAAACTCAAGAGGAAGTGCGTGAAAAAGCTACTTGAAAAGCGCAGAACGGTCAAGCGAAAAATGTGCATAAAAAAGACACACGTTTACAATAATTGCTACTCATTCGAGAGCAAATAACAAGCACTTTTAACTGAAAAAACAGGTGTCTAAACAAAAAGTTTAAACACCTATTCCACTGCTTGGAATAATGTCGCACGTGATAAATATTTGCTCGCTTAGCAAAAAAATTTTCTTTTACATCCCTCTTTCTCTCTTTCCCACTCTCTCTCAAACTCTATCTATCATTCTCACTATCTCCCAAAACTGCGACTTGAACAGAAAACCTCACTTCTTTCAGCTCTGCAGCAATTTGACCTAAACACTTCATTTTCAAGCGTTTCATTTCCTGTTTTAAACACACCCCAAAAACATAACTGATCAAAAACAGACGCTCCACCAATACTTCTCTAAAAGAGTCGTAACGAGTCGTAAAAATACATAACGTATACTCCTATTAGAGTTATAAAAGACACTTCTCCGACACTCCTCTTCGCCCCCCCCCCCCCCAATACAATTTAAATTATCTTCGCCCCCAATACAATTTAAATTATATGAATTGTAAAAAATCCGATGAGATCAATAATAGCCTCACTATTGCTTGCCAGCTATTAAATATGAAAGGGATGTTAATCAACTCAGATGTTCAAAACTTCAGGTGAAACAGTCCCAAAAAGACAACTCATTACTCGACTTCGAGGAAATTTATATGCATCAGAAGTTATTGCATCAGATAACAGTACAACAAATTAACTTACATTTGCACTGTCATTCTGCTCCTCTACCTCCTCAATGGAGCTGCCCCCAGTCTCTTCTTCCTGTCCTTCTCCGTCATTCACATCCTCATCCTCTTCCTCCTCACTTTCTTCTAGAATATTTCCATGATCATTCTCCTCTTCCTCTTCCGACTCAATGCTTGGAGACCCATTCTCCAACCGACCAGTGCCATCTGCTCCACCTCCAGACCTCGTCGGACCAAGAGCAACATCATCACCAGGCGGGTGACCAATTGCTGTTTTACGAACACTTGAGGGCGTCACAGGGGAAGCCAGTATTGACTTCTGTGATTCAATCAACTCGCCGAATAACTTCATCTTACATGCTATCAGGAATCGGAGAAATTTGTCTCGCAAAGAGAGTTGCCTGAAACGTTTTACACAATTAGCTGCGAAAAAACCTGGAAAATGAAATAACAGCGCTGTTAATTATTCAAAGCTCTGCATTTAAACAAGCTATGTACAATATCGTTAGATATATCCGAGACACAAGATACAGGAACTATAATACTACATCAATAACTCCAAATCAGCCGACCCAACTAGTCGGTACAAATCAACTATGTCAGAGAACCTTTCACACGTGCATTAAGAAGATTCATCGAAAAATATCATGAAAAGATTGTAAGGTAAAAGTTTTACATCTACATAGAAATGAAGCATCACACGGATAAAAAGAATTGGAACATTAACATGATTAGTGAACTTAGAATTACAGAACCATTCGTCGAGGAAAGACAATTACAAAAAAAACAAATCAATCATACTTGAGTAGCCCTTCACAGATTCGAATAACAAAAGAATCGATAATGTGCTTTCGCAAATTATTATTGTTATTCCAACCCTCAAATTTATTTAGGAATAAGGAGCTTTATGCTAACCTGGCTTTCTTGTTCAGCCAATTTCGGCCGATTGATATTTTGCGATGAGACACAAAATTCGTACCATTTAAAAACTCTAGAACAGAATCGATCCTTGAGGAGACTGAAAATTTTTATCTCATGAGGTGATTAAATAAAGTTTTACACGAAGGAGAAAAAGGGTCAAGGATCTGTAGAAATGCTAAAGAAAATTACTTTATTATCCAGCAGATTCAAAAGAAAAAATTAGAATCGCAGGCAAAAACCATTTTTCTTCTTTCTTTGATCAAAAATATGTTTTTATCAGTTATAGTTCAGCAGTTAAATCAATGAAACAAAATTGGCAGTTGTATGCAGTTTTGATTGCTTCCAAAATTGAGGATAGATCCGATATATCTCACACAGTTGTGAGAACACCCTCAGTTAAATAATTTAACTGAAAAAATAAGTTCAGATGTACGTTTGAACTCAAATGATTAGAGAATGGGCAGAAAACGATCTTAAGCAGCATCTGCCACATGAAATTCAAGATGCTAGGGTATTGCTAATTGTCTGAAACGGAAAAAAATGGATAACCAATTGCATATTCCGCGTACTTTGATGATGGCAAAATTCTAGCCGATGATCTTAAAAGCTAATTTAGTCTCATTGTTCAATAGCCTTCCTAGACGACAGCTATTTTTCTATTCTTTTTAAACTCCTACAAAAATTTGCTAAAATTTATACACTTTTACCGTTTTCTCGACCTTTTCCGTGAAATTTGTTGACCTCCCCTAGGCTAGTTTCGCCCAATCTAATTAATCAACTCCACGAAAAGCTGCTCAGCAAAGCAACCTGAAACGAAAGGAGGCACTTATAAAAATGATAGAAAGAAAGAACTAATTTCGTTATTGTGATACAAATCAACAATAAGCGAGGACATATAACGAGATCATTCGGATCTGCTATTTCAATCTTCCAGTAAATACAAATTTAAAAAATCACTTAACAAGTATAATGGATTAAATACCTGGCAGCATTTCTATTTAAACTCAGTGCATCTCGAACTAACAAACAACTAGAATCGTACAAATGATATGTATATCTAAAGAAATAAATGCGATGTCCAGCGAGGAAAAAGTTTTATAATATAAAAGATGATCCAGAAATAAACCAGTCATCATTTTGCAGCAGAGGGAAAATTTTGATTTTCAAAAAACTAAGATGGCTGATTTTAATTCGAATATGAACCTTGTTAGTTCATAATTATTAAATAAATAGGAGTTTCTCACTTGGAAAAAATTGGAAAAATTTCTACCAGAAGACAAATTCAAGTCTGATGAAATAACTCCAATTTTCTCACTCTGTCATAAAAAATTAGCACCTCGAAACAAAATTGAATTTTTATTGATCTTTCGTTTATAAAAGAGCTCTTCTACCAATTTCAGATAACAAATTTTCGTTACCCATTTGGCAGCATTGCTTAAAATGAAAAGATTATTGCAAAACTATTGTGTGTGCTGACTGTTTATAGCTTTCAGAACAAATTTCAGAAGTTCATAAACGTGTAGTTCATAAACTGTTCCGATTGAATTCTTCGCAATTAAGTCATCGCAGTGATCGCTTTTTTCTGAAGTGAATAGGCATAAATACCTTGTTTCGTAACAGAGATAGGTTTCCGAGACCAGTAGCAGCCGCAGCAAAAAACTAAAGCACCATACTGCATAATAGGAGCAACATTAGTTAAAATTATATTCTAACAGCTTTTTCTGTTGTATAGTGTCTGAGCTTAGAAACGATTCCACATTGTTTACAGAGTTTTTCTTTCAAAAAGTCAAATTGTGACTGAACTCAGTTTTCTATCTCAATTTATTCCTAAGTTTTTGCACACTGGTTTCACGGGTATATTATCGGAGTATATTAATGTCGTGTCTGCGGATGAAGATTTCAGATTCATCTGAACTG
Source organism: Convolutriloba macropyga (assembly GCF_964194025.1). Classification (NCBI taxonomy): domain Eukaryota; kingdom Metazoa; phylum Xenacoelomorpha; order Acoela; family Convolutidae; genus Convolutriloba; species Convolutriloba macropyga. The sequence continues at coordinate 23,880,333 of NC_134468.1, read as the reverse complement.
TTTTTCTAGGTTTTGTACTAATTTGTTCCTTTCGAGACAATTATAGATTCCTTTAAGATCTGATTCAATTTCTTTGGTGGTACATCCAACGGTTTCAATATTTATCATCGGCAAAAAGAATGTTAAACCTTTTACAGACGTTTGGCATAATATTGATATAAATGAGAAATAATAACGGTCCTGAAATTGATCCTTGAGGAACTACTTGGTTAATTTCTCTCCAAGTTGATGATACTCCATTTATTCAACCTTTGATATCTATTTTCCAAATATTAATTTAACCAACTCAAATGATTACCTCTTAGCCCGTATCTTTCAAGTTTATAAGGTAAGATATCGCAGTTAATTGTGTCAAAAGGTTTCTTCTTTAGGTCTAGAAAAAAAATAAACGGTTGAGGAGCTTTGTCCTATTCTCGCGTTCTCAGTAAGTTGAACTAATGCATCAACTGTACAATGTTTAGACCTAAAGCCAAATCGTTTACAGTAAAAGAGTTGTCGTGAGGCTAATTTTCATTAAATTTAACACGCTCACAAATTTTACTCCAGGCAATTCGGAGTGAAATTGGCCGATAATTGTTTTGTATCAGTTGCAATGTCCTCTATGTAGGGGGAAAACTTTTGCTTTTGCCAATTCTTTTGGGAAAAATCTCCTCTGAATAGAAAAATTGATCAAGTATTGTATTATCACTTGCACCAAAATTTTAATCAGAACAATATTTGTTAGATCAGCGCCTGACAAAAATTTGTTGTCTAGTTGCACAACAATTCCTACCACTTAGATTCTAGTTGTTTGGTAATAAAAACAGACGTTTCTTCGTGGAAAATTTGGAGTAAAAGGCTTTTTTAGGTTTTTACTTATGTTATATCCCATTGTAGCGAATAAAATTTTGAAAAGTTTTGCATTATCTTCATGTTAGTTCATTTTTGTTACAGCATGAGCTCAGAAGCGGCATATTAATGGAAATTGAAGTTTTGTATTTCAACTTTTGCCATTTTCCAGCTCAAGCAGATGTCTTTGATTTCTCAACAGCAAGTAGTTTTGTATTTTCCTTTCCTCTTTTCCATTTGGAGTGTGCCTTGTTTCGCTTGCTTCGTAAATTCTTTGAACGTTTATTAAACCATAGGGCATTTTGGATTTCTTCTTTGCATTTATTATCGTCGCAAAAATATCAGTTATTCACAGAAAAGTCGAGAGAATTTTATGAAATCTGAGCAAATGCAATTTTTTCTCAAAAATGAGATATTGGCATGTATATTCATTGATTTTTTATTTTATATTCAAGTACAACACTACGACTTTATAAAACTAATATTACGAAAAAACGTGTTCAATTTTTACTGACAGCATTATTTTAAATGGATAACGATCAGCGATACCTTGCTGTTCAAGCACTTCCACTTTTTCCTTAAACAATTTTTAATAAATAAAATGGTCCAGGCATATTTTTGAACTTCAGGTCACACGTGTTTCCATGAGTGGTTTTATATTAAAATTGTTTGCTTCAATGCAGCTTAAATAGTTTTGAGTTATTCGGTTTTTTGAGCTTAAGTCGACGTTCATATCCCCACAAACGATCATTGGTTGATCGTTGGAGTTATTGTTTTCTAAGAACCGATCGCATTTTTCAATGAAGTCAATTTTGTTCTGGGTGGATTAAAAATTACAGCTTATCTCAAACTGTAACCCTTAATGTTAAAGTAAACAAAGGGTGATTCACCAAAACTTGTTTCGTGTTCGTTAAAAATTTGGGACCTTTGTTTGCATGGATCATTACGCCACCCCCTCTAATTTACAATTTCTCACAAGGAAACTCGTATATCGTGCAATTAGCATGCAACCAGGGTCGTCTTCATCAGTAAGCCATGTTTACGTAACACGTGGCACATCAGGTTGACACTGCTGAATTACAACAAATGCTTCCAGATCATAGAAATGCTTCCTAATTGATCTAATATCAACATTTACAAAATTTATGTAATTCAAAGGGTTGTTATTTTTTACATTATCATGAGGGACGAAAAAAAGTTTTTTCGTTTTGATGCGAATAAGTCCTTATTGCCAATTGATTGGCTTCAGCAATAGTCTGATCGTAATTCGATTTGAGGAAATCATCGAGTGACAAACAATTCAACATTAATCCAACATTATAGTCAAGGCTTACTCCGGATTCATAGAGATCATTCAACTTGTAAGTTTTTCCGTCAGGTTTCCAATTGCAGAATTAACCCTCTCTCGCCATGCACGTTCAATTCATGGATCAGTTTTTATCCATTTTAAAAAAACTCATACGCGCTTTAATCAGGTCTTTGTAAATTCGTATATTTCCGTGTTTGCTGAAAGACCTCAAAATTTCGTTTATTCCTGAGTATGTTAACCTTCAAGACACGTCAAGTAAATTTGACAGTTACCGGTTTGTTGGCACTTTTTGATGGTAACTGATGTGTATTCGAAATGTCACTTTCATCAAATTGAACGTTCAATTTAGAAGCTGGTTCTTTGATCAAATTGGCCGTTCCTTAGAAGACTCACGATATATTGATTGTAACCCAAGGATTTTAATATCGTCCCTTCTACTGTATGTGTCAACAATTTCTGTTTCTGGGAGAGTTCTTAATATGGCGTCCGCAGCTTGAATACCCAGCTCACACTGCATTTCTGATCTCAGTTCATTTATTTTTGTCAACTATTTCCTCTCTCAATTCGCTGCGAATAGTTTCCATGATAGTTGGAATAAGGCTACTAATTGACTTTTGAAAGCTCTCTTCAATTGATTTCACAACAGCTGGTTCTAGTGAAAATTCGTTTACGGGACTTAACACAGCACATCCTCTGTTTACGACTTTCTTCAGCGGTTTTTGTTACTGGTTTACCGAATCCGTGTTCGTTTGCAAATTAACAGAAGAGGGTTCTTTGCCTTGAAATTTCAATGTTGGCAGGATTTCATGGTTTTCTTTGCCCACCAATCCGAATTCCCATAACTCATTGTTAGTTGTCAATGCTTCATTTAACGATACAGTCGGTTCACTCAATTCAAAAGCATTGTATTGACTGCTTTCTTTCAAGAAAATCGGATGTTTTTGTGCAGTTAAAAATTATGTTTACTGCAAAAAGAATTTTTTATACAAAATGCACTAGTTTTAAAACGAATATATACTTACTTCCCTATATTTAAGAAAATTGCCAACTTGACAGAGATAATTATAAACTATATATTTGCTAACTATAGCGTAAAATGAACGGTTGAGGCCAAAAGGAATCAAGATAATTTTCTGTACATTAACACCGTCAATTATTACGTTTAGAGTAATAAGCTGACATTGGGTAAGTCAAAGCAAGTATAGAGGAAAATAACTTTATTAATTGCATCAAATAAATTACGAGATCTTTACAATGAGCGCTTTCAATCATCAGTTCCAAGATATTTAAATCTCTAAAACCGACTCACGAAGCAGCGAGAGTAAAGCTATTGAAGTTCAGAAATACAAAATTTATTCGATTCAACGAACTAAAATTTGTAAAAAAAAAATTAAAAAAGCGCATTAGTAACACTATTATAAAATATATCAACAAGATAAAAGGCACATAAACAATATTTCGATTTCTTGCATTTTTTCTGCTTCTTGATCGTTTCTTCAAAATCAATTTCTCTATCTTTCTGACGTAATACCATTCTCAATAAATAAGTTGATTTCGATTTTGTATGATGGATGGATTTGTTGTAGTTGCTGTTGATGATAATTGGATGTAAATAATTTGCGAAGTGGAATAAGATGACGCTTGACACTCACGATGGGGCAGATATTTAATTGGATCAATTTATCGAATAATTTAGGTGTTCCAAATACGGTTGTAAACAATAGCTGTAAGTTGTTTCTCAAAGGTCTTTTGTGAGATGCTTAATTCTTCAATTGTAAGTGGTCGATTCTTGTTGCTGTAATGTGGTGTAATACTATTACTGATTACATCGTGCCAAATAACTAGATCAGATAGCCTAATCAAGGGGGGAGGGTTTCTAAATAAGTTGCAGGTTAAAATTGTTTTCACAGTTGTTGTTGAGGCTCAGGCTCTTCTTTGAAAAACTTTGACCAGCTACCTTAAAATCTTGTAGTGTCTGATGAGGTGCCCTGTTCACAGCATTAGACAGCTTGCAATGATGAGTACCATGGAAGAGATAGCATTAGTCGAACCTCTAAAATCCCTTTACGGACTGCCAGCTCTTCTTCATATCATTGATTATTCACCATACAACTGCAATGTCCTTATTAAAAAGCAACGAAATCCTATTTATTAAGTTTATCACAACAATTAGGCTGAAATTTTGGAAAATTAAAAAAATGGGATACATTTATTGAGCTCATTTTAAGATGTCCGTTACAGTTTGTAGCTAGTCTTGGTTGCGAGGTCTAACGCTAATTGGTATTCGTATTCATTTTATCCTCATTAGAACTTAGGAGAAACCCACCGAAAAATCCAATTAAAAACGTACCTTTCATTTTGGTATCATGAATTAATCAAATTAATTTCATTTTATTTTTGCTTCGCACAATTACAATTGTGGTTATGAGAATCAAACGCAGCTATTTTGCACAACCTACCGGATGTGCTTCTTTGAGGAGTGAAACAATTGTTTGTCAATTTCAACTTTTTCGACGTAACGGCAAAAATGCTTTTTAAATATAGTTGGTCGTATTTAGAGATTCAGAAAAGAAAATGATTTGATAACCGTCTCTAAAACTAAGAGACTGTTCATTGCTGCCCTTCTTTGTCCATTATTGGACTTTCGATTTCTTTATTAGACATTCAATGCTTTATCACTTATAAATCAGTAGGAAAACTACTTCAAAATCTGCTGGAGGTTCCTACGCAGTAATATTATATATAGCCCAACCAGATTTGTACAAACTGCTGTGCAAAAATTATCCTGGACCAAGTTAAGCCAATGCGTAGCTAAACAGAGTTAGTTTTTACTGATCTAATAGATACTCTCATACATTTTAAAATGATGATAGAACGAACGAGACGGCTGGATAATGTGTGTTCGCACATAAAGTTCGGGCTCCGCTCAACCACATTTTTGACTTAATTGTCCACCAAATGAGGAACTGAGTAACCATATCGTTCAAAAATAAGTGTTTCAATTATTTAAAAATCGCTATAGCTCTAACCACTACACAAATGAAACAATAACTCATTAGAGGAAATCTGAAATTACCTTCATTTATACCATCAACTTCATTTATACCATCAAACAAGACCATTGAGACCTGTCATTATTCAGAAGCTCAATCCGCTACAAGAACAAAAATAGACAAAAAATCATTTCAATTTTGCGAAGAATCTCATACGACTACAAGAAGAGAAAGTAGAGAAAAATAAAAGGGAAATTTCAACTTAGCGAGGAAACGGTGTCAAAGCCTATAACACCACAATATATTCTCTAAAAAATATAAAAAAGCGCCTTTTTTGACGCCATTAATGGGATGTGTGCCTGTTCATTAAGGTGCGAACAGTACGATGATCGAACAAGACAGCAAAATAGAGCCTCAAAAATTGGAGAATGTTAAAGAAGAAGCAATTAATAAAACAAGAAGTAAAACATTAATACAATTAATACATTACAATTCACTTTCTCAGGAATGCGTTCTTTCTCTTTAATGAGACCACGCTGGAAGCTTGCCACGCTGGAAGGAGACCACGCTGACAAATTTTAAGTTTTGAAGAAAAATGGTCTATAATTTGAATTGTAAATGCTTTGGAAGCCAATTATACATGTCATTAGAGAACCTCACTCAAAAGATCACACACGCATTAATACTGAATACAGAACATTCAAATTTTCACTAACAATTTCATGCATGGCGTTGAAGCCAAAATAACATATACTTTAGCAGAAATTGTTATGTATATTCCTTGGCCTCACTTTGTACGTAAAATTGACTTGTCAACAATTGAGTTTTGATTTGAAATCATTCTTTGTCCCTAACATAAAACAATAAAGGAAAAAAATATCAAAAATATACAGCATCCCAATACAATCCGGATAATTTTTGACCTACAAAACTCCACAATTAGACCAAAAATGGTCTTGCTCTTGCTGCTTCTCTAAAATAAAAAAAATTACCAATTTTACAGAAATAGCTTGACCCAAAAAATTAGTATATCAAAAATAAATGATGAATTTTGGATACCAATCGATTTATAAATCAAAAAGTCATTATGCATCAACTGAAAGCATTAGTTAATTTCTTTAATAGCTCCCTAAATACCGAATTAGAATTTTGAATAATTAGACACTGTCATAAGACTTCAAAATAACATCAAATTCTGGCACATCTCAAGAATACATTAAAAAACTTACGAAAACAAATCGTCGGCGCCAAAAAACGATGAGCTTTACTCATATAACACAAAATTGTTTCATTGGACATTATTGGAGCATAACGTGAACAATTAAATGAAACTTTACATGAAAAACTAATTTCTTACAAATGGTATGAAAGAAATGCAAAAAAATAGTTCAGAAGGACAGATCCAAAATACAACCCGAATTCTTTTTCACTGCAAAACTCAACGATGAGACCCAAACTGTTACTGCTAACGCTCCAGTCCTTGAAATATCAAAACAAGGTGCCATTAACCAAAATCGTAAATAAATATTTTGTCGAAAGTTTTTATGTGTACATCACCGGTCAAACTGGACAAAGTGGGCCAAATAGGTAATTTAATGGTATTTTTTATTTTAAAAAATTGCTGAAGTTTCGGAAATTTAGCTGAAAATTTTGTAAAAACAATGGGCTCAAACAATTCAGCAACTCTCTTCTATCTTTAAACGTAAAACCAATGAGACCATCATTTATAACTTTATCATATTTTAGCACAAATTGATCAAAATTTAAGCAAATATTACGAAAAATGTGAACAAAAAACGGACGTTAAGCTAATGTTTACAAATCTTAAAACCTCCGCAAATCCTTGGAAAAAGCGAAATGAAAAAATCTTTTTAATTTGAATTTCTGCGCTTGACAGCTTTTTAATGATACAACTCACAATCTTGTAAGATGAATATATCGATCGACGAAAATTGACTGAACACAAAAACCCAGTATATTGTTCCTCCCCTACTTAAGCTGGTCGGAGCAATTATGCATTACCATCATGTAGTACTACAATAATCAAACTATTGTCTTCATTATCCGTCACTGATTCTATGATTTTTGAATTCCCGCGCGCTTAAAAAGACAGTATAGGATGTGAATTATATCAATTTTCTCAGGTCACCCCAGTTTATAATGATTATTCTACTAACTAACAGAAAAATACAATTATAGTAAGTTATTTCTCTGATCTGCAAATAATCTGTATCACGGTGAGCAACTGTATCACGGTGATGCATCAAAATAATTTGGTTTGTGTTTACTTTTGAGGCACGTTTTACATCTGCTTAAATTGTTTAAGAGGGCACGACGAGAAAAGAAATATGAAACACTTCCATGCTCTGAATTGAGTGGCAAAATTAAATATTTCTTCATGATCCCTAAATTTTCGCCCTACCACTATTTTTTCTCGGTCAGCCAAAATGGCCAAACAAAATCTTGTCAGGCTAGCATAAAGTTCGAAGGTCCTATTTCATTGAGGGTTGGGATTACGAGGGTTGTTATATTGTCGAAGATTGTTATAAATGTCAACAAAAATAACTTTAATAGGCCTCATCATTAGAAGTAACTAAAAAGAATTATGCTTCCGAGCCAATACTCATCATTTAGGTCAAACGAGTAATAGTTAAAATCAAGAAACTGTGAACTCATTGGAACTAATATTAGTTCAAACTCAAACAACCTGTACCCAAAGTTCAGTTATATTCAAAATTAGAACAAAGGCGCTAGACCTTAGCCACTGTTTTTCTTTCATGTTTTCATTGTTGGCATTCACGATCTGATGTAAGAAACTGCAAATTTATTTGATACAATGAAAAGCATTTCTCAAACAGTAAGCATCAAACAAGGCACAGTTAGATTATCAAGGCTATTAAATATAAGCCCTCCAACAATTTGTGGCATGGTCAATTCTCATAAGGCTAGTATTCAAAATCTATTTACTTGGTAAAACCGTGACCAGAGCCGTCGAATGACATTCTATGAGCCCAGTTAAGTGATTCGCAAAAGCGATAACTAAACCACTCGATAGGATGAGGGAAACAAGAGTAAATAAACATGATAATACAATGCAAGTACTGCCTTCCTTAGAACATGCAAACGAGTCGCTTAAAACAAATATGGCAGTAAAAACTTCGTAATGATACGTTTCATACGATAGGGTTATTTGGATTTGCGACTTGAATTGTACTATCACTGGATAAAAATCAGAACCCGCACAAGTTGGACAGACAGATCCACCAACAATCGCACTTACTTAGGTCGGCGTTTGCTAGAAAAGAGACATGTAAGTGACCTGCTTCAGAACATAGAGCCATCGAAAAAGGCACTTACGCATTATTTTCCTTGAACGATGCCTCTCTTGCCTTCTGCTCCAGGTCTCCCAAATACTTGACAATACTTTTATGCAGGAAGGAGCTGCGACTGTTGACAGAAGTCAGCGAGTTTTGGCGCTTGCGGCTGGGGGTAATAGTGACCTTGCTGGGTCCAAGTCGCACAACAGAAGACACCGATTTGCGAATGGATCGGTTTCTTCCGATGGTTAAGCTTGAAGTCGATGTAGATCTTGGCCGTGAGCCGTAATCAAAGGAATCTAGAGGTAGCGAAATGCTGGTCGGACGAGGAATATCCGATTCAATGTTGGTGTCAGAGGTCTTTGCTTCTTCGTGTACTGTATTTGAGCCCAATACATCAGTACCGGTCTGGTTTGCAGTGTAAAACATTACAGCGGGGTCAGAGTAGTTAGTGCTCTGGTCATAAAAACTTTCAAGCGGAACGCTCATTGATTGTTTAACAGTTGAATGCAATTGCTGCTGACTCTGTTTCGATTCAACGTTTGATGAGCTTTGAGTGCTCAGTTGTCTGCTAGTCCATGGTGGGGTCTCTGAGTCTAGTTCAGCGGTAGTGACCTCAACAGAAGTCCCTATTTCTGCATGAGTAGATAGATCGTCTGAAAAAGTGGTCTCCTCGCGTTGGCTAGGAGCACCTATCCCAATAATATCCCGATTCTCTATCGTATCAGCACGACTGCTGTTTACGCTGTTAAACTGACCACTGGTATTATTATATGGCAACATATGAAATACAGACACTGAAGATTGTACCATTGCCTCCAAAAAGTCAACGGCATCGCCACTCGATTCTTTTGACTTCTGATTATCATCCAAATCCGGTGCATGACTTGTGCTTGGCATGTCAATACTTATGGCACCTTGTTCCAGGCTAACATCTAAGCTCGAAGACTGAGTAGCTACAAATATCCGGCTAGCATGATCAGATTCCACGGCAGTCAGATCGTTTTCATCACGACTGCTTCCAAGGTCGAGAAGCTGTGACGCAGGACTTGCACGGCTTACAGTAGTATTCGTATCTTCAGCGCTGTTATCCTCATGTCCGTTCATACCATCAAACTGTGACTCATCGTAGGATCCCCGCTCGGCAATAGTTTGCCTGGCGAACTCATTTTGGCCCAATTGTAGATTCACTGCATTTGCACGTGCCTGATTTATATCTCCACCCGTATTGTCAGTTGTCTGGACGTGTTCCTCCAGAGACGATACGCTATCTCTATCTTCATTATTGGTTACAGATTCCACGTCATTCTCTTCACGCTCTTGATCATTGATTGGAGACAGATTCGGACCCAGAAACTGCACTTCTGTTCTTGATGGGATAACTTGCAATCGGGGAATTGACGACGCGTCAATTGCCAAATCGCTCTGAGTTCTCGATCCTCTGCCACTTAAATTTCGGTCAATTAACGAACGATTGTTTCCAATTGATACTGAAGGTGTGAGGATACTACTCCTTAGTGGCTGACGTCGTGTTGTTCTCCGCGGAAAGACCTGCTTTATATTTTTCCTGTTTCCCTTGTCGACGTCTCGCGAGATGTTAGGTGAAGTTGAGACATTATGTAGTCCGGTATTAACAGTACTGTAGCTCGAGCTGTTATTGCTGACCGGAGTTCGCTTCCTGGCGTTGTGAATATGGCAGTAGGTGAAAGTCAGAAGGAACAGATAGAATGATGGGCACAAAAGCTCCAGTTCGTAAACTGAAAACTTCGAATTTGAGACGATGGGCAATTGCGACATGAAGTACCTTTTGATATTCCAGGACGCCATGAACCAGGCACCCAGCAGCATGGCATATTGCATCCTGCTGACTTCAGTTCTCCACCACGAGTAGAGGAAAGGTATGAACGCGACTCTGATTGCAGCATTAAGCAAAATAGAAGCCCAGCCGGATTCCGGCCGTGCCTTTTTGAAAGTTTGCACTTGGACGAGCTCCGGGTCCAAGAGATCTTCCTGGTGCATAGTGGCATCTCTCAATTTCACTTTGTACTTGAGAAAGTCGCCTGCTTGAATGAAGTCTTCGTTACCAGTGTTGTTGTTATTGAGAACTGCGTTGGTGTTTGAATTCATCGCACCATTTGGTTTGGCTATGCAAGACGGTTTATTTGCAGCAGTAGAATTATTGTTGGCAGTGGTGGTACTATTGCTACCATTCAAATTTGCATTGTAATAACAGTTGGCATTATTGTTCAAGTTACTTTGGTTCATACATGCGCTTGAACTGGAGTTAATACCACAGCTAGTATTGGTATTATAATTATTGTTGTTGTTGAATAACAACGGCTGCGTTTCAGAGGACACATCAGTACCGTTCAATTTTGTTTGCACTGATGAAATGACGTTATCCAATAGGTTGTCCAGGGTCAGTTTTGTTGAGGAAAGACTAATGGCCGACACTTGTGAACAGTAAGACATTGTATTGCGCCTAAATGGCAAGGGATTTGAACTGCTTTGAGGACTAACTGATGAATGCCTTCTGGCAAGTATTGCACTGTTATGAGGTTGGATCCTACCAGCTGAAGAGGGCCGATCTGAGCTTAACAACGTTGATGATTTGTCCCTCAATCTATGTCTCAACTTTTCTCTAGCATTAGTTAATTCTTGCCCATAAGAGGTGGACAATGTAGATGAACTAGCACCAAACTCGTCACTTAAATCATTAGCAAAATTAACGCTACTAGTGATTCTAGTAGAGGCACCCTTATTTACTGAGGAGTTGATGTCAACTTTGTTGGCGTTGTTGTCGATACAACTGGACTGCCCCGAGGCTGAACAGAAGTTGGTGTGACCTAATAAATCGAGGTTAAGTGGTCGGTTGAAGTGTTCCCGTCGTTGTTCCCCTTGTGATGTTGAACCAGTAGTAGTATACTGATGATTATGAGTACTGTTATTTATTCTAACGCTGTCATTCGAGCGATTGTTGTTGTGAAGACCATTTAAGCTGTTGCTGATGTCAGATTGCTCGTCGCGCCCCGTCCTGACACACGGGGAAAGCAACATGGTCTAAAAAATACCCAACTCCCATTTTAGCTGATTAAAATCTTAAAATGGACTCAAATTTGTGGTACAGTTCTCGTCAGATTAGATAGTTATGCTCAATTCAGCCTTAAAAATCAAGGCTGTTTAGAACTATAACCAATTAGATTTTACACTAAAGAACTCAGATTACCTAACCTTTTGCCTTCAAGAACGGGATTCATAGAGTTTTGACCGGTTATTTTGATCTGCCTTCCACCTTAACTAAACATTGCATATCAAAACCAGAAATGCAGCAAAATCAAAACCAAAACAATTGGCAAAAAAAATTGCAGGAAAAATCAAAACGGAAATAAATTTCTCAAATTTCTCTCAAACTTGTATCTGTGAGCTAAAAACATCCAACATAACACAGTTATTCATCATTATAACGCATATGCCACCCTTTAGTATTAAAAAGCACAAAAAATGTAGGTGACAATCTCGTGTTCTCTGTTAAATTATAAAATGCTACAAAACATCATGAAAAATGGTGAGTTACACAATTTTGTCCAATGATTTTGCAGTAAGAATAGGCCAAACATTTTTGCCTATCAGTTCAAAAATTTGGAAAAGTTTTTCAAAACGTACTTTTTCCAGCAGCTTTGCAACTTTTTACATAAATTTAGATGTCACCTGGGAGTAAAATAGCATCTGCCCCTGATGTTCAAAAAGCAACTATTGTTTTACATTGAAAACAGGGCATACTTTAAAACTTACAAAAAGATTCAACCTTGACACAACCTTATTTAATCGTCGTCATTATGACTTGCTACCTGTCTTTCCATCTGTTCAAACTTAATGGGTCAACCATTCTTTTTTCATCATCAACAAGAAGATTTAACCGTTCATACATTTTCGTACTTTTTAAATTTTCTCATCTAAACGAAAACTTTCGCTTCAACCCATAAATTGCGCATGCCTGAACACATAAGTTTTTCTGCATTACAAAAAAATTGTGTAAGAGGCGGTGCTAATGAGATTGCATGACGATACTGTGTTCAAAAACATGGACAAACAACAATTTTTAATCAGTTTAGCGATATTTGCAAACCTTTGAAACTGCCAGAAAGCGTCCCCTTTTTAGCCAACCTAATGTATTGTTCCGTTGTTTCTTGCCCCAGATTCCTATCGCATGATATTGAAGATCAAATCGAAGATTGAAGGACTTAGTGAACGATTTTTCAAACATGCAGTGTAAAATTTTTCTCAATATTATGCAGCGTATTGTCCCCTACGTAAATCAGGGGATAATTATTTGAAAAAACTATAGCATAGCAGTATTTTACAAAATGGAAAATTCGCCTCTTTTATCAACAAAAAATCATTTGTATTTAAATTACTTTATCTAAAAGTGATCTAATATATATGTTGCATTTTCAAAAAAGTTTAAAACAATCGATCACGAAAAATTAATTTAGGTTGCTAAATCGCGTATTAAAAAAGTGAAAAATGTGACATCTTTCAAGCTCATTATTCCGTCGCAAAACAAATTGAAAAGTCTCTTCAACAATAGAGTCAGTTTCTGAAGGTCTTTCCAATGGTACCACAGTTTTATTTCTCCGCATTATATATCCGTGGTCCGTAATTTGCGAACATTTCAGGGAGGGTGGAAATAATAGGTTGGTACTCTTTAAAAGTTGCAAACAAATCTACAGGTTCTTTTCAAATTCAATTAGAATTATTTAAATTTCGACAAAACCCCAATTAATCTGTCCTTATGACTACCTATTCTTCCTGTACCCCTCTAGCTGTACGACATTTATTAAATCTCCGCAGAAGATAAGTCGATCTTCACGGAGGTTTGTAGTAATAAGTGGACTTTCTTTTAAAAATTGCAAAATACAAAAATATTTATGTAGCAACAATAATACGAGGACTGGAACAATAAGTGAGCATTCCTTCAAATTTACAAATGATCTACAGGTTCTTTTTACATTTACATTAGAAGGATTTGACTTTCAACACGACCTCATTTAATCTTTGTCCTTATGACTCATTACCTATCCTTCCTGTACCTCTCTTCCTGTACAATTTTTATTTCTCCGCAAAAGATATCAGTCGACTGAAATTAGCTTCCACTTCATGGAGGATTGGAATAATAACTGGTCGTCCTTGAAAATTTGCAAACAAATATTCAAGTTGGATCAATAAGCAAAGGTCTGGAACAATAAGTGGGCATTTTTCAAAATTGCAAAAATGTTCATGTGATTTTCGAATTCACATTAGGAGCTTTGACACGACCCCATTTAATCGTTTTACTTATGACTCAATGTTATCCTTTCACTACCCCTCTACCTATACCAGAATTTTTACTTCTCCGCAAAATATAGCCGTCCGACAAAATTGCCTAAGACTTCACGGAGTGTTGGAAAAAAATCTTTAAAATTTGGTTAAAAATAATCGGTTCCTTTAAAATTAAAAAAAAACGATTTAACTTTTGACACACCCGCAATTAATAATTGTCCAACTGATTCAATACATGTTTTTCCTTCTGTTCAAATAATGTCCAGTTCCTTCGGTCCAATTTGCTTGAACAACTTTTCAACAAAAAACAGCTTTTCTTAAATTACTCTATCTACGAGTGATCTTAATAAACTGGCAGTGGCCAAGCAAGCCGATAGGCAAGCAAGCCGAATTTTGAAAATGAGGTCAAGTAAGCCGAAAAATTTTGGGATACCCGTATTTTAAGTTGCCCCTGGCGGGCCGGTGGGCGCGCTTCGCCGCGATAACCGGCCAGCGGTTTCCGGATTACATCCCAAAGCGGATGAGAGGCATGGCCATGGACAGCGGTCCGCTGAGTCCCGTACCCGCTAGATATCTAAAAATTTACGTATTTTTGTTTCTTTGGTGCATTGGAATACATTATGCACTATAATAATACACACAGTATTGAATGTAACGGCTAATAATGTATTATTTCTGATAGATTACATAACTATTACATAAAATTTCGACTGGCTTTTCTGTCGGCTTACTTTTTCTTCGGCTTCATTTGCGTTCGCCTAATAAACTGCATTTCTAAACAATAAAAACAGTCTATCAGGCATTACTAATTTAGGTATTTGAAACACGTAATTGAAACGTGAAAACGAGAAAAGTATGCACTTTTAAACATTAATAATATTTGGTCGCAAAACCAAAAACTAAAAAGTCTCTTCAACAATAGAGTCAATCTCTGAAAGTCTTTCCAATAGTTCCACATTTTCTTTCTACCGAGATATCAGTCGGCCAAAATTGGCTTACATTTCATGGGGGCTTGGAAGAATAAGTGAAAAAGATGCGCAATATGTACAAATACAAATAAAAACGCCATATGCAATCAAACAATTTCAAGAGAAGCACTGAAATGCCTTAAACTTAAGACTCATTTCGAACAGGCTAACTTTTGTTAATGAAAAAAAATCGAATACCGAAGAACGTCAAAAACTACTTCATTACACAAATTCAAACACAAAATATGAAAATTCCCATGCCTCGAAACATCTCGCTTCATTTCCTGCTTCTTCCTCCAAGAGGTCTGGAAAAACAAGTATATTTGAAAAACATGTAATATCCCAAAAACGTGACAGTTCACCTTTAAGTTCATTTACGTTACAAATAGGTTTTATATTACTCAGCATGTACTTAGACTCAAAAATACAATTACATGGCTAAGTAACCTACAATGGACAAAACTAGACAAAATAGACTTCAAAAATTACCTCGCATTTTTTCGGAAACAGATCAATGCGCAATCACAACTTTTCTGAGACGTGCTAGAAGTATTCTGTACTCCATATCTCAGCTTTTTATGTGCGGTCAGAGAATGATGTTTTTACAGTCGAATCTTTTTATTAACAAATAAAGTTTGAAACTTTTATGGTTCAGATACACTGAATCGGCGAGTACTGCGCAGCAAAAAATAACCGGTATTCGATCGAACTCCCACGTATTACAAAACTTTTAAATGTAATCAGTTTTTATTAATGTTTGGTTTTTAGATGAGTTTTCTCAACTAAAAGATATTTTCAAAAGTTTTCACGAACTTCGACCACGCAATATCAGGAAGTCAGCGCGATCATAGTCACTCGAAAAGTCAAAGGAGTCAAGCAATAATTTTGCTTGACAGAAAGACACGACAGAAGTTACTGCTTCAAACTTCCTTCAAGAGCAATGAAAACAAGCTCATAACAAATTAAACATCACACTACCAATTCAATTGAATTCAATCACTGAATAATTTCATAGTCTCCAAAACTAAATTTTGCTAGAATTGTTACTCAGCATTGCTAGAGCTGTTTCGCATTTTATTTTCTTCCAATGGTTCTTTGGAATTAATTTTTTTTTCGTTCGGCTACCTTGTTCAAAGTTCGATTGTTTCAAGTCACTTTCAAATTAATTAGGCATGACCGAATTCAAGAAATTGCACGAACTTTGATCTCAAATAAAATTTTGACTTTTTTCTCACTCGGATCCTGGTAGCTGCTAAAAATTATAAGGTCACTTTTGAAATTTTAAAAGAGCCAAAAATTTGAGTTGCTGAAGTTTGCATTCAACTAAAAAGGTATGAGATAAGCTCTACTTGTACTTATGACTAATGTTTAGATTCAAACTTTAAATTAAACCTGTTTTTAAAGTTCACCTTTGGTTCTATTTGGGCAAAATGCCGAGGAGTCGGAGTGTAACGAGCATATGCATATTACCGAATCTCACTTTTTTGGCATTCTAAAAAATATTCTTAAAACCTTTCGGTTAGAGCTTCAAAGCATCTTCAAGACGCCTAGATACACATTTCTAGAAGACAACGTCTCATTGAGCACTGAAGGACAACTTCTCCATTTAACAAGGTTCTTAGTCAATACCTCAAGAATTCGCTGACTAAATTAGGCTCCATGCAAAACCGAACAGCTCCAGTAATATCTCGCAGTCTTCAGTGGTCACTGTGCCAGAAAATGAAATGCGCCCTTAACTTTTCGAAGGGCAGGAAAAATTGCAACTAAGTTCGAACCAGCACTCTTACGTTTTAGTAGCAAGAGATACATTCAAAAAGTGGCTAACTTAATTAATTTCTAAGGAGTCAGATAAAGGATAGCCTCAGGAGCAAAGAGTGAAGAAATAATTTTTGCCAGTTTGTTTAAAAACTTGATAGTTTACTACACACAGTAAAAAGTTTGAGAACTGTTATTTAAAGAAAACAAAAATTAACCCAATAGAAATAATGGCAGAGCGTTCGAAGTAATTAATAGAAGGCTGCAAGATGAAGAACAATTATTTTCCAAAAGTTTTTCGTTAAATCCGCTAAATAAATCGAGCAGCAGTTTTCTTTTAAAAATTCAATAGAGTACACTTACTAATTAGAGACATGGTCGCTCCCACAGAAAATGAACTAAATTCGAGAGACAACCACAATCGAATTTCTCGCCAACATCCGCAACTCGTAATCTTTTAAGCAATGGGAAATTGTTGAGCTATCTATCAATGGGGAATGGATAAGTGTGGCGAAACATATTTTGTGGCTTTCGCTAATACATACAGATAACAAAGGCTCACAGAGAGAAGAGACCACAAATTAGATAGATACTGTACCAACTGCGTTCCACACTACATTACACGTACATCTATTGCGTAGGTCGTCTATACAGAGTAAACAAAAATTATCTTAGCCTTAAAGGGGAAGGAAAATGACTTTGAACGGGAAAGTAGTGGATAAGTTGTTAGGTACAGAACAAACAACACAAATAAAAAGTAGGGAAACAACAGACATTTCCAATTACTGTAACAGATTTAAGACCTCTGTGAATATAACTACCCCTTTCAAATTTTATCACCATTATAAAAATGTCATTGACAAAAGCAACAATCAAATAGTGAGAAACTCGTGATCAAGCAGTTAATCTGAACAATTAAAGGTATTTTTAAAAAGAGAGAAGGTTGTTATAAAAGGCAGAAAAGCTCCATTGATTTGTTTCAAAACAAAAGAAGGGCCACTGAGCTCATTCAATGAATTCCTAAAATGGAGTCAATTCAGCCAATTTAGTGTTTAACCTCTACGCTAAATTTTTCAATGTCAACTAAGTTTTCCTGAAGGGCAAATTGAATTTGCCTTAATTTTGAGCCCGTTCTGACAAGAGTATCAATTTTCTGAGAATACGAGGTGACATTTTGAAGTGCGCCCAGTTGAGGAAGACAAAAAAGCAGCGTCAAACAAAAGGCACCTACTTAAAATAACTAATCATACGATCTAATTTATCCAACTAGAGCAAACGTGAATATATCAGTTTTCACTAATTAGCTGCTAACTGCTTTTGTTTATATGATTACCGCCTTTAATGTCAAAAAGAACAACCATACTGCACAAGCTACAATTCAGCTTCAGAGGTTAAAAATAACATTCTGAGTTCAAATAACCCATCTAGAATACTGAGAACAAAAGCTAAGATTGCCTGGTATCCATGTAGCCGCGAAATACCAATAAACCGGAGGCTCAAAAACAATTTATTTTCAATTACTGATGATTTGAAACTTCAAATTTACGAATTGTTTCTAACATCTGACCTGCAAAAACCTTCAATTAGAGTGCAATACCCTCCGTTGACATTAAATCCTCCGCAAGGTCAGCAAAAGTCATTTTTAAAGTCAGGAAAGGTCATTTGAAGAGTGAGGTAATGACATTCATCTGCGACCAAAAATTATTCAAGCCAACGAACAGAAAACTGACTCAAACAATACTAAAAACACCTCGCCTATAACCCCAGAATACTTCATTAACAAAAAAAACCAATGTCAGCTTTCCGTCAAACACGGACCAACAAAAACCTTTAAAAACAACAGGGTGAGTCCCGGAGTGCGTTCCAACAATTCTACAGAAAGAAGACCTGATTGTCAAGCTCATTACATGCGTAGTCTCCAAAATTAAGTGACAAACATGACCCAATATGAAAACAGATTATCAAACAACTGAAAAGCTATGGCCGAAGTCCGTTTTCAGATAAATACTTTCGTCAATAACTTTTATAATATATACAAGAAAAAAAAATTTGACAGAGTAAATATGGGTAAATAAAACGCACAAACCCCGCATTTGATTAATACCATAACGGACCAAATTACAACATAGCCGGCAAATTGCCGGAAAATAGCCACGAAAGACGCTTGTGGCCTTCCATGAATTGAAACAACTACAGAAATAAGATAGACAGATTGACCACCAGTCCTTTAAAATACTTCTTGGTTGGATTCGGACTGTCATTTTTATGAGACACATACGCTCTATGAGAAAAAGTCCTAATAGAGCTTTTTCAAACTTAATGTTCTAAATCAAAAACTCAAGACATTTACGTTTGGCACTATTTGGAAGCACACAATTGACCTTTAACTAGTAAATGTTCATAAAATTTAAAGTTCATTCAGCGAGTTCAGAATTCACTGTTTTGAGTGAGGTAAGTGACGCAATTGATCTATAAGCATAACAAATGACGTCACGCACACAAATTTCAACTGCAAAGCAGTAAAATCACTGAAATTGAAAAACTCAATCCAAGAAGTGATGTCACAAGAATCATCGCAGGAGACGAATTAAAAAAAAACATAGCACGACAAGTCCTGACGACAACTCGAAGAACTTTCATTGACTAGACAAAAACTAGACATAGAACGGACTATGAGTGAATTTCGAAAACCATTTCCAAGGAAATCAGATTTAAAAAATTTTAAAAAACTGAAAAATCAATGTCAAAATGCCGCATAAGAACAAAAAACATTAGCGAAAAAAACTTGGTTCAAACAAAAAAACTAGGCCAAGCATGATTTATGAATGGATTGGGAAAACCAACTAGAAAAATATCCGATCAAAAAATTAAAATCCGATCCAAATCCGATCCAAAATTTTAAAAAAGTAAAAATCAAAGTGAAATTGCCGCTTGTGAATAAAAAACCAATAGCGCTTGTGAACAATAGCAAGAAAGCAAATTTTTGTTCAAACTCCATTTTCTCACTCTACTTTTAAATTAGAGTGAAAAAAAATTCACGCTGCAAAATCAATTGCTTTTTCGTTCCACTTCCTGTTTCGGCGTAACCAAAAGCACAGCACTACTCCGATTTGACTTCAAAAACCATGAAAATGTGTGAAAGGATCTTAAAAATGACAGCGCCCCAATACAATTCAAAATCTTTGAAATGTAAAAAACCACGATGTCCCCAATAATAGCCGCTATCGCTTTGCGGCTATTAATAAAAGAAATCTTTAATTTTTAAAAAAGCTGTGTCAAGTGATTAAAACAAGTTTCTATCACGAATTTTAATCTTTAAACAGACCGTTTTTTATCAGTGCCACGAAGGAACACACAAAATTGATAAACGCTGTCAATCTTATTGAGTTCTATCATTCTTTGCAAACTAAATGGTGTACATTTTTCATCAACTAATACTAACATCAATGATCTACACAAACATTTTTTATCTGGAGCTGAGAACACTTAAAAAGGGAGCAACGCAATCACAACGTAAGCGTAGTTTTCGAATTTGTTAAACTGATATTTATTTCAGATTTCCTTTATACATCATCGGGAGTAAAAGTGCGAAGTTTTACTTTTCGTGATAACACCTTCTGAGACCAACAATACATTCACTATATATTTCATACAGTACAGCAGTTGGAGTATAGTACACACAAGGCGGCTCGGTAATGCGCGATGGCACATAAGGTTCCGACCCCGCCCATCCACAATTTTGGCATAATTGTCTACCAAATGAGGAACAGATAGAAAAACCCAAAAATTATTTTTTTTGAATCCCAAAAAAGCCCAAGTCTTTTTTCAAGATAGCCTCCAAAGCAAATAACTCAGTGGAGTAAAAATTGATGCATTAGATTGCTGTAATATGTCAATATTAAGAAAGCGAGTCAAGACGAACAGCAAAATCAAACAACAACAACAACAAACATTAATTACATCAAAAAATTTATGTCCCTCTCAAAAACTAAATTTAATAACAAAGTCAACATACCGTCAGATAAACCTAAAACTAAACGAAAATAACTTATAAATCACCAGATAACATATGCGACCAGTCCATAAAAAAGTTTGGTAACAATTATACAAAAAAGAACAAAAACAGTAAAGTAAAAAAATTAACTTATTTTTTTGAAACAGTTAACTTCAAAGTTATAAATACCATTAGGAATCAATTAATATTACCACAAATTTACGATTACCACTGCTTCTATAGAAGGGCATTAGGACCTCTCCTTATTCATTTTTTAATGCGGCTAAAAAGAACAACAAAGAACAAACAAAATTTCAATTGAAACTTGCCAGAAAACGCTGTCAAAACCGTCAAGCCAAATTTTGGCACTCAAAATATATTTGATTGCGCCTTCATCAAACAGCTATAATGTAGTACGTGGCCATTCATTAGTTAGACTAGGTAACAAGTAGACAAAAAAGCGAAGTGCTAAAGTATGTAATACTTTTAACTTTTTTTTCGAAACAAAATTATATTCAATGTCATGAAAGGCATCAATTACAAAAAGAGCTATTTAAATAAGGTCGTTTATTCATGAAAAGGAAACCCTCGAGACCTGTAATTATCCAGAATATTTCTTGCATCTACAAAAAGAACGTCAAATATGACAAAAATCAAATTAATTTACTTTTTTTGTGAAAAACCGGTGTCGAAGCCAGTAAGGTCATAACAAATTTTTTTAAAAAAAGATTTTGGGACACCAATCCCTTTTACTCCCTTGACACCCATAATGCAATACTTGACCCGTAATTAACTAACAAGATTAGGTAACAAAAAACATAAAAAGAACAAAATTGCGAAGTTAAAAAGTTTTTTTTAAATTTTGGAAAACGATTGTTTTCAAAGTCATGAAAGCCATCAGCTATCAACTAATATCAGAATATCGGTTCTTCTATTCTTCCATGAAAAGCCACAAAGGAACACAAAAAATTGATAAACGCTGTCAACCTTATTGAGTTCTATCATTCTTTGCAAACTAAATGGTGTACATTTTTCATCAACTAATACTAACATCAATGATCTACACAAACATTTTTTATCTGGAGCTGAGAACACTTAAAAAGGGAGCAACGCAATCACAACGTAAGCGTAGTTTTCGAATTTGTTAAACTGATATTTATTTCAGATTTCCTTTATACATCATCGGGAGTAAAAGTGCGAAGTTTTACTTTTCGTGATAACACCTTCTGAGACCAACAATACATTCACTATATATTTCATACAGTACAGCAGTTGGAGTATAGTACACACAAGGCGGCTCGGTAATGCGCGATGGCACATAAGGTTCCGACCCCGCCCATCCACAATTTGGGCATAATTGTCTACCAAATGAGGAACAGATAGAAAAACCCAAAAATTATTTTTTTCGAATCCCAAAAAAGCCCA
The DNA here is from genome assembly GCF_964194025.1 of Convolutriloba macropyga. NCBI lineage: Eukaryota > Metazoa > Xenacoelomorpha > Acoela > Convolutidae > Convolutriloba > Convolutriloba macropyga. The sequence goes on along the minus strand of NC_134468.1, from coordinate 23,858,425 downwards.
AGTCTTTTTTCAAGATAGCCTCCAAAACAAATAACTCAGTGGAGTAACAAGATTAGGTAACAAAAAACATAAAAAGAACAAAATTGCGAAGTTAAAAAGTTTTTTTTTAAATTTTGGAAAACGATTGTTTTCAAAGTCATGAAAGCCATCAGCTATCTACTAATATCAGAATATCGGTTCTTCTATTCTTCCATGAAAAGCCAATGGAAGCTATCACTATACAGGAAATTTCGTACGACCGAAACGACAAAGTATAAATGACAGTTAGAGACAAAGTTAAAAAAAATTCAATTGATTTCTTCAAGAAAGAGGCGTCGAGGCCGTTAAAACGATGATGTATATCTTTCAGGATTTTAATATGTTCAATTTTGCCTTATTCTGAATGCCAATAAGGTGACATGAGAAATGTCAATAATGTGATAATGTGACAAAATTAGAAAACGTGAAAAACTGGCAAATATCAAAACAAACAAAAATCTGAAATCTTGTAGTATCAAAGCCAGAAAACAATAACTTCAGGCTTAAAACTGCAACCGAGAATAAATGTTAAATCAGTAGAAAGAAGAAGCCGTCTTTCTTTGCTGACACTAAGCTGGAAGTTGAACAAATTGAGAAAAAATAGAGGAAAAGTTAATTAAGCCATTATTTATTGAAAAGTCAATTATTTTTAAAAAAAGGAACGACCATAAACTTTCAATTAAAAAACTAAATGCATTAGCTTGGAGCTGCTTAGCAAGCGAATTGGTTGGACCTATCACTCCTGAGCTTTGATTTGATATGTTCTGTTCTTTATTATTAAAAAAAGTCTCTTTTTTAAAAAAAAAAGACCGACTGATTACAACCCGATTTTTGTTTGGATTGTAACAGTCCGAGAATGGCCCAAAACTAGCCCTGCTAATACTTATTGTCCGTTAGGAACAATTGATTTTTCGAATGTTGTAGATATAGATAATTTAGTTGAAAACTCAAAATAAATTCTGCATTTTTGATAATCAACGAATAAAGTTAGCAAAAAACGGCAAAGTTTTAACTACAGTGCACTCTCAGCGGACTCTGAAGTAGAAATAGCCCCCCTCTGAGTCTACAAAGATTGTATGAGTGTTGTTTGGGGGTGTACTGTCGGCAAATTTAATCAAAGTGGACTAAATGCGGCTAAAAAGAACAACAAAGAACAAACAAAATTTCAATTGAAACTTGCCAGAAAACGCTGTCAAAACCGTCAAGCCAAATTTTGGCACTCAAAATATATTTGATTGCGCCTTCATCAAACAGCTATAATGTAGTACGTGGCCATTCATTAGTTAGACTAGGTAACAAGTAGACAAAAAAGCGAAGTGCTAAAGTATGTAATACTTTTAACTTTTTTTTCGAAACAAAATTATATTCAATGTCATGAAAGGCATCAATTACAAAAAGAGCTATTTAAATAAGGTCGTTTATTCATGAAAAGGAAACCCTCGAGACCTGTAATTATCCAGAATATTTCTTGCATCTACAAAAAGAACGTCAAATATGACAAAAATCAAATTAATTTACTTTTTTTGTGAAAAACCGGTGTCGAAGCCAGTAAGGTCATAACAAATTTTTTTAAAAAAAGATTTTGGGACACCAATCCCTTTTACTCCCTTGACACCCATAATGCAATACTTGACCCGTAATTAACTAACAAGATTAGGTAACAAAAAACATAAAAAGAACAAAATTGCGAAGTTAAAAAGTTTTTTTTAAATTTTGGAAAACGATTGTTTTCAAAGTCATGAAAGCCATCAGCTATCAACTAATATCAGAATATCGGTTCTTCTATTCTTCCATGAAAAGCCACAAAGGAACACAAAAAATTGATAAACGCTGTCAACCTTATTGAGTTCTATCATTCTTTGCAAACTAAATGGTGTACATTTTTCATCAACTAATACTAACATCAATGATCTACACAAACATTTTTTATCTGGAGCTGAGAACACTTAAAAAGGGAGCAACGCAATCACAACGTAAGCGTAGTTTTCGAATTTGTTAAACTGATATTTATTTCAGATTTCCTTTATACATCATCGGGAGTAAAAGTGCGAAGTTTTACTTTTCGTGATAACACCTTCTGAGACCAACAATACATTCACTATATATTTCATACAGTACAGCAGTTGGAGTATAGTACACACAAGGCGGCTCGGTAATGCGCGATGGCACATAAGGTTCCGACCCCGCCCATCCACAATTTGGGCATAATTGTCTACCAAATGAGGAACAGATAGAAAAACCCAAAAATTATTTTTTTCGAATCCCAAAAAAGCCCAAGTCTTTTTTCAAGATAGCCTCCAAAACAAATAACTCAGTGGAGTAACAAGATTAGGTAACAAAAAACATAAAAAGAACAAAATTGCGAAGTTAAAAAGTTTTTAAATTTTGGAAAACGATTGTTTTCAAAGTCATGAAAGCCATCAGCTATCTACTAATATCAGAATATCGGTTCTTCTATTCTTCCATGAAAAGCCAATGGAAGCTATCACTATACAGGAAATTTCGTACGACCGAAACGACAAAGTATAAATGACAGTTAGAGACAAAGTTAAAAAAAATTCAATTGATTTCTTCAAGAAAGAGGCGTCGAGGCCGTTAAAACGATGATGTATATCTTTCAGGATTTTAATATGTTCAATTTTGCCTTATTCTGAATGCCAATAAGGTGACATGAGAAATGTCAATAATGTGATAATGTGACAAAATTAGAAAACGTGAAAAACTGGCAAATATCAAAACAAACAAAAATCTGAAATCTTGTAGTATCAAAGCCAGAAAACAATAACTTCAGGCTTAAAACTGCAACCGAGAATAAATGTTAAATCAGTAGAAAGAAGAAGCCGTCTTTCTTTGCTGACACTAAGCTGGAAGTTGAACAAATTGAGAAAAAATAGAGGAAAAGTTAATTAAGCCATTATTTATTGAAAAGTCAATTATTTTTAAAAAAAGAAACGACCATAAACTTTCAATTAAAAAACTAAATGCATTAGCTTGGAGCTGCTTAGCAAGCGAATTGGTTGGACCTATCACTCCTGAGCTTTGATTTGATATGTTCTGTTCTTTATTATTAAAAAAAGTCTCTTTTTTAAAAAAAAAAGACCGACTGATTACAACCCGATTTTTGTTTGGATTGTAACAGTCCGAGAATGGCCCAAAACTAGCCCTGCTAATACTTATTGTCCGTTAGGAACAATTGATTTTTCGAATGTTGTAGATATAGATAATTTAGTTGAAAACTCAAAATAAATTCTGCATTTTTGATAATCAACGAATAAAGTTAGCAAAAAACGGCAAAGTTTTAACTACAGTGCACTCTCAGCGGACTCTGAAGTAGAAATAGCCCCCCTCTGAGTCTACAAAGATTGTATGAGTGTTGTTTGGGGGTGTACTGTCGGCAAATTTAATCAAAGTGGACTAAAGTAGCTTATTTCGTGCTGTTCTTGATGAAAAAGGCTAAATTTTGAAATGTTTATCCAGATTTTTTTACAAAAAAAATTAAATCAAAACAATCAACAATGCTTGTTCGTCTTCAAAAATAAAATCAACGACACTATTCTTAAAAATTATAACAAATTTTAGCAAAATTGACGAAAATTTAGGCAAAAATTCCGGAAAATGTGAATAAAAACAACGTGAATTCACTCTTCTTTTCTCAGAAGTTTAAACCTCGATAACTCCCTGTAGAAAACAAAAATTAAAAAAATCTTTCCATATTCTACGCTGGACGAGCTTTCTAATGATACCAGTCTCAACTCTACGATGAATATATCGAGTGGCGAAATTTCACGGAACAAAAAAACCATTTGAGTATATAGTTCCTCCCCCCTCAAGAGGGTCGGAACAAAAACTTTTGGACTAATGGAAAAAGATTGGACAGCCCGATCAAGTTTTCGCCTGTCACATAAAAAAAACTGAAGTTGAAAGGAAATGAAAGCACTAATGCACGGGATTATAGATGCGGAAATGAGTTTCAATTTAAAATTTTGTAAAGGCTTCCTTTAATATTTGGAAGGTCTAAAAGTTTATGCCAAATTACTGTATTTATACTGGCCACATGACATTGATGAAGTCGCTTTTTCCTCATTAAACGAGAAAGGCATAGGGCAGAAGGCTAAATAAAGGGTGCAGACGTTACAAAAAGATCAAAAATTGAAGTTTCGAAAAGCTGAAAAAGTCATCAGGGCCAAGTTCTAGTTCCACCATTTAAAAACTTGTTGTTTAAAAATGCTTGTGTCTCAGCAGAAGTTAACTTTTAGATGGTCACTTCTACAGCGTCAACAGTCATTTTAAAACTACTTTTTTTTAACTTTCGGCGTTGTAAAACTTGGCCACGTTGACTTTCGAATTTCCAAATTTTTACAGGCATGATGTCTGGAATTTTTTTGCATCGGCAAACTTTATTTTGACATACTTGGTTGGTCCAACAAACACATAATTTACACCTCAAAATGACAACACAGTTCACTTTTTTTGTATTGAAAGAGTGAAATGAATAAATAAATGAATAGGAACAATCCTTTGGTCCTTCAAAATGGAAAGTGCTCACGGCAGATGCAAACACCCCTTCGCTCATGGCATAAAACTTTAAAGAATAACTTCAGCAAATAGTCTCAAAAAACAAATAAAAATGTCTATTAAATACAAAAAGGGGAATAATACACTGCAGCTGTTCAAATTAAGTACATGATAAGAACTCCTTGAACGAGCCGTGACCGTAATTGATAAAGACCTAAAATCTTTCAACTTTAGATGCTACTTAAAATTCATGATCCTTTTTAGCCCAAAAAGGAAAGCATCAAAATAGAAAGAACTTTTGAAGCTTCAGAAAATGACATAGGCAGACGCAATTAGCATTTAATTGGCAATTATAAAATCTGTGTTTTGTGGTCCCCAATCCTTAGATCATAGTTTTGATGGAAAAATTTAGGTTGAAAACAGTTCATCGTATAAAGTATTGTTTGGTATAGTTCACCAAATCGATTGAATGATTATGATTTTATAAGTCGTAGTACTTCTGACAATACAGCTGAACTAACCTTTCCCTCCTCTAAGTTATCACACCACAATTGATTACTTTTTAACTGCCCTTTTTGAGGAAACAAACGAACATAGCAGGACCAGTCCTGAATTACAATTCAAAGAGTTAAAGCAATTGAAGAGAACGTTATCAGCCTACTTAAGAGAACAGCCTCCGATGATAAGCAAATCACATAGACGTCCACAAAAGTTTAAAAAACAACACAAAAATCGAATAAATAAATGCCACTTCATCTAGAAAACAAACCGACTAACATCGGCAAAATTGCTTTCGAATGACGGGCGGCGCAATTTAATTCAAGTGCTGTAGCCTAGACAAAATTTTCTTTATGTGTGCAAAAACATCAGCCGAAAGTAGGATTCGCGCGCCGACTTCCTTTCCCTTCCCGAGTCCCATTCCGTCACCTCGATAATAGCGATCCGCGGCTACAAAAAAAATTATTTGCAAAAATTTCGAATAAAATTATCCACAAATAGATGAAATTCTAATTCCCAACCAATATTTTTAAAGAGTTTTATCGCTTTTTCTGCTCAAGCATTGTCACATCCAACACCTGGCAGAAAAATAAAGAATAAAAATGCAACTAACGAAAAGAAAACCAGAAAAAACGAATTTGTCTGGTTTAGTGAAAAGTTCCCTATTTTATCTCCCCTGAATATTTCAGGAGGAACAAACTCATCAGAAGCGCTCCAAAATAGACCAAACAAAAGAATAGAGGGAGAAGCCCACATTTAGATGTAAGCAAAAAAAATTGAAAAACAGTCAAAAAGCGACAAAAATAAGCTCAAAAATCTTAGTATAAATTAAATCCAAAGGCAGCCAAAACAACCATAAAAATAACTTTGAACCACAGAAGTTCCCAATGGTAAAAGATTTTGAAAACCTTTAGATAATTGAAAACATAACCGATTAACGTCGGAAAAATTGCTTTCAAATGACAGGCGGGGCAATTTAATTCAGGGGCTGTAGCCTCGATATTTTTTATGGGTGCAAAAACATCAGCTAACGGTAGAATTCGAACTCCGACCTCCTGAGTCCGATTCCGTCACCTCGACGGAGGCATTAACCACTCGGCTATCAGGGACTTGTCATCGAGTCTCTAACAATCGGTTTTGTTTGAACAACAAACTTTATTTCGGATTGAGAGCAATTGAAACCACTCAAAATCAAGAATTGCGTGAAAAAGTTACTTGAGAAGACAGAGATTATTCTAGAAGAAAAGCGCAAAAAGGTCAAGCGAAAAATTTGAATTAAAAAAAGAAAAATACGTTTACAATAATTGCTTCTCCTTCGAGAGCAATTAAAAAGTGTTATTGAAGTTTGTTTTCTCAAAAGCTCAAACACCACACAAGACCTCTACAAATTGGAACTTTGGACATCAGGCACCAACTTTGTAGAAAATCAAGGCAGACAATGAAAAGGACAATACAATCAACATTTGGCAAAAACATACGATTTTTCACAATGGTGTAATGAGTTGAGTTTCACGGTTTCTTAAGCTTTCTCTTACATAGCTCTAAAGCTTCGTCTAGTGAGTGTAGTCATTTTTCTAGTGAGTTAAATTTAAGGCTTGGCACATTAATTACCCAAAAGCCACCGACGCAATAGGGGTAATAATGATAAATGCCCGCACGCACATAATATCAATTATTAAGCGGCAAAAGGAAAAATGCAAAAGGAAAAATGGTAGCAAGAAACGAATATGGAAACCACTAAACTTTGTGACACTAAGTCGAAAGTTCAAAGCTGTTATTATAGACCACTATCAAGATCTTAAGAGAAAACATACTGAATTCGGCGCATTTTTCATCGAATTTCTGTAGTAAGCTGCTTCATTTGAGTTCAGCGGCTTGAAATGGCGAATAAGATAACTATTTAGACGAGTAAAACTCAAAAGTCAAGGAAAAAATTCACTCGCAAAGACATGCACACGCAAAAAAAGACACGTATGACTACAAAAATTGCTCCGAACTTCGGTCGAGAGTAATTAAACTAAGAAAATTTTACCTTAGCTTTGAAGTTTCAAAAATATCCACTTTGGAGGGCTGGAGACAAATGTCCATACGTAAAATGCTGCAAGTATATTTTAACCAATCTTAAGATGGCTTTCAACGCTGCTTCAACAAGAAGTCACAGTCACAATTTCTCTCATCTGCTTTGTAAATGAGCTCGAAAAGACAATGCAACAACTAAATTTCTGTCGACATAATTCTTAATTTAAATATTAATCATTATCGATATAAATTCTCATTAAACTACAGGTGAATTTACACAGGAAGATTAATGATCATCTTCCACGTGAGACTGAGGAGATTTATGGTAGAAGCCGACCAATATCCATCCATCCTCAAATAACTTTAACTAATTTATCTGATGACTTTTGTTGACAAGTTATCCAACCTTTGATAATAATTTAATAATTTTCATTAACCAACACAAATGACCAAAAATTCTGAAGCTGCTAAGGAATTACAGATAGCATTTTTCTGCTATGATCAGAATTCATTTTTAAAATATTTAGATTTAAGATCCATAAATTTGATAAACGCAATCATACATTTGTGACTTCCTCTTACAATAGAACGGAAACTTGCTGGCTCCATGGTCGGTTACAGACACTTTCAGACCTCACAATTATCACAGAATCAGAAAACAGTAAGCATACAAATTTACAATCTCAAACATTGATGACATTTTAATTATTATCTGAATTCAACAAATAATTCTAATTTGTTGGTCTTCGAACAGGACACTGAGCCGCGATCTATCAGCTATTATAATAGTACCGCCTTGTCGATTAGGAAATTTTAAAACAACAATCCAAGAGGTCAACTACAAATCCGGTTGGCGAGGATTGAGATAAATTCCTACGTAGCTTTAAATTGAGTACAGTTACTTGGTTAAGATTTATTGACCAATGAATAACTAAATATGCACTGAGTTGTGTCCTGTCCTCAGATGAGCAGTACAACATAGACAAGTGTATCAATTACAGGATGTTAACGGTCTTTAGTCTTTAAATTCTTTTCTTCAGAATGTACTTTAAGCTCGATTTTCAAACAATCCATCGGAAAATAATAACACCTCATCTTGACACCGATGCGGCATAATTTCCCTTTGATATTTTGTTTCCAAGTACACCTTGTTTTAAATTTAAAAACCAAGCGATACCGTCTTTCTATATCTGGTCAAAACTATACCGCTTAACGGTAGACTTGCTTCAACATATAATAAACACCCACCGCTGTGCATTTACTGTAGCAAGCGATGGCCAAAATACACCCATTTTACCATTAACTTCCTGTCGTGAATCAAAATGCACATTATATCTATGGTTAACGCAAAATAGATGCATGATAATCCCGCTAAATCTATATCACAAGCACACTAATCACTTCTAATTAATTGACGAATGATTTGGCGATGGCCGATTGTTGGTACTGTTACTTTTATGGGATGCAAAGTTCCACGCGTTACTCGGTTTCATCTGGCGATTATGCGTGGAGCTCCAGTTCTGATCTCCACTCTCTTCATCAGTATCTTCGTAAAGAGTCCCAACTCCTGATGCACCTCCCGAAGCCCCCAGAGATGTCAGAAGGTCTTCATCTCGTTCAAGGTTATCAGTGGCATCATCTTCATCGTCAAGATCACCTAGTAGATTCATTGTGGAGGGAGTGACACCCTTGTTCTTTCCCAGATTCGTAGACGGATTAGCACCAAGAGTGGATGATCTCTCATTGCTGTTGTTTCTCATAGTCAACTTCTTTCCAAATGTAGAGATAGTATTTCTCGCCGTCCCTGACCAACTCTTATTGTAGTTCTTGGGAATCGCTCCTAAAAGATACAGTCAAAATACCTCCATAATAACTTACAATACACAATAATCCGCACTACAGAAGTAAGGTGACAAGGATAAAGAACTAAAGAGAAAGAATTGCTATAACGAAATTTGAACGAAATAAATTCAAATCATTCGTTGCGCAAAATAAAAAGGATTAAGTTTAGTAAATATTAGTTGGTTCAAAAATATTAACTGAAATATAAGATAAGTGTGCGCGTCAAGAGGTTGCTTTTTAATAATCAATTATTTTACTCGATCACTAACAGTGTACGCGTTTGATAACACTGTTACACAAATCAGTTCACAAAAAAGATGCGGCCTATTATAAAGGAAGTGATCGAATCATGGCATTGGTAAAGCGGGTGAAAATGACTTTAATTATTTAAGACCACGTTTACCATAAAAAACTTCCCTGAAAATGCCTCATGCCAAAGAGACTATAATCTGTTCAGATCAAATCAAGTTTTGTTCTTTGATTTCCTATTTGACAATATTGTAAAAGCGGAGATTTTAAATAAAGTTAATGACAAAAACAATTCTTAAATTGCATTGCATGTGGAGAACAATGCAATTCGATAATCTTAATATGAGATGCTTATTAAAAAAATCAATCACAAACAGAAATTCGAGATCGTTTCAAAGCAATGGTAGAGAAAACTTGAGCTTCATTCTGCGTTTTTCAATCAAAAAACATTGTGATCTCTAGGATACAACCTCAACAAATCCGTAATCAGTTCCTCAAAAAGTTTTGCTGTAAAAAAGCATGAGGCTTCCAATTGTAGCATTTTGAATTTTTATCGTTAGAAGGGATCCAGCTGAGGACTGGCTAGCGCCAAAAACTCTATCAATTTCCGATGGTTTATTTGGTGGGTCGACTATTTGCTCAGACTAATCTGTTTTGTCCTCAGAAGCTCTCTGCGGCCGTTCAAAATTCCAGTTGATTAAATATCAAAAATGAAAAATGGCCAAGTAACAAAATAACCAGCAGGAACTAAAAACACGTTCAGCATTTCAATTTCTGGCTTCTGAAAATCTTTAACTTATGAATAATTTTCTCAACTAATTTCGGTTCTTTTTCGAGTTAATTCCAATTTTTAGTTTTGTCCAACAGAAATCTAAAAATTCAATTTTGATTACAACCAATCTCGGTGTCCAACTGGTCTTGGCGAAAATATCCAATCTCAACTTACTTTTAAATTCTCACTAACCTAGAACAAACTGTTCTATGTTCTCTTTTATCTCGCTGGTCTCGCGGTTCTGGTATTTTGTTTTTAATAGGTTAGGTGCAACGTCTTCTGTCACGTGGCATTATAAATCGTTAATTGTATGAACACGCTATCGTCATTACTTTTCTTTCTAGATTCCTTTGGGTAGGTGGTGTGATAGCCACCTGAATTGAATTTTCCCTTTTGCTCAGTTTTCGAATGCTCATTAACTGCTGAACTCAATGCTTATTGGTTCAAGTCGCACGTCATGCCACACTACTCCTCTCTATACAAAAGCAATCTGCCTACTAAGCACCAAAAATCAAACGCTTTTCAAAATCAAACGGGATATTTGAACCAATTAGAAGTCAAAGTCCAGAAATATTCCCCTACATCAGACCAAAATGAGCAAAAGTAGATATTACAGCAAACATATAATTAAGGTCGGCATGCTACAAAACCACCTGCTAGCATAATAGATAATTAAGCCAATGAAATAGTTGTGCATGTCTCAGCTCAAATCGTTCGTTTTAAAAATTTCGTAAACGTCCTCGAAAGTATCTTAAATAATCACTTCCAATGTCCCAGCATTCCGTTTCAAAGATACAATTCAAGTTGATCTACCAACCAATTCCTTCTAGTCCGGTTGGATGTCAACATATCTCTCCAACAGCCATATCAGCGTTAAACACCATCAAAACTGAGACATCTATAGTGGCCTTTTATATATCCGCAGAATTAAGCTTAAAACGCCAACCCGTATTAATCTCTAAAAGTAGTTTCAATTTCTCCATGACCCTAATTTCGACAAAGACCACCCTTTCAAATATGACTTATCAGTCCCAGAAAGAGGCGGTAACTTACAGTCGCAATTTTTCCGTCATTCACTATCCCTTAAATAGTTGAAAGCAACCTCAGTGGAGCTCAATTGTAAAATCCGGGTAATACATTATTTTTCAACAAACGGAGTGGACGTTTAATTAGCCTATGATTTCCATCTTGTGCTCTATAATATTCAATTTCCTCTCAAGCCATTTTGGACAAATTTATTTTGTTTCCGGCGTCTTAATGTTTCCTTATCCTCTCTCGAAATTCGCTATAGCGCAATACAATAAATCAGCAATATCTGAAATCCATCCTTTTTTAACTTTGTTAACTCATCTAATTGTAAATGCTATTTGGAAATGACACTTTACCGACAAAACCATTAAAGTTATTCACTTCAATATTCCTCAGTTCTCCATGGAAAAGCTTATAATGACACAATGGTTGGATTTAAAACCTACTCGAATCAGAAGGAAAAGCTGCCTCGGGCTCTCATTCCAATTTTCATTAAATTTCAATAAATAGTTTGGTATTTTTATCAGTCAGAACTACTCCCAGTTTGCCACTGAAGGATTTTTCAGAAACTTTTGCCACTGATGGATACGACATTTATAATTTCCGAGATATATCCGCTCACATACTTTTGCACTGTATGCTCCTATCGACGTCTCGTTACCACCGAGGGTAAGCAAATTGAGCAATTAGTTGAAAAAGGCCGATAGAAATTTGTCGGGTATTGGGATTAGAGCCCTGAAAGAAGCTTCACTTTAACTTTAGAGTAACCTTAACCTTTCCGAAATCAACTCGACGTAAATAACGACCAACCTCAGTCACCGGATGCACTTCCTACTTGATTACACAAAAAATTTTTAAACAATAACAGGAAAATTTTACATGAGGAAAATAAATGACAAAAACTTTAAAGCATCTGAAAATATATACTTTAAGTTAATTAATGAAGAATAAAAATGTACTCTCCGGGCCCAAAAACCGTCGCAAAAAGATTTTGTAACAGGAAAACATGCAAATTTTTACCAATCGACAGACAATGTATTTGGTCTACATAGAAAGAACTGAGGAAAGGGAAATTTGATGAAGGACAAAACAAAAAAATATTCTCCGACCTAACTCTTCGCAGAGAAACATTATACAAAAAACTTAGAAAGCAAATAAAAAACCTGAAAAAACTAGAAACTTGTATAATTTATGTATGAAAAGCACCCTGTCTAGCTTTCGAGTGTCACGTTAGAGTAAAAACACCTATATATATTAATCTCAATTAAGAATTGATCAAGAAAAACTATAGCAAGCAGCATAAAATTCAAAGAAACAAGCAAAACAAAACTTCGCAAAAATTTGCTCAAAAAATCAACTAAAATTAAAATCAATCAAATCGAGAGACAACCAAAAAATCTAAAACAACTGATTTTAACCACAATAACTCCCCAAATGTTATCAACATGGAAACATAGCCGGCATATTGCCGGAAAATAGCTGCGATAGATGCTTGTGGTTATGACCACCAGTCTTTTGATAGACTACTAGAGTTTTTGGGGTTAGATTCGGACTGTCATTTTTATGTGACACATAAGCTCTTTGAGAAAACCCTGATAGGGCTTTTCAAAATTAATATTCAAAATCAAAAACTCAAGACTCTAATAATCAAGAATTCGGGCATATGTTTGGCACCACCTAGATGCACACTATTGAGCTCAGAGGTCATTTTATTGAGTGTGGTAGTCACGCGATTGACCTAAAAAAAACAAAAACTCGGGACGCAGGGTAAAACAGAACAAAAATCTGTTAAAACGAATTCAAAAAAAAATAGGAGCGCAATAATAGCCGCCTGGAACTGCTGACGCGGCTATAAAAAAAACAACTAAAAATTGAAACCAAAAGTCTTAAAATTCGCTTCTGATGGTCAAAAACGTTTCCAAATGCACAAATAACGTTTTTTTTTTTAAAAAAAACAGAAACATCTTTGTTTAATAAAGAAGGAGTTAACGCAAAGACTGCTTTCAAAAAGCTGCACGTGACAAAATTTTTTCGCTCGCTTGCTGAAAATTTATTCACACGTACATTTCTCCCTCTCTCTCAAATAAGCGACATGAACAAAAAACAACTCTCACCTCTTCAGAAATCTGACTTAAACACTTTTATGTTTTTACGCATTTCACTTCTTGTTACAATTACACACCGACAAAGTTACCGATCAAAACATAGCCGACTAAATGTCGGAAGAATTGCTCTCGGATGACTAGTGGGAGCTCTAATCAATTGCAACCTGCTTCAGTCGGGAGGAGGGGGAGCCTAAATGGGACTAAGAAGTTCAATGCAAGGACTTCAAATAACCACATTAGAGGTTAATATATTCCACTATAAAGATTTAAATAGCAAAATGGCACCAATTTCGGCGCACTTTTCAATTGACTTTTAGTATTAAATTGCCGCCAATTGAGTTCAGCTGCTTGAAATTGCGATTGAGAGAGAATTTTAGATCACGCTTAACGCAAAAAGTCACGGGCGTAAAAGTCACTCGAACAGTCAAAACTGTCAAGAGAAAATTTTTCATAAAAAGACACATGTTCACAATAATTGCTATGAACTTCGTTCAAGAGCAAGTAAAAAGACGCTCCACCAATACTTATCTTCGAGTCGTATAAACAACAACATCATCACAAAAAAAACAACTCAGGAATTAAATAAAATGAAGACTTCCTTATTTGGTGATAGTGGAGAGAAAGAAAGCAACAATATATTTGGACCAAAGATTTAGATGTAAATCAGAGCCATTCCGATTAAAATTGGCAAACATTGAAAAGGCATCAAAATCCTTCAAGAATTTTTATAAAACGTTGTCTGGCAAATGAATAGGTTCAAAATACTCACCATTATAAGAATTCTCGTAGAAGAAAAATGTAAGAACAAAAATTGTGACTTTTCGATCGCAATATTTAAAAGATGGTGACTTATTCGCTTGGTGAATTGCTAAAATCTACTTCTAGCCACGAATGCTTCTACAAACTCGATTTCAATAATAACAGGAAACAAATAATCTCCAAATTTGGCGACAAATTCTTCTCTGCCTTTACAACGAAAATCAAAAAATCCCGGCAGATTGCCAATCCCAATCAGGTCATTGATTCCCATGACTCGATTGTGATTGAAATAAGTACAGAAACAAAATGATTGTTTTACAAAGAAGTCAACAATCAATTTCGCGTTTCAGCATATTCCTGCTTCTTGATGAGAGGATAGTGATTATTATTAATACCAATCGACATTAGTAAGACCTGGTAACTATGAAAAGTTATAACAAAGTTGCAATAGCAGTCACCTAAAACTGTCCCTATCGGTTGTATCTTGTTGTGTTTTTGATTTCGTCTTTCAATATTTCAGCAGCTAGAGCAGAATGAGCAAAGAATAACACTAGCCCAGAGAAGTCAAAATTTATGCAACACATCGAAAAATTTGTCAATTAACAGCGCAAAAATAGCCGGCTGAGATCACGGCGGCTAATAATTAATTCTTCAAAAAAAATTCTTTAAAAAATCAGACAGAATATTTATTAGAGACAAAAAAGAATGGATCCAAGACCTTATACCTCGTAATCGCTTCGAAAAAGTTGAAACTCAATTTCCTCCGAATGAAATACACTACGCTTGGCCAGTTTTTTAATGATTACACTTTTGTTTTTCAACGTTAAAACTAAGGCACTGCTAAAACTGACTGCAAAAATGACTGATTACATAGTCCCCAAACACATACACACACCCACACAAATAAACAACACACACATACGCGCGCACAGACGGTCGGAACAAATGGAGATCAACAAACAAAAACTAATCGTTGTGCAAAAACAACTGATCTTACCAGTTGATGGGTTTGCAACAGGTCCATTAGGGGGTGACCCAGTTCTTTCCAAATCAGTCGACCAAGCCCTGGAAACTTTGGCTTCCTCAGGTACTGGGCCAACAATCTGTCCAAAGTCATTTTCGGGATGAAATGCTCCATCGTTCGTGTAATGCGTTGTGCGCAAGCGTTCGTTTTTAATATCTTCAACTTGCTTGCTGCGCGTTTTGGAATACTGCATATCTCTGTCAAACGCAGCATCGTTTCGGATTCGCAAAAAATCATCTGGAAGCGGCCCTAGAAACGGGTTGTTAAACTTGTACAGAGCTGTCTGATACCTGTAACTGGTGGCCACGCTTTTACTGCTACTTGAATGCTTACTCTCATCCTTAGCAGCAGCAGTTACAGCAGCTTCCTGAAATGGGATGTTCGCGTACATGCTGGAATCGGTCAACAAACTTTCAGGATTTTTAGGAGGTGTTACTGAGGCTAAGTGCATGTTATAAGAATCGACACTGTCAACGGCCAGTTGATTCCGAGGAGACTCTTTAGCGCTTCGCTGAGGAGTGCTTTGAGTTTCGTTTGAATTATTAAGGCCAAGGGAATCACACATTTCGAGAAGCTGATCTATTGTAGCGTCAACCGCACCATTATTAGACCTCAAAACCATTTCAATAGTGTCCGCATCCAAAGTTGGAAACATAGTGCTGAAATCTCGCATAGCCGCTTTAAACTCTAAAGGTTTCACCCCACTACCTTGAGATGGGTTCGACGCTGTCGATCGTCGTGATCTTGGTGAAACTCCATGAGTAGGTGTCGATCCGCTTCTGTCATTCGGACCAGAGGCAATTGTCGCATTTCTGGTCTCTGGAGGGACTGCTGCGTTTGAATCGGGAGGCATAAAAGCCATTTCTACTGACCGTTTTTGTATTTCAGAACTATCTTGAAGACAATTGGACTGAATAGATTTTAGTGAAGGCTAATCCAAACAGCAAACTCAAATCGCAGAGTATTTGTGCAAATTTAGTCTCATTCTGTCAGGGTCAATGTGTCAGCAGCCAATTGTAATGAGCATAGAGCACTATTGAATATAGACCATGCAACCTGAAATAAATTGACCTGAAGAAACACCACCACAACTGATTTCCTTTTCACACTAAGTTGAAAACTGTCATCAGACAAAAAGAATTAAATTTCATTCGGGGATGTAAAATTCAATATAATTAAAAACAGCAAATGAAAAAAAAAACAACACGCACACACAAAAGCAACTTATTTGAAGCCTCTGAAACTCCGTCTCAATCCCGTTTTCTTTCTGCTCTTCTGTTCGCCAGATTGCCAGTCGGAAAAATTGAGAAGTGAATCTACAACATAAGACGTGACAAATGAAAACGGGTGTGTAGTCAGTTTCTTTTCTCGAAGAAGCACAATAAGGTGTTCATTTTCAAGGCCTGAAAAATCTTTAAGTTCGCCGGAATTTTGGTGCTTGGTAGGTAAAAAAAAATAGTATTAATTGTAAACGCAAACTACTAGTCTTCAAAAATGAGAATTCTGATTCCAAAAATATGTGCAATGAATATTGTTGGCTTTTTGAGTATCTGCAATGCTTTCAATTAGTAGTGCTTTTTTCAGTATGTTCATAGAGAGGCGGGTTTGCAAATTTCAGATTGAATTGAACTCCTTGAAAAGAGTTTACACTTAAGAACTAGAAACGTTTTCAAGAGGTACATCGTGTAAGTTTTACAGCTTGTTTAGGTGACGTCCCTTTTGAAAAACCCATCAATAAAATTTCACTTTCCGGAAACTTATGAACTAGTACTTTGAATGTTTTAAGATACTGCTAATGCTCATGAAGTATACATTTATAAATATTAAAGCTAGACGGAAATTTGAGAGCAGTCCTCTCATTTTTCTGCTACAAATAAACCTTCGTTATTTGCCAGGGATTCAATTTGCAGCATTAGTTACTCGAATCTTAATTAAGTTAAAAGGACAAAACAGCGTCTTGGTCCCTTTGAACTACTAATTTTTAGATAAGTGTAATCAATTGACTATACAGTTATAGTTTATAGTTCTTTGGGTCCGCCTTGTACGAGAGCAAACTCTTTCAAGCAGCAGTCCCGAAAAAACAACAAAAAGCTGAGTTGAGGTGTTGTAGAAATCTCATAGCCAGAGCACAAAATTAACCAGTAATTCGTAACTTTTTTCTTTTTGCATCATTTTTCTCTGATAGGTACAAAGTTAAAATAAAAAAATTGTCTAATACTTTCTCAGAACCAATAAAAGTTTCCTCGTTTTATCTAGAAAATCTGCTCTAAGATTGTCGGATTAAATTTAGACGAAAATTAAGCAAAAGGATGACCTGAAAGGAGCCAAAAAAGAGAAACAGTGCTTTAAGATTAATTATTTCCACGAAAAATAGAGAATTCGAAGATGCGATCAAATTTCAAGAGTTAATCTGTAGTACCCCTTTCCTATCTCTCCAAAAATGATAACGATTCGCTAAAACTAACTTGACATAAAAGCCCTGATCTCATAATAACGTATAGCAAAATCAATGTTTCATTCTATATTTTAGAACATACAAGCCATAGAAGCTGCTTTACAGTGGGAAACCTGTATGATGTTTTTAATACTATGAACAAAAATGTGCGGCACAACTGAAAAAAGGACAAAGATAGGGACAATTTGCGAATTGCAAACGTAGTTTTACCGGTTTTTAATGGGGCATGCATTCCTCCAAAAGCAATAAGAAAAAGTTGATACATTGAACACATCAGAAAGATCTATGCATATGGTACAAACAAAGAAAACTAACCTATAGCTGTTACAACTAGGAAAAAATTTAATTGCAAAACTAAGAACGGCAAAATGCACAACGACATTTAATGGACCAACTTCAGGTCACGTCCGGATTAAACTTTGAGTTACGTAGTGTGGAGAAAGAAGTTTTCAGTAAAACGTTGAAGTTGGCTGGTGGCCTCAGGATGTTGAACTTGCCAGTATCGCTGAAATCATTCAGAAAGATTTGTACCCACTTAAAAAATGATTTCGCTGTCAGCTGCTTTTTCTTGGGGCTCACTACAATATGATCTTGAGAGGTTAGTTCGAAGCAGTTTTTTGAGCAGTTTATTGCCCAAAACAGTGGAAATAAAGAAACGGAGATCACGTTCAATCAGTTGATAGCATATCGGAGTATTATTTGACGCACAAAGAAGTGCTTTGTAGTCATTCCTTCCATAGCACCAGCGTAAACCCTTCCAATAAAAATTTTCTAATAATCTAAGATGGCTAATATCAGCAAACCACGTTTGAGAGCCATAAAGCAGAATTGACAAAACACAGGCAGAATATAAATTATACTTGACGCTGTTCGGTAAGCTGTAAAGCACATTGTGTCGAAGGTAATTAAAACTTCTGAGCTTTAGCTAGCTTGGTCCTCACAACAATACTCCATTTCAAGTTACTTAGATTTCTATGCCTAAGTGACTTGTTCTATCTACTTTTCGTATCAAATTGGACCCAATACTGAAACAACTATCGCACTTTTCAGATACTTGAAGATACACACATTTGTCAACGTTGAAGGTAATATCATTATCGGCAGCCCAAGTAAATAGCTTATCGAGGTCTTCCTGGCATTTGCTAAACATGTTTTCTCCCGCACATGCCAACTTTGTGTCGTCTGCAAAGTAGAAACAACTTGATCATTCTGGTAAGGACAGCATGTCGTCAATATACACAAGCAACAGCAACGGTCATAACACACTGCCTTGAGGAACTCCACTAGTAACCATGATTTCATCTGAGGAAGTCCCATTGACACTTACTCGTTGCGATCTATATCACTTAAGAAGGAAAAAATAAGTTTTAAAAAATTGTTTTCAAGGCCATAAAAAGCTAACTTGTCAAGCAAAATAGCATGGTTAACGGTATCAAAAGCCTTAGCAAAGTCCAGGTAGATTAGGACTTGCCCAACGTTGTCGTCAAAATTGGAATACAGCTTGTCCAAGTAAATAATCAATTGAGTTATTGTTGAATGTTCTCTTCGGAATCCATGTTGACGCCTGGTTGATTTGTATCGTAGTCGCGAGTAAAGAAAATCAAAAACAAGCTTTTCCGACACCAGTGATAAGCGGGGTAACAACGATATTGGTCTATAGTTTTCGATATTGGTTCGGGACTCTTTTTTACAAATCGGCGTCACAAATGCACATTTCCAGAGCTGAGTCCATTTGCAGGTAAGAATTATACGGGAAAACAATGAGTGAATTAAGGGCCCAAGAGAAGCAGAGCAGTACTTCAGTACAAAGGGCGGAATTCCATCCGCTATGGCATTTGAGCTCATAGGCAATGTTTCAAGTAGTTTGACTGTCTGCGAAACTGTAAAAATTAAATCACCGAGGTGAATATTGGCATTTTTGGTATCGACGGGAGCTACAGAAAGAGAGGATTGCTTATACACCGAATGGAAGACGTCTAAGAACTTAACATTCACATAAATATTGCAACAATATGAATCCTAGGCGACTAAAGTTTAATTAGTAGCAGAAAAATTGAGAGGGTTGCATCTAGTTTTGAGACGCTTTTGATATCTATAAAATTATACTCCATTGAGAATTTTCTGTTCAACAAATTTTCGCGCGAAGAGAATCTAAGATAACCTCTCGGTTGTCATTTTCTTACACTCATTTTCGAAAGTTCAACAAGTCTACCACTATATAGCAACAAAATTAGTTTGTTAATTGCCGGTATCGAGTCACGTCTACAATAATGCTGAAAATTTAAAGTTCCCAGGGCAGTCTTATAATCGCTGTCTACTATGATAATTTAAATACAAACCCTGGCCATGTTGAAACATGTTTTTTTCAGTGACATCTAATGACACTGTGATAGCACCAATGTCAGAATTCATTGAATTCATCGAGAGATCAGCCAGCATTCTGAATCGTCCAACAAAACATTCCATTAAAGCTTCTCTTACATCATCATTATCAGGTATAGTACCAAATTCTGAACATCGCAAACCGTAGCCATAATAATGTAAAGAATGTTTTGAAAGATCCATGGCGGTAGAATCCGCTCGCATGATTTCCTTGAATACGTTTTTGAAAGGGAGAGGTTTGTCAACTGAAACAATGTTACGCGTTCTGTTACATAAATCTTTTGCCAGCCAATATGGAAGTTCCAATTTTGTGCCTGATTGAACATCTTCAGCCGAATTTCCTCCATTTTTGGGATCAATGAAACCTAATTGATAAAGCGGTACCTCGAGTTTGCAGGGAAACTTTACTTCATCGGCCAAAATCTCATCAATACTCAAATAATCACCGTACAAAGCTAAAGCCATTTACAATTCTGAAATACGAGCACTATTTCCCTCTAGAAGAGACGGTTGAAAAAGTATAATGAATGGCATTTTTGAAACATCAATGGTGCTCGAATAATATCAATGTAAAATGGAAACCTGTATAGCCGAATGCTCAGTGAATGAAACAGCTTCAGTCGTTATAAAAATACACGCCTTTATCTAAGGTCCATTTATTTTAAGATTTTATTTCAGATTTTCGACACCACTCTTGGGTACCCTAGTTAAGTCAAATTACTCAAGCGTGCAAAAAACTATATTATAGAAAAGGCGGTCCAGCAAAAACGCCAGTTCAGATACTTCGTTCCACAGGAATTAAACGGTGTCCGGAAAACTAGGTGACGTGAAAATTAGCCGAAAAAATTTGGCATAATAGCAGAAATAATTGCATGAGGTGATTGCTGTAAGCGAACATAAGTGGGACGCGCAATTATCTAACTCGCTTAAACATGAAAATATCGCATTTGGCCATGCCTCGCGGGCCATGGCCACGCCTCAGCGGCCTGTGAGACTTGATATGAATCTATCACAACCAACAAAATATCACGACCCTTCTCAAATCTGATTGGTTAAATTCTCCTTTTCGGCTTATATTCCATTCGGCTAATTTTCCTTTCGGCTCAATTTCCTAGCACCGAAAGCACCCTGAAAACACAAAAGTGGAACTTATACATCGCTTTAAACTGAGAAAACACTGATCTAGAGAGAGAGGGAGAGAACATCACAATATTGTATAGGGACAGCTGTTGCTAAATATAAGATAAGAGTAAATGATTTATTTAAAAATAATAGTTCAAAAAATAGTTTTTAATCAAGTTCAGCTGGTCAGAGCCAACTGAAGTGGATGTCAAGTCAAGTGTGAGCTTGTTGGAAAGGAAATGCTGTTGACTCGGCTATTGAAAATTTTCAATCGACGTTTGAGTACCTGTAAACTTCAACGAAACAATTAAAAAATGATTTAAAAGGGGATGAATCACATGGAATATTCCATACAAAAAGTATTTGAAGCGCGCTTGTTAATCCAATAGCTGGCCATAGGCAATTTAGGCTGTTGTTGAAACTCTTTTCATATTTCTAATGTATTGGAAGTAGTTCCTTAACGCTTTCAACTCGATTAGCTGTCTTATACCGATTACGATTTTACGTTTTCTTAATTCATTTTGACGATACTAGAACAAAAAAAATCACATCAAAGAACAATATATCCGTTTATCCAAAGAATACACCAAAGTTGAACTGATTTGAAAGACATAAAGCGGAGTACATTAAATGACTAATGACAAGTGCCTGAAAAAGCATGAGTGATATTGTGGCGGGAAATTCAGTTGCATATTCCAATAATTTTGATAATTATTTCAGAATTTTTTTAATTTGTGTTTGCAAACAAAGGTGACTGTCTCTGTCACCAACTAAATATTTACACGTGTTTAATTTTTAAGTTGTGCAGTTCCTTCATTTACAGTCTGAATAGTTGAGCCTGTTATCATTTTTGCGCGCGAACGTAATGAATGCAGATACTTTGGCATTGATGTTTAACCTATTGGCACAAATGTATCCAAACTTTTAATGTACCAGTTTCGCTTACTTGGTATGGGAAGTGATTATTTTATAAACTGAAAAGAAGTGGTCCGAAAACGGTCCCCTGAGAAACAACTTGCTTTAGCTCAATCTAATCTGACACAATTTCAGTAACTCAAACTTGTATCCGATCCGTAAGAAAACATTTTATGAGCTGTTTTGCAGAAGTCGAAAAGATTAGAGATTGTAATTTTGTTAAAAAGGAGTTGGCGTGAAATTGAGTTGAAAGCTTTAGATATATCGAGCAAAACGTCATGAACAATATTATCATTATCAATTTCATGTTGAACTCAATCAAAGCAAAGAATAGCATCTCGTGCTGATCCAAATTGAAGCAGCAATATTATTTTCCTACTCTGAACAAAACTTGTGATTTGTTTGTGCAATCTTTTTCTAATATTTTAGAAAACGAAGTAGTTACTTGCGAGGTAAAATAAAAATTGAATCTTTGATCATTTTGGACATCATAATTCCCATGATGATCGAACAAAGCAGAATAAACGCCGCTTGGAATCTTAGATAGAACGCCCATTTCAAATAACCATCTTCATGTCCAGTTATTTTGGACATTAAACTTTCCAGCATGCTCAAGATGCACATATTTGATATTAAAAAATTTCGGAACGCCCCTGGTCCCAAGCACTGGGTGAACATTTGCTGTTCGGGGCCCTCTCAGCTGTACGTCTTCATAAAGCATTTATTTTTCATTTTAGCAATAAAAAAATTCCACTAAACTCAGTTGAGAAAAAAGTAAAACAAAGATGAAGAAAATGTAAAACAATTGAAAGCACAGAATTAATGACAAAAGCAGATTGTTCAAACTCAATGCCTCCGTTCTTCTACAATAGCTCCCAGTAAAAAATCAACACCCTTTCGCCCCCAAAATCTCCTAAAGCCTCGGATGCAGAGGAAAGATCTCCTTTGAATAGCGCAGGTGATTTTTGTCCTCAAATAAGGCACAGCAGCATAGCTGTCCTCTGTTCCTGCAGAGAGCCTCAATGACAGTTGTTTCAAACAACGCTTGGAAAAACGATGATATCACGGTCTCAAGAATCACTTGGAAAACGCTTCAATGACAGTTGCTTCAGAGCTTTTGAAGCTGATAGGCTAGCGCCACCAGCGCTCGCAAAGACAAGTGGACACAACGTTGCCTTCTTAACACAAATAGTGGATCTTTTCCGTTTGTGCCCCCCCAGCTTAGTGGGTGCATATTATTTGCAACCCCCAGACGCACGTGCAATATTTTTACATAATGATTTACTATGTAATGACACGTGCTCTGTCACTGGGGGGAGCATAACGTACTGGGGGGGCACAAACGGAAAAGATCCCAAATAGTTAATATCAGATGTTTGTTTGAATATGATCAGAAGTTTGTTCAATATGATCTTAATTACAATGTCAGATTTATGTCTGAATACGAACGACGAACATCCTTTTCCAATGCCATTACAGTAACAAATCACTACCAAATCCTCTGCCTCACAAAAACCAGACTAATTAAAAATGTCAGAGACAGTCCATTTTTCCTCGCCAATTTCACAATACTTTGTAAGACCAAGCGTGTGAAGGGGGGCTAAAAAAACACGGAAGTAAGCTCATAGCTGTAGCTCAAAAAACTTCATGTTGAGAAATTGTCTCAAGATCCAAATAATGTGTCATTGTGCGCTAGCTAATGACCAAACATGCCGTTTTCTGCTGTATCTAGTAAGCCGCAAAACAGCATTCCGTTTTTTCGTGCAATCTGATGACAGAATTGTTTGCTGCTTCATTGTAATGACATAAAATTGTCCAGTACCCACGGACCTTCAAAGCCCTCGAATTCGTCCGACAAGCAGAAGATTCTCAACTACCTCTGCGGCTTAGATCTGAAAATGGAAGGTCTCTGGATGTCTTCTTGTGCAACGAACCTCAGACCGTCTCAAGCACTACTTTAGAACTTTTACATAAATAAAAAAAGATATTTGGAACGAAACGAAAAAAAAAACATTTTCAAGTCTCTGATCCTCCATTTACATTAAGAAACTTTGGAGGTGGTACGAGGATAACCTCATGACAGTGGACCTAACAAAAAGCAACTATGCATCAAAGATTCCAAGACTCACTAATCTGTGATTCACTAAACTGGGCAGGGCACAATAAAAAAGACAAAAAAAGAATCGAATGCTTTCTTTGTCCTTAATCAAAAACACTGCAAGCCAAAATAGCCTTATAGAGGTAATAAAAAAGCTTATGTATGCTATCTTGTGCACATTGTTAGCTATGGTGCTGCTTTATGAAAACCATAAAAAGATGACTTAACATTGCTTACGAGCGTAAAACAAAAGGCGATGTCATGGATCTTTAGATCACGCAATAGCATCATCTCATATAAAAACAAACTGCAAAATATCATTACGTTGCCACTGACTCTGTATCAAAATGTCATGTTGCCTTACTATTCGCAAAAATTTGTTCGGGAGAGATTGACATAGACTGAAAAAACCATGTTAGCGTCACCTAGGTGGGCAGTCGGACAGCGCAATTCCAAAGAAAAATCAAAGTGCGAGCAAATACGGTTGCAGAAGTGTGAATCAAATTTTTCTTGCAGATTCTGTCAACTTGCAAATTTGCTCAAATATTATTTCAAATAATTCATATTTTTTGGCCCAGATCAAGAAAGCAGTATCCAGGATCTCTACAAACTTTTTTATATCCGAACGATACAGCGAGCCAGGCCCTTGTATTAGACGTCTCATGTGTGGCTGCATTAACTGTGGAGACTTAAAAACATTCTTTTTAACAAATGAAACGTAAACCAAAAACCGTTCAATAACGGGGTTTTACGCTGCAAACCGTGGATATCTTTATACTAAATCTTTTTTATTATGATATAATTTTTACTCATATTCGTTCTTTTTCATTGCTTCGTTATACTTATGGGCTTCCATACTGCTTTTGGGGCATAATTTTGCCAGCGTGTTGAAAATTTTTTCATCATAATTTGTTTGCTGAACCTGGATTTCTGATACCCGTTGGCCTTGATGACTAAACCTGTATCATCATTTATTGTTGGTGTATGAGCATTAGTCTCCCTTGGCAACGGCTGAAGATGGGGTTCAATCTCCAGAAAACGACAGATATCACTTAACAAAATGGCAAAGGAATTGCAAAGCTCATTGCCTCTCATGTGATTGTATAACACTTTCGGACAATAGAGGGCATGTGCCAAAGTGAAATTTTCAATAAATGCGCATAACGAAAGAATATTTACTGGGTGCCAATAATAGCTAAAGCCAATACCATCAAGAAACTTGTTTTCATAACGCCAAAGTTGTATTGCTTCACTGACATTGCATGCGACCAGCTTAGTTTTCTTTCCTAACTAGCCGAGTCATTAGAACTGAACTCTTTTTTCTGTTCGTTGTTAATGGTGTTATTTTTTCATTTCATAATAGGATTCTGCTCAAAAACAAGCTGCTGTTCCTTTTTTGACTTTGGTTTTGGGCAGTGGTAGAAAAGAAACAGGTGTCAATTGAACTATTTGTTTGTATTCATTGAAACCGTCTTATGGTTTAGGAATGTTTTGGCTACCCACCCTATCGGTAACAAAGCGATTTTGAATATAAGCGGATTTATTTGCTAAAGCTATTCTGCATTAGCTAATCGTTGTTCAATTCCTCAAACTAATTTAAAAACTTTTCAATAATAAGGATTATTCGAGCAAGGAAAACCAGTTTACGCTGATTCCATAAAGTGAACGAATTATAAACACTTTAACGTGAAATATAGTTACCAAAAAATCAGCTTTTTAACACACACCTCTGATGTCTTAGTGATCCTTCTACAATTTTCTTTCTTTTTCGCTATCAGAAATTATAACACTATTTTATATTCTAAAACACTGCGCTTTTATAGAAAAAAGGTTTCTTTGTCATGTATAAATTTTATAGAATTTCTCCCGGAATATATATGAATGGACTTGGAATAGTTTAAATTGCTAGGTTGTTAATGGAGAAAATAGCTCGCAATAAACTACTGGAAAAAACTGCCTGGTGTTTTGTGAAAGTAGGTTGAATAATTGAGTTGGGAGAATTGAAGGATTACAAATCAGTGAGATGTTTACTAGAAATTTCAATTGGTTGTTGGTATGATTCGGAAATAGGCATCGACCCGTTATCTGAAGCAATTATTACAGACAATAATAACATACAAAGGAAAAGAGAGAGTTAACTTGGAAAGGAAGCAGGCGAAAAAAAATGTGTAACCTTAGAAATGTTAGAACATTTTAGGGTAAAAGATGGGCACGAAAAGCCAGCTTTGTAAAACATGACTCTAAAGTCATTGTGATCATACTACAATTTTCATTTTAATCACGATCAGACACCCATGGCACCATCTAATACTCTACAAACGTCAAATAAATCTACTTAGTTTTTGACGGAAACATGCTGCACTTTTCAGTCAGAGGTTCCTTTTCATGTATAAATTTTCTTACAATTTCTTTCTCAAAATAAATTATTGAATTTGAAAAAGTTAAAATTCCTAGAGTTTTAATATAAAAAATGGTGCGCAGGATCATACTAAAAAAACAGAATTGTTGCTTTTAAAGTAAAATTGAAATTTGTATTTTATCAGATAATAAATCAATTGATTGGTTACTATCCGTTGAAATTGGTTATTCGGACAATTTGGGAATCAGCTTCTAAAATGAAATTTGCAGACAACCATAATAAAGCTGGACACAATATCGCTTTCTCAACACAAATTTACAATAAAAGAAGTATTTTTGAATATTAGCAGAAAATTTTGAAAGTGACTTTGTTTAAAATTACAAAAGTATGTTTGATTATGATCAAGGAACAAGTTTTTCCATTGCCAACAGAGTAGCAAATCACTACAGAACTCTCAGCTTTACAGAAACCTGGCTGACCGAAAGTTTCAGAGACAGTCCAATCTTCCTCGTGTACTTCACAATACATCGCAAAGACCGAAAATGTAAAGGAGCTATAAAAAAAGGAGGTAAACTCATAGCCATGACTCAAAAGATTTCCAGTTAGGAAGTTGTCTCAAGTTCCAAAAAATGTGTCATTGTGCGCTTGCTGATGAACAGAACTGCCACAATCGGCTGTCTCTATAGTGAACAGTGAAACAGCATTTCGTTTTTCCAAAATATCTGAACCTAGCTCTCTTTGCTGCTACATTGTGGGAACAAAAAAATGGCCAGTGCCCACAAGCTTTCAATGACATTGAATTCGTCTGACGAGCAGATGATATTCAACTAATTTTTCGGCCTGTTTCTCCTAAAACTCATTAGATCTCGAGATGGAAGGCCATTGGTTGTCTTCATGTGCCACAAATCTCAGGCCATCTCAAGCAATATATTTGCCAGTCAATTTCGAAGCATGTTCAGAAGAGATCAAACGCTGTTTTACGCCAAAGTAGGTTTTGAAAGCAAGCCATTACATACACAAACTCCAAAACATAGCTGTGTGTTCGGTTTTAGAACCTTTACATATAAAAAAAGATATTTGGAACGAGGGCAACAAAAGCATTTTCAGGTCTCTGTTCCTCCATATACAATAAAAAACTTTGGAGTTGGTGCGAGGATAACCTCATGACAGTGAACCTGACAAAAGAGCTACTATGCATTGAAAGTTCCACTTCGCACAGTTATTTTTTCGAAGAGACGCAATCCATTAAAGATATAGACCTCAAAATCAGTGACTCACTATACTAGACAATACACAATAAGAAAAGACAGAAAAGCCTCGAATGCTTTCTTCTTCCTGGAACAAAACCTCTGCAAAGCAAATTCTGTAATCAGAAAAAGCATAAGTATGCTATCTTGTGCGCATTGTTAGCTATGGTGCTGCTTTATGAAAGCCATAGAAAAGTGACTTAACCTTGATTGAGAGCGTCAAACAAAAAACCATGTCATTGAATTTCAAATTAAGCAATAGCGTCATTGCATACGCAGCCCTAAAACTCAGGCAAAAATTCGATTTTGGAATTTTGGCTCATAAAAAAGCTAACTGAAACTTGATCAAGGAAAACCTTTATGCTCCATTCACGCCAAAAAAAACTTTGGAAGTGGTGCAAAGTAACCTCACGACAACGGACCTGACAAAAAGCTGCCATTCATTAAAGATTCCGCTTCGCACAACTATTCCTTCAAAGACACCCAATCCATTAATGATTTAGGCCTCCTTATCTGTGACTCGCTAAAGTGGACACTGCACAATAAAATAAAACGAAATAGCCTTGAATCCTTTCATCTTCCTGAAACAAAATCTCTGCATGGCAAGTTTTGAAATCAGAAAAAAGTTACGTATGCTTTCTTTTGCCCATTGTTAGCTATGATGAGTTTTTATGGAAGCATTAAAAAGGTGACTTAACATTGCTTAAAATCTTCCAACGAAAAACGATGACCTGGATCTTCAAATCAAGTAACAGTGTCAATTTATATATGGAAAATTTTCATAAACTCATCATCTCTCCCTGTATCAAGAAGTTTATATTGCGTTGTTGTTTGCAAAAATTTTGTCGGGCAGAACTGACAAAGACACGAAAAGCCATCTTAGCGTCACCGAGGTGGGCAGTTGGACAGCGCAATTAACAAGAAATTTCAAAAGCAACTAAATGAGGTTTCAGAGGTGTTAATCAAATTTCTGTTACCGAGTTTGTCAATATGCAAATTTGCTCAACGATTGTTTCAAAAAAATCATACTTTTTTGACGGAGTTCACAAAAGCAGACTTCTTTTAGAAACCTATTTTTACGTAAATGAACCATAAACCAAGAACAACTCAATAACCGGGTTTTATGCGCAGCCGTGGGTATCTTTATCCTATGTTTTTTCGTATTATTATTAAACATTTTTTACTGATAATTGTTTTTTTTATGGTTTCGTGATACTTATGGACTTCCATACTGCTTCCGGGGCAAAATTCTGCCAGCGTGTTGAAAATTTTTACATCAAAATTTGTTTTGTTGCTGAACCTGGATTTCCAAAGACCGTTGGCCTTGATGTCTAAAACTGCATCATCATTAATTGTTGGTTTATTAGCAAAAAGTTCCCTTGGCAATGACTGAAGATGGGGTTCAATCTCAAGAAAACAACACATGCCACTTAACAAATTGGTAAAGGAATTGCGGAGTTCTTTATCTCTCATGTGAGTGTATCTTAATTTCGGACAAAAGAGAGCGCCTGCCACAGTGAAGTTTTCGTTAATTGCGCATAACAAAAGTATATTTATGGGTTGCCAACAATAGCTAAAGGCATTACTATCAAGGAGCTTGTTTTCGTAACGCAAAACTTGTATTGCTTCAATGACATAGCATGCGACCAGCTTAATGTTCTTTTCTCACCAGCTTAGTCAGTAAAACTGAACTATTTTTTTCAATTCGCTTATAGTGGTGTTATTTTTTTTCAAGAACAAACTGCTGTTTTTTTTGGCTTTGGCTTTGGGCAATGGTAGAAAAGAAACAGGTGACAGTTGAACTAATTGTTTGTATTCTTTAAACCATCTCATGTTTGGGATTGTTTTGGCCACCCTCCCCTATCGGTAACAAAACGAGGTTTCGGTAATTTTGAATACAAGCGGATTTATTTGCTAGATTCTGCATTAGCTAATTGTTGATCATATCCTCAAACTAATTTAAAAATTCTTCATTATTAGGGACTATTCGAGCAAGGAAAACCAGTTTATGCTGAACCGATAAAGTGAACGAATTATAAACACTTTAACGTGAAATATAGGCACCAAAAAACCAGCTTTTTAACACACACCTCTGATGTCTTAGTGATCTTTTTACAATTTTCTTTCTTTTTCGCTATCAGAAATTATAATACTATTTTATATTCTAAAACACTGCGCTTTTATAGAAAAAGGATTTCTTTGTCATGTAAATTTTTTATATATTTTCTACATGAATATATATGAATGGTCTTGGAATAGTTTAAATTGCAAGATTGTTAATGGAGAAAATAGCTCGCAATAAACTACTGGAAAAAAACTGCATTGTGTTTTGTGAAACTAGATTGAGTAAATGAAATGGGAGAATTGAAGGATTACAAATCAGTGAGATGTTTATTAGAAATTTAAATTGGTTGGTGGTATGATTTGGAAATAGGCAACGACTCGTTATCTGAATTATTAGAGACAATCATAATATACAAAGGCAAAGAGAGAGTTAGCTTGGAAGCCGGCGAAAAAAATTAAAATTTGTAACGTTAGAAAATGAAACTCAAAATATAGGCGATATTGAAATACAATAACAAAGGTCTTTCAAGAACTCAACTCAATCAAACGTTTATTTATTTTAGTTGATGGACAACAAAAAAGCTTCTATTTTTAGATGAAACATGTCCAGGCTTCTATTCTATTTTGTCCGGGCTCAATTTAGGCAATTCAATCAATCACTTACCTCCCCAAGTTGCAATAAAATTAGATAATTGAACCAAACTAATTCAATTTTCGCTATTTAATTTGCTTCTCTGATCTCTTTTTTGTCTATTATTTCTTAATCTTTTTTACAACAGATACAGAAATTTATCAATGAAATTTTTGAATAAAGCGGTCAAAATCATTATCATGCAGAAAGAAACATAGTAATCCCAGTCCTTTTTTATGTTGAATATACGAATCAAATTATTATTTGTGTTTTACTCCTGAACACTGTTAATTTCTCCAAACTCAATCAAAAACTGTTATCCTAACTATTGCTTTCAAATGAAGCGAAGATTGAAGTACTTGTAGAAATCAAACTGTTGATGCTACGGTCATTGATCTCCGCTTATCTGTTTAAAAAAGATTAGTTTTGAAATACCTTCTTCCCAAGGAATTTGAGGACAACTTGATTCAACCCTATAACACAAGTTCGCCATCAATCAATCTCACAGCAACTAAAAACAGTATGACCAGAACTAACAAAAACTTTGCACAGAGTCAGTGAGATTTCATTAAACAAATGTACAGGTTGAATCCAGTTTTAAACAACCTGAATTATGGATTGATCAATAACAAAAACAGAGTAAAATTTCGGAGAGGACGAAAGAACTTCCATAAAAATTTAAAGTTTCCATAATCAACAACAACAACCACACAACAATGTTACCTACCATCAAGCAAGATTGAGAAGAGGCTTTGCTAGTAATAGGATTCCTGGGTTTCAATTTAACTTATCTATCTGTCGCACTTGCGGACAGCATGTTCACTTTCGAAAATTTAGATAAACAGCAGCCATTTTTCTCAGCGCTTACAAATAACACGGCCCGCCTGGCATCATTTTTTGATAATAATTATTTCTCTACGCTTTTGCAATTAAATAATGTTACAATCAAAACCATTAATGACACGAGCGTGTTTTTCTAGTGCACTGTCAAGACACTTATCATAAAAAAACGAAAATTGAAGTCAAGAGAGTAACAAATTTCGTCTAACTTCATATTTAACTAAAGTCAGCGTCGTTGATGGCCAAAAAATCAAACAGATGGTCAAAAATTTACAATTTGAGTTCAAGGGTGATCAAATGACAACAAAAACTTTTATATCTTAGAAAAAATGAGCTCACCATTATTGGGAAACCCATTCTTTGTGGCAGACGATAATAGAATTAGTCCTTCAGAAAACAGCTAAAACTATCATTTTTTAGTTTGAGTCTCAATTTGTTTTATCCTCAAAAAAGTATTTGAATCAGAACTCTCTCAAAGAATTGAAAACGTCAATCGGAATAAATTATCTGAATTGATATCCTGTTACTGTTTCAGCGAAAACTCAAATTTCGAAATTTAAAATTATGACCCCTAACAGGGCAGCAAATACTGAATCCGTTTATCCGCTCTTTTTATCCACAATCATAGATTCGCTATCTGTAACCGATTTCCGAAATTAGAGTTTTTCTAATCAGCAGAAAATTTGAATGCAAAGAGACATATTTTGGTTTCCGACTCCAGAAAACTGCTCTAATGGTGATAATTCACAACGAAATTTAAAAAAATTGAGAATTCTCAGAAAAAAGCCAAACAGCACGAGGAAGTTGATCCAACATAGGACGCTGAAAAATGCCACAACTTTTTATCAAAAATTTTTGATGAAATTTGGCTTGCCAAATTTCGACCAATTGTTGTCTGCATATACGAACTCTTATTTCATGTGTAAGCAGATATTTACAATCTTGCGTGGCAAATGACAAATGTTTGTATTTTTTGTATGCTTTGATAATTTTGTTAGCAGAACAACAGGTTGGAGAAGCTTTTACTGAAATTTTTAATTTACTTTTCAGTGAACTGGAAGTTTATTTTTAGGCTGTCAATTGACATCGAGTTGCATTTAGTTAATCGAGTACCGGAAATTCAGTTTCTTGGTCATATTCTTTCAACAAATGAAACATTTCCTAATAAACCGAAGCGGAGAAATTTCAGACAATTAGAAGTCCCAAAACACGTATACAAGTCAGACGCTTTATTCAATTCAGGCAGTTTTTTGAAAAATAATTCCAACAGCCTTGCATTGAAATTAGATCATTTAAAAAATGTTACGAAAAAAATCATCAATTGTTTTCACTATCAAACCCAGCGATAAACTCGAAATCTTTTCAGCGCATATAAAAAAAGCATGCAAATTATGTTTGAAAATGGTATTGTCAATTCAAATTGTATGTGAAACAAGTTTTGGTGGTGATGGATTTGACTTGGCCCTAGATAGCTTAACAGAATAAAGCAAATCATATACATAAGTGGCTTTCGGCCCATTTTCTAAGGCGCAGTTGAGAGTGTCGATTTACGCAGAAGTGTTCATAAGTATATAGTCAGCATTTTAATATTTTAAACAATATCTTTTTAAGAATTTCGGATGAACTCGTTATAGAAATGTCTGAAAATTTATATCAAGCTTCTTCCAAACAAAGAAAATGCCAGGAAGTCCTTAAAATCTGTCGGTTAAGTTCTTTTGGTTTTTTCAGAGTCGTCATATATCTGGAGAAACAAAGGCAGGAAAGGACTATCCATCACGTACCGATGTAAACTTTGATATAAAAATGAAGTTCAAGCTTAACAATCACAATCATTTTCATGATAATTTTTGGCAGAAACACCAGATAAAACTCGGAATGTTGTGGCTCCAGACTCTGTAATACCTACAATTAAAATTGAAATTCGAGAAATAATCGGAAAAATCAAATTGAGGCATTTAAACAGCCGACAGAAACTTGCATAAACAAGATCCTTTGGTTTAAGCCTCAGAATTTGTATGCCTTAAACAACAAAGTTGTTGCAGTGACACGAAGAACGTGCAACAGCTGGATAAAGACATAAAAGAGGCTCTAAGTTGGTCAAAAACTAATCGGAGGCCGACTGTAGAATACAGTTCATACGACCTACAATAATATCACAGAATTTGGAAAAATTGCTAATAATAATGGTCTTTTATGCAGAATATTTTCCGAACACGACTGGTAAATATTACATAAGCAAGTTGTTGTACCAACACTTAACGACAGAAATGATATGTAGATCTGATATAAATGATACAAAATTCTAAATTGAGAGTCCCTGTTGGAATACAAAAGAAATTTGAGTACTTCATACAGAAAACCATCCCCGGCTACATAGTACTCCTCATTCTATATATCAAGGACTGCCTATCTTGTGTGCACGCAAAATCTCCAAATCATCAAGTACTACAAGCGCGACTATCGTCTGTGAGCTTGACTAGAAGTTTAACATCAGTTACGCTTCAAATCGATATGGCAGGTCCATGGCCGAAGCTTGGTGGTTTTTAAAATAGTCTCACAGGATCAGACATATCTACTAAATGTTTTTTTGCCTAAACAATCAGTTAAATTTGCCAATTAACGGTATGCAAAAAATCAATGCAGAGGTTTTTGCCAAATTCATATATGCCCACTTCAGTGTTCACTGACCGAGACACTCAATTCAAATTATAAACGCTGAGAGAATTTTCAACACTACTGCAGCTTGCTGTAAACAAAATGAGTAGTAAAGAGAATACATGGACCTTTCAAAAAAATACTTAAAAATTTATGAAAATCAAGTACAACACAACTAGCATGAGTATTTAGACCTAATAAAGTACCAACAATATAAAAGTTACCACGCTACAATAGGCTGCCCCAAGCCTACTTTTTTCGGACAATTACAAGATGACCCTAGAGACTTGAAGTTAAATAACTCTGATATCTACAAACAATATCAAAACTATACCAGCCAAATCAGGAAAGCTTAATTTAAAGTTTTAACAGATTTTGGAATCATTTCGATAGAATCGCATAAACCATACCATTGAAAGTTCAAGAATATTGCTTGCGCCAAAAAAGACCTAAAACTCAAACACTCGAAAAATTATGAGCAGAAAATCAGCAATGTGCAATGCAAGTGGACGCCACTTTAAAAGGTAGAGAAAATTCTAGAAAGATTTCAATCCTTTGTCGGGAAAACCAGGAAAAATTTTACCCATATTTTTCATAGAGTTAGACAAAAGCCAATAAAGCTCCGGAACCCAATAAACCTGTATGTAATTTGGTTAGTTTGTTAGCTCAGAACAAACAGAAAGGCAGGCTAAAACTGCACCAGCACCAACGCAAAATTCAACAATTGTTCAACAAATGTAACTGTTAAGATAAAAAGTTATGGCAGCTCGAGTATATCACTACAATACTTGATTCAATGAAACCAGCCAGCTTAAGTGTATTGATCCTAGTCCCAATAGCCATGACAAAATTTCGGCGTCAATTAGTTTGTTTTCTCCTCCAAATTTTTGAATTTTTTTTGAAAATAAGGCAGGTTTTTGGGAGATTAGAGGGTCTTCTGAAACGTAAAAAAGAAAGGAGCAGACACGCCGAGTGCGTTATATGCAAAATTGCACAAACAATTTTAATGACAATATAGCAGACTTATGAAAAGACCAATGATGGACCCAAGAAAAGACTTTAACTCGATTTTATTTGCAAACAATGTGTTGAGCTTAAATCTAGCCCAAATATTGGGTCAAGCTGAAGTCTTGTAAAATTTTGGGCCCAGATAAAGTCTTTTGCGAAAAATCTGAGTCGAGCTAAAGTTCAGAACGTCTGAAAGTTCGGCTAAAATCTTTTTATAGCTCAAATGAGTCTAGTTGGGTCTTTTCATTGTACCTTTGGGTCGAGCATTGGCTTTTCATGAGCGTGTACTTCGACCTGGGAAGGGAAGTTCCTCGAAATCTTTAAAACAAAAAAAACTAAGATTTTAGTGGAATTTGAGATTAGAAAAAATAAATTTACTTGAAAAATTTTTTGTATTATTTTCCTGAAAATAAAAATTTTGCATTCCAAAAGAAAAGAAATGAATCAAATGTAAAAAAACAGCAGAATCATTTGACTATTTAAAAAATGTTTTAAAAAATATAAAATTGGAGGAAAAAAATGAAAGACTTAAAAGTTAAATTATAACCATTCTCAATTATAGTAGTTCAAAACTGTCTATCACCAAAAAGGAAACGCAAGTATGGGTAGTCTTTCTTCAGACGTCGTAGTCAAAACAGACACATGAAGACAAAAAAATCACATCCATTAATTGGGAAGTTTTTTAAAATTAAAATTATATTTTCCGATATTAATCAACTCCACGATTACTAAAAGGATGATCAAATGTTTTCATCCTCAACTAGTGGACTATAAAGTCTTTTTTCGCACTACAAGTGACAAACGGCAGAATTAAGATCAAAAGTTTTGAAGATTGTTGACGAAAATTATCAAATTACACAAAAAATGATGAAAGTTTGCCATTAGCATTGCGTATATAACAAAAAGTCCAAATCACGTCAAAAAAACATTGCAAGTGTTCTCTATCAATTCTGACCAAAAATTGGCAATTTTAATTGGACACAAAACCAAAACTGACAAAAAATTGAAAAAGCACCACTTTCGGCTCAATCTTCAACGACCGACAATTTAACCTTAAACTGATTCATTCACAACAACTTCAACAGAGTTCACATTTAGCTGTTTTAGGTCTGCTAGAAATCTGCCACAGGTAAATTCTTTTTTTGATTTACTTTTTATCCTGGGTCTTACTCTATTAGATTTGAGTATGCTTTTGCTGTGAATACTTGATTCAATAAAACCAGCTTGTTTAAGTGTATTGACCGTAGTCCCAATAGCCATGACAAAATTTCGGCGTTATTTAGTTTGTGTTCCCCTCCAAAGCTACGAATTTTTTTTGAAAATAATGCAGATTTTTGAGGGACTAGAGGGTCTTTTGAAACGTAAAAAAAAAGGAGCTGACACGCTGACTGCGTTATATGCAAAACTGCACGAACAATTTTAAAGGCAAAATAGCAGACTTATGAAAAGACAAATGATGGACCCAAGAAAAGACTTTAACTCGATTTTATTTGCAAACAATGTGTTGAGCTTAAATCCAGCCCAAATATTGGGTCAAGCTGAAGTCTTGTAAAATTTTGGGTCCAGCTAAAGTCTTTTGCGAAAAATCTGAGTCGAGCTAAAATCCAGAACGTCTGAAAGTTCGACTAAAATCTTTTCATAGCTCAAATGAGTCTAGTATGGTCTTTTCATTGTACCTTTGGGTCGAGCATTGGCTTTTCATGAGCGTGTACCTCGACCTGGGAAGGGAAGTTCCTCGCAATATTTAAAACAAAAAAACTAAGATTTTAGTGGAATTTGAGATTAGAAAAAATAAATTTACTTGAAAATTTTTTGTATTATCTTCCTGAAAATGATAATTTTGCATTCCAAAAAAAAGAAATGAATCAAATGTAAAAAACACCAGAATCTTTTGACTTTTAAAAAAATGTTTTAAAAAATATAAAATTGGAGGGAAAAATTGAAAGAATTAAAATTTAAATTATAACCATTCTCAATTATAGTAGTTCAAAACTGTCTATCACCATAAGAGAAACGCAACTATGGGTAGTCTTTCTTCAGACGTCGTAGTCAAAACAGACACATGACACATGAAGACAAAAAATCACTTCCATTAATTGGGAAGTATTTTAAAATTAAAAATATACTTTGCGATATTAATCAACTTCACGGTTACTAAAAGCATGATCAAAAGTTTTCATTCTCAAATAATAGACTATGAAGTCTTTTTTCGCACTACAAGTGACAAACGGCAGAATTAAGATCAAAAGTTTTGAAGATTGTTGACAAAAATTATCAAATTACACAAAA
Organism: Convolutriloba macropyga; assembly: GCF_964194025.1. Taxonomy (NCBI): domain Eukaryota; kingdom Metazoa; phylum Xenacoelomorpha; order Acoela; family Convolutidae; genus Convolutriloba; species Convolutriloba macropyga. Next base: position 23,821,530 of record NC_134468.1, on the reverse strand, counting down.
AATGATGAAAGTTTGCCATTAGCATTGCGTACATACCAAAAAGTCCACATCACGTCAAAAAAACGTTGCAAGTGTTCTCTATCAATTCTGACCAAAAATTGGCAAATTTAATTGGACACAAAACTAAAATTGACAAAAAATTGAAAAAGCACCATTTTCGGCTCAATCTGCAACGACTGACAATTTAACTTTAAACTATTTCATTCACAACCACTTCAGCAGAGTTCACATTTAGCTGCTTTAGGTCTGCTAGAATTCTGCCGCAGATAAATTCTTTTTTGATTTTTTTTTATCCTGTTTGGTCTCACTCTATTAGATTTGAGTATGCTTTTGCGGTGCAAGAGCGTTTTACTTGCCGTGTATCATCTTTCTAGCCAATTTGATCTGAACCAATCGCTCCTTGATGGGAATTGGTTGGCAAGCTCAAGCGCGAAGAAATCTGGGCTCCCCGTCTGTGCTCTGCCTCTCACGTTATTCGAGTCCCTCGTAGCCCGAGTCATACCCATCTCAACTTCGATGCCACTCATGTAGCTGTTGATCCATTTATCATCTGATACGATGTCTTCTAAAGTAACAGTATCCTCATCTACATAGTGATTTGTAATATTCTCGTATGAGAGAAGAGGTAGCTTCGGTTTAGCAGAGAATAGGCTCTGCGGGGTATTAGGTTTTCTGCCATATTGATTAAGCATTTGAGGCGCGTTTCATTAAACATACAGTCACGGACGTCTTCTAGGACTGCGTCTTTACTACTGTACTAGTGAGTGAAGCAATGAGAGATTTACTAAAACCTTGCCCATGATGTTATCGAATGTGGGCCAGGGGTTAGGGGAGTGCTAGCACCGGATGATACTGCTGGTGAAATTGGGGTAGTTGGGGGTAGGTTGAGGATTCGCAGTGCAAGTGGAGGTCGGGAGAGTTGAAGGTGGATTCGCAGAGTGGGAGGAGTCAATAAATTGGACTCGAGTGATTCGCTTTTTAGAAGGAAGTATAGTTTTATTTAGATTGATGGGATTGATATCCAAATTTTTAGTAAAATTAAATTGAGATTAAAGTTGAGGTTTGACTGAACTCTAGAGTGATGTTGGGCAAAAAACATTGATTTTACTTTTGGTAAGTGTTTTTGGAAAATATTTTTGGAATGTCTCTTAATTGGCGGGGAATAAGCCTAGAGAAGTGAGTATCAAGCCCCGCGAAGCACCTTTAATTCCGATTTTGGAAAGATTGCTTAAATTGAGGTGAATTTTGCTTACCAAGTGGAGTATTATTAGGTTTTTGCGGTGCAGGGCATACATATTTAGATTTGTTTACGGTACAGCTAGTATTTGTAAATCGAAATTGGGGCGCTGGTGTTAAATAAAAATTCATGCGTATGTGAGCGAGTAACAATTGTGCTAATCGTATTAATTGTCTTTGAAGCAGGTTCCCTTTTAGGTGTGATTTAGTGTGCGAGATCAAGTGCCTGTAATAGAGTACGCAAATGAGATGCGGATTGACTAAAATTTTCAATTAATGAATTCATAGATGCGGAGATGAGATCTGTTTTTTCGACAAAAAAATTCTTCATCGTATGCAGAAACTTCCTTCGCTTTTAGATTTGAATGTCGTGAAGTGTAGTCCACTAATTCCATGCTTGCCCCTGACATATGTTCAATATCGGATTCGAAAAGTAGAAGTCTATCTATCCAAGGGGTTAAGCGACTATTGTATGATTTATTTGGACAATTTTCTTTCAATATGGAAAGAAGAGCTTTTTGGTTTGTGATTACTGTAAAATGTTTTCTGTACAAATAAATTTTAAAACATTCAGTGGACCAAACTATCCCAAGAAGTTCTAATTTGTTAACACTGTATCTATCTTCACAAGAATTTAAAAATCGGGATGTAAACGCAAACGGTTTCCATCCGTCGACTGTTAATTTTTTGAACGCCACCCCCAGACCAGAACGAGATACATCACATTTTACGCGTGTTTCGAGTTGCGGGTTGTAGTGACTATTTTCAGTGGCGTTTGCAATGCAATTCTTTTTTTCAGAGTAACAATTCTTGTGTACATCAGTCCAGATAAATTCAGCTGATTTTTTTCAATGAAGGACGTAATGGATAGCCATTTTGTGCCAGGTTGAAGAAAAACTTACTAACGTAGTGTATCAAACCCAGAAAGGATGGAAGTTTCTTTAATTTCTTTGGTGCTTCGAGAGTCAAGATAGCTGAAACTTTGCTCTCGAGCAGCGAAATGCCAGATTGTGAAATATAATATCCCAGGCAGTCAATTTCTAATTTAGAAAAATAACATTTTAGAAGATTTATCCTCAGTCTATCCTCATACAAACGTGTAAGACAATTCAGAACATAGTGTTTGTGCTCTTCTTCCGATCCTCTGCTAACAATTAGGATATTATCGAGAAAACAGTAAGTGTTCTTTAAACCAATTAATGTATTGTCCATGGCTTTCTGAATCTCCACTGGCATGTCTGTTAAACCGTAAAACCCAGTTTGAAATCTGTATGTACCGGTCATATGGCCGCTGATTATATTTAAATTGCAATGCTTAGCTGTATTAGGGTCTAAATTTATTTGATCGTACGCGTACTTCAAATCTAGCGTAGAGAAATAAGTTGTGCGACGGGGGAGCACTAATCTGTTGAGATATGGATTTGATAAGCTTATAAAAGTTAGGTGTCTGATATTTAATTTTTGGAACGGCTTTATTTAATAGTTTTTTATCCAAGCGCAAGTTTAATTGACTTGTCTTTTTTAACGGTAACCACTAATGGGGAGAGAAAATATTCATCGGGGCAATAAGTCAGTTTTTTTATGTGGGTTTCATCTACTATACTTTTGAGTTCATTGTTAATTTTATTTTGTAAATTAATGGGTATGCGTCTACCTTTCTGATGTCTAATTTGAAAGTTTTTTTCGAAATTTTGAGCTTGAAACATGGTTTTTTTGAACGTGCAATACGGAATATTAGGTATGGGAACGTTAACGCAAAATTTTCTTTGAATTTCGAATATGGTAAAAGTGTGTTTCCTTGTTAGCTGAAGACGAAGAGGATTGCGTTAATGATAATCCTAATTGGTCGAAAAGATCTCAACCGATTAATATTTTCTAAGCCATCAGCGACGACCATAAAGCTAGCCGAACGTGAATTGCAACCGTTACTCGATGCAGGAGTTTGTATTTTGCCTTCAATGCGAATTGGTTCGTTCGAGAAAGTTCTGAGTTGTGAGTTTGCATTGTCGCAAATCCAGAACGCATGTGGACTGCTATTGACAACCTGCCGCTTGAGCGATTGATTTAGAATGCTGCACGCACTCCCGGAATCCACGAGAAGTTTAGTTGAAATCTTGCCAAATTTGATTGGCATGTTCACAGGATCTATTTTTTGCCATATAATTTTTGAATGAGAGCGACCATATTGTCTTCACCGCTGCTATAGTCAGATTCGTATTGTTTTGGAGATTTGGGAAAATTTACTCAGGCAGCGTATTTACAGATCTCTTCTTAGGATTTTGTAGCTTCTAATTCTTTTGTTTTTGACAAACTTTGGCAAAAAGATTTAACAAGCCGCATTCATTCCATGTTTTGCCTTTAGCGATGCACTTATACCGATGATTTGGACGCGATTTTCCACTTATCCCGCAATTTGGAAAATAGAGAGGTGGGCAATTGCCTTGTTTGTGAAAAATTTTCGAGAGTGACCAATTCGATTAACGAGAACTAGGGGATACTGAATTGCATTTACGCTAGCCGGGATGAGGGTCTTATTATGTTGTTGTATTTGATGCTAATTACGCATCCCGAGTTTCATGTTTATTGCCAAATTCAACGCTTCTCTCGGCTCCACTGTCCGTTTAAGGAGTTCTTTATGAATCTCTGGGTCAATTAAGTTGGTGGTGAAAAAATCGCGTATCAAGGTTTGCTCCATGTTCTCAAAATCAAAATTTTCCGTCAGTTAAGCTTTCCGTAGAAGTGTTTGGTAGTTTCGCCTCCGAGTTGCTTCGTGATCAGGAAAACATGGCGGTCGAAAGTAATGTTTCGGGGTCATATGAAAGCAGCCTCTACTATTTTGCAGAATTCAGCTGTGGACAAGGCATCGATCATTATATGTGGATTTTTGCAATTCATGATTCCTATTTCTTCCACCCCGATACTCAGATAGAGTAAAGAAACTGTTTTTTGGTCAGCAAGTGGCCAGGGTTTGTCCCCGCATGATTATTCTTTGACATTGATTCTGCCAATTCATCTTCTAATGTGCGTTACGATTGTTTTGTCTCTCTCGGATTGTGTAGAAGATTGAGAAAATGCCTCTTCATAGATGGGTTTCAGTGGGAGGTCAACCATCTCTGTTTCCGGGCCGAGGAAAATTTCAGGAAAAATGTTTTCTTTTGCAGGGAGTGCCAGTTTGTATTGAACTCCCAACTTTTCCCATCTTAGTGGTGGGTCAGGTGTTGGTTTATCCCAGAAGGCGTCAATTTAAAGTGGTGTTCGCTTGTTTGCTGGCTTTGCCATGTCATACACTATTAGATTTGAGTATGCTTTTCCGGTGCAAGAGCGTTTTACTTTGCGAATTGGATTTTGCGGTACGAAATCACAGGTTGGTTTTATCACTAAACTTGCGGCGCGAAATCAAGAAGATAGAAAACAACTGAATTTGAATTGAATAAATGAAAGTATAGCTGAAGTGTGTATAAAAAAATTGTGAACGTTTGATCAGACATGTCTGATCACGAGACGGAAACAAAAGGTAAAACGAATAAAAAGAAACTCACGACAGGAAGTTTGAACAAAGTTTAGTAACAAGAAATGAATGGCCAAATAAAAGGAACTAGATAAATACAATGTATTAAATTTTACTGCACCAAATGGACAAGATAAAGATACATTCTCATGTATCACACTTTTCATAACACATCTAACAGTCATTTTAATGAGTGAGTTAATTTACCTATGATCACGCAAAAGGCCTGAAAGATTCGTCTTAACAGTGAGAAATGACGTAGGTCACACGCGCAAGTGCCGTTCGTTAGAAGAAGTCCTTCAGAAATCTTTTTCAGCTTTGCTGCGAGAAAAAAACGTAGCAAGACAAGTCTTGACACCATTCAAATTATTTTGTTTTATCAAACAGAACCTAGACCTAGAATGGACCATAAAAAATTGGGATAATCACTTAGAAATAAATCTGATCAAAAATTTGAAAAATAGCAAAGATCAATGTCAAATTGTCCCTTGTGATCAAAACCATAATCAACAAATCGAAATTTTTGCTCAAGCACCGTTTCATCATTTTATTTTGAATTTGGAGTTAAAAAAATTACGCCTAAAATACACTCGCGTTTTCGATCTACTTCCTGTTTGGGCGTGATCAAAATCATTTCTCTAATTTGACATCAAAAATCTTCCAAAAGTGTGAACAGATTCTGAGGAAAATTTCATTGCCGGAAGATTTCATTGAACAACTTGACTTCATTGTATCATTCTATTTAAAAACAACACAACCAAAAAATTCATAAATTAGAAAAATGATAGAACAGGTTCTTGGCAATTTTTCTCCAAGTTGCGAGTCCGAGAAATTTTCGATAATATTATGTCTAATATACTCAATGACCGGTCAATAGAATTGCGTATGTTAGAATAAAAAAGATTTGCTGGAAAATTGCTGCCTTTCTTTTCCATAAACCCGATTGGGATTTAAGGAATAAAATGAAGGAACCGATTTTGGTTGCAAAAAAGAAAAAGTACGAAATAACTTGATTTTATGTCGCAGTTAGACATACTCCCAATTCCTAATGAGGGATACAGAGGCTAGTACATCAGTACCAATGAGAATTAGAGGCGGTAACTAAAATTTTTAAGAACAAAGTTTAAGTAGCGGCATCTAAACTTGGGTTTCATGTGTTTATCCCGTTTCTAGTTCTATTTGCTTTTTGAATACTCTGTTGATTCTCGATCATTTTTTGAGCAACAAAATTTAAACAAAATGAGAGAAAAAATAAAATAGATTAGAAAAGTCAAAAATAATCACGCAAAATTTTCAATAAGCTATGCACTACAGTAAAGCAAAAATTTATTTTGACCAGGTAAAAAATCAGAGCCGCTACAAATGCGGGCGAAGATTCAGGAGATTATTACTAAGTACTTGACTAGCGATAAATCTCAAAAAAATATGAAAAAACCGTGTTAAAAATTTTTTATGACGAAATCTAAGAAACATGTCAACTTTTTAATATTGTTATCTATAAAAAAATGTTCTAAAAAATGTTCCTCATACAAAGAAAATGTTGAGTCTCAATAGATGTTTTCATCACACTTTAAGAAGTAGTTCCTGTTAATTCGTACAGCAACCCCGGTACTAGTAATGGTCGGGGATGGGATTTACTGGTAGCTTGCCTATCAGTTTCGCATAGATCACTTAACACGCAATTTAATTCAGTTTATTGGTTGAATGAAAGTTTAAGAAGAGCAATTGAGATCACACAGGAAGTCAACCGAAAACGTCATTCTTTCATACAAAAACCTCTTTTTGTGAAAAAGACAACACAAATGGACTCAAATAATTGCTGAGCTTTATCGAAATGACCAATAAAACAGCCCCGATAGCAAAATTGAGATATCTTATAATTTTGTTTTGATTCTTCGCCATTCTCATTGCCTTTCAGTTATGAGCTCAGACAACTTACTTAACGACTATACTTAACAAGGGCCGTTAATCCGCTGTCTCAGCATGGGAAATGCCTCGAAATCGTAAAAATGATTGATGCCTTGATAATTTTAAGCAGACATGTTTGAGAAGTCTAGCAAACTTCAGTAGCGTTGGCAGCAACCACGACGCTTCTCTAATGCTTCGCTCGACTAAATATTAGTTAAAAGAATTAATTGGTTTTTATTTGATGAACCACAAAAAAAACTAGAGAGTAGTAACATTGATAGTAAGAGTAAATAGTACTTAATATTATTATCATAGTTATGTTATATAGTAATCACAACATCAATCAATAACGAATTACATTTTGAAAATTTCTAATAAAGGAATACGTTAATTGCGCCACAGTACATTTTTACTAAATTAAGCTCAGTTTTCATATGTATAAGTTTCTCATGATTCTCACAACCGCAACAAAAATTGACCAATTTCTCACGCGGGCAACTGCCGTCGAGATTCTTCTAAAGAAACTTTTTCGTAGAGATCGTGCAATTTATATACATTATTAGAATGGACCATAAAAATTTGGGAAAATCACTTAGAAACAAATCTGATTAAAAAATTGAAAAATAGTAAAATTATAATTATCAAATTGTCCCTTGTGAACAAAACCATAATCAACAAATCGAAATTTTTGCTCAAGCACCATTTCATAACTCTATATTGAATTTGGAGTGAAAAAAATCACGCCTGAAGACTACTCGAATTTCCGATCTACTTCGTGTTTAGGCGTTATCAAAATCACTTCTCTAATTTGACATCAGAAATCTTGCAAAAGTGTGGACATCCTCAGAAAGAATTGCCTTCATTTTATCTCTATTTAAAAAAACAACCAAAAAGGCAACAAATTAGAAAAATGTTAGAACATATTCTTGGCAATTTTTCTCCAAGTTGCGATTCCGAGAAATTTTCGATAAAATTTTGTCTAATATGCTCAATTTCCAGTCAATAGAATTGCGTATGTTAGAATAAAAAAGATTTGCTGGAAAACTGATACAATTGATTTCCATAAACCCGATTGGGATTTAAGGAATAAAATGAAGAAACCGATTTTGGTTGTAAAAGAGAAAAAGTAAGAAATAACTTGAATTTCTGTCGCAGTTAGACATACTCCAAATTCCTAATGATGGATACAGAGGCTAGTAGATCAGTACCAATGAGAATTAGAGGCGGTAACTAAAATTTTTAAGAACAAAGTTTAAGTAGCGGCATCTAAACTTGGGTTTCATGTGTTTATCCAGTTTCTATTTCTGATTTGCTTTTTGAATACTTTGTTGATTCTCGATCATTTTTTCTGGGCAACACCATTTTTTCTGGGCAACAGAATAGGAGAAAAATTAAAATAGATTAGAGAAGTTAAAAATAAACACGCAAAATTTTCAAAAAACTTTGAACTAAAGTAAGGCAAAAAATTAATTTTGACCAGGTAAAAAATCAGAGCCGCTATAAATGCGGGGGAAGATTTGGGATATTATTACAAATTACTTGACTAGCGATACATCTCAAAAATTAGAAAAACCGTGTAAAAGATTTTATTGACAAAATCTAAGAAACATGTCAACTTTTTAATAATGTTCTCAATAAAAAAATGTTCTATAAAAAAATGTTCCCCATACAAAAAATGCTGAGCCTCAACAGATGTTTTCATCACACTTTAAGAAGCAGTTCCTGTTTATTCGTACAGCCACTCCGGTACACGCAAACGCACCTGAAAACACTTAACTAATTTTTTCTTTAAAAAATGCTGATTTGAGTTTCTTATTCTATAAAACCTGCACTAACAAATCTGCCCATCTTTAACTGTGTTGAAATAGTAACAAAAGCTCCTTAATCAACCCTTAAAAAAAACCTTTGAATGTGAAAAAATACTGAAAAGCAGAAAAAAGAGTAATTACAAAAAAATGGAAAGCAAAAATATAACGAAAAATAGTCAAAATTTAGACTTTTTTCTTCAACTTAAGCAGACTTCAATTGATAATCAAAAAATTAAGTGCGATGAAAGCCAACAAGATCACTTCCTTCAAATAAACAAATTATGTCGGACACTATTAATTTGGAAAACTGTAAAAAATTTCCAAAAAAATGTCCAAAACAGAGCAATCACAAAAATAGCTCAAGATTGCATGTAAAACTCTGATATGAATTAGATGTCTAAAAATGCTCCAACACAGGAAATAATTGTTGATATGGTTTAGAACACACTTTACCAAAAAACATAGTAAAACTTAGAATAAAATTGCTTCAAAAGTTTCTTCATGTGACCAAAATGTTTCCTTTGCTTAGAATTTTTTTTCACAATTTTTCTTGCTCCTCTCAAAAATCCAGTATGAACTAAAAACTACTCTCTTCTCTCTGCTTTTTAATCCGTTCAGCCGTTAGACCCTAACACTTAGTTTTTACGTGCGGCATTGAAATTTACATCCTGTTTTAAACACTTTAAAAACTCAGCGGTCAAAAAAGTTAGCGGTCCACCAATACTCGGATTTGAGCCAGAGTTCAAAGACAACGCCCCAATACAATTCAACTATTTTGAATTGTAAAAACCAAGTGCACCACAATATAGCTTTGCTCAGCTTACAGCTATAAAAAACCAAAAGTTCCAGAAAGCATCTTAAACATTTACATTAAAACTTATTAAATTTTTCCTTGAAAAAAATAGCGAGGATTGCCGGAATAGCTGCGAAAGAAAAGACCTGCGTGCCGTATAGTAGAGATAGGAACAGATCTAATTTGAAAAAAAATTGATGCCTCTCAAAATTTAGGTAAAAAAAATTGAGCGCTAAATTAATAAAACTTTATACTAAATTAATAAATCCCGCAGAACCCTCTTATTAGGGACCTTTAATGTACATAGGAGTTCCTTTGACCTTAAACAAATTCAAATTGAACTTAAGTTTTAAAGTGCAAAATCCATTTTATTGAGTGAGGTAGGTCACGTATCATCAAAATCTAATCACGCAAAAAACTTTTGCTAAAGAGAGTGAAAAATGACGTCACACGCGCAACCGCCGTTAGTGAGCGGAAGCAATTCAGAAACTTTGACTTTTTCAGCTTCGCTGTGTGAACGAATGTCAAACGAAAAAGAGCGTCACACGACGAAACAAAAAAACATAACCGACTAAACGTCGGAGGAACTGCTCTTGAACGACTAGTGGGAGCTCTAATCAATTGTAGCCAACTTCAGTCGGTGGGGGGGGGGGGGGGGAGGGGAGGGTGTGCTTAAATGGGACTAAAAAGGTCTATAGTGGGCTTCTAATAACCACATTAGAGGTTAACATATACCACTATTAAGATTTAGAGTAAAAAATGACACCAGTTTCGGCGCACTTTTCATTTGACTTTTAGTATTAAATTGCCGCCAATTGAGTTCAAGTGCTTGAAATTGTGATTGAGAGAGAATTTTAGATCACGCGAAATGCCAAAAGTCAAGGGCTTAAAAGTCACTCGAAAAGTCCAAATTGTCAAGCGAAAATTTTGCATAAAAAACATAGCCGGTAGAATACCGGAAACGACTCGAATCGTCGTGCATTATAATCTCTAACCTAACCTTACCGAAATCAGAACATCAAAATAGACAAGAGAAAAAAGTAGCCCAAAAAAAACCACATTAATGTGTTTTAAAAACGCCGACAACTTTTTAGGTGGGGGGAGGGAGGAACTAGGTGTGGTGGGTAGGTAGATAGGTTGGGGAGGTGGGGGTAGTTAGGTGAAGGGAGGGGGTAGTTTGAGGGGTAGGGGTAGGTGCGGTTAAGTTGGGGCGGGAGGTAGGTAGGTGGTGGGGGGTAGGTAGGCGGGGGAGTAGATAAGTGGGGGGGGGGGGAGTAGATAAGTGGGGGGGGGGAGTAGATAAGTGTGTGTGTGTGTGGGGGGGGGGGCAGATAAGTGGCGGGGGGGGGGGGGGGAGGGTGTGCGGTGTAGTTTAGATAATTAGGGGTGACTTGTATAGGAACGAAAAATCTCAAAATGACCTCTTCTTCTTGTAATAAATGGTTTCCAATTGAAATCGCGCTTTTTTCTTCCTGATTCATTCAGAATATCTCGTTTTTTTGCTGTTAGCGACAGTGCTGGTAAAGTGGCAGCATACTCAAACTGTTTCTTAGACTAAAATTTGAGCAATTCTAATGCAGGTAACATCAGTTCGTTTCAATCAATTTTCATCTAAGTTAGCGATAACAAAGACACTTCAATACTCTTCTTCACATTCTAAATCCGAATTTTTTACATTTGGAAAAAGTAGGAGCCGGCTAGGAAATCAACCGAATCGTTCTAACACCGGTCGGTGATGGGATCTACTGGTAGCTCGCTTAGCAGTTTCGCATAGATCACTTAACTCGCAATTTGTTTCAGCTTATTGGTTGAAAGCTTAATGAGGACAATTGAGATCACACAGAAACCCAATCGAAAACGGTAATCTTTCATACAAAAAATTCCTTTTGTCAAATAGACAACACAACAGGACTGCAATAATTGCTGAGCTTTATCGAAATGTCTACTTAAGCAGCCCCGATAGAAAAATTCAGATATCTTATAATATTGTTTTGATTCTTCGCCATTCTCATTGCATTTCAGTTATGAGCTCAGACAACTTACTTAACGACTATACTTAACAAGGGCCGTTAAACAGCTGTCTCAGCATGGGAAATGCCTCGAAATCGTAAATATGATTGATGCCTTGATAATTTTAAGTAGACATGTTTGAGAAGTCTTAGCATACTTCAGGAGCGCTGGCAGCAACAACGACGCCTCTCTAATGCTTCGCTCGACTAAATATTAGTTAAAAGAATTAATTGGAATTTATTTGATGGACCACAACAAAAGACTAGAGAGTAGTAACATTGACAGTAAGAGTAAATAGTACTTAATATTATCATCATAGTTATGTTATATAGTAATCACAACATCAATCAATAACGAATTACATTTTGAAAATTTCTAATGAAGGAATACGTTAATTGCGCCACAGTACATTTATACTACATTAAGCTCAGTTTTGATATGTATAAGTTTCTCATGATTCTCACGACCGCAACAAAAATTGACCAATTTCTCACGCGGGCAACTGCCGTCGAGATTCTTCTTAAGAAACTTTTTCGTAGAGATCGTGCAATTTATATACATCATTAGAGGTTAAACTAAGTTTTGAATCAATGGCTCACTTTCTTCGCCAATGTTCCGAGTCAGTTTGAACAGAAAGATTATAGCGCCTTGCGTGTGAGTTAAATTGTTTCCAACGATTGCAAATCATTGGTTCTTTGTATCTGCGTCAATCAGAACACCTCACTGTTTGCTTTTAGCGACAGTGCCGGTAGAAAACGGCAACAGACTCAAACTGCTGTGTAGACTGATATAACTGGATCAAAATTATACTGCCTCTGTTGCAGGTAATTGAGTTAGTCAATAGTCGAAACTGATTGGGCTGATTGCAGTAGGCGCTTAATTTGATCACAGTGATCAATTGATCATTGTTCCCTACGTCCATACTACAGCAGTGAACTATTCTACCGCCCTTGAGATCCAAAGCAGTCTACATAATGCCTCTCCCAGGCCTTCACCTGTAAACAAAAACAAATCCATTGACCACGTCTAGAAATTGCTCCAAAGAACGACTTGATCAACTTTCAAAGAATGCAAAAACAGTCAGAAAAAATTAACTAGTGTCATAACACAGGAGGCTCCTTATTGGCTAAATTATCAAACTATTAAGGTAAAGGTATTAAGGTAGAGTAGTTCGAAAAAATTCAAATGGACATCGCCTCATTAGCGCCAAAATTGGAAGCTTCGACAGAGATTAAATTTGATCCTAATTTAAGCCAACTTTGTCATCTGAAGTTAATTTAGTTCCTCCTCTTTTCAACCGAAATTGTTCACAACACAAGTCACACACTAGCATCAAATACAGAAAAGACCTCTATTGTAGCAAAATCTTTACATAAAAACACCAGAGAAATTGACATATGATCGAAGTAAATTGTCCGTTCTAATTCACGAAAACTTGCGATCAAGTTTTCGTGAATTAGTAGATTTTTCGTGACTTGTATAGGAACGAAAAATCTCAAAATGACCTCTTCTTCTTGTAATAAATGGTTTCCAATTGAAATCGCGCTTTTTTCTTCCTGATTCATTCAGAATATCTCGTTTTTTTGCTGTTAGCGACAGTGCTGGTAAAGTGGCAGCATACTCAAACTGTTTCTTAGACTAAAATTTGAGCAATTCTAATGCAGGTAACATCAGTTCGTTTCAATCAATTTTCATCTAAGTTAGCGATAACAAAGACACTTCAATACTCTTCTTCACATTCTAAATCCGAATTTTTTACATTTGGAAAAAGTAGGAGCCGGCTAGGAAATCAACCGAATCGTTCTAACACCGGTCGGTGATGGGATCTACTGGTAGCTCGCTTAGCAGTTTCGCATAGATCACTTAACTCGCAATTTGTTTCAGCTTATTGGTTGAAAGCTTAATGAGGACAATTGAGATCACACAGAAACCCAATCGAAAACGGTAATCTTTCATACAAAAAATTCCTTTTGTCAAATAGACAACACAACAGGACTGCAATAATTGCTGAGCTTTATCGAAATGTCTACTTAAGCAGCCCCGATAGAAAAATTCAGATATCTTATAATATTGTTTTGATTCTTCGCCATTCTCATTGCATTTCAGTTATGAGCTCAGACAACTTACTTAACGACTATACTTAACAAGGGCCGTTAAACAGCTGTCTCAGCATGGGAAATGCCTCGAAATCGTAAATATGATTGATGCCTTGATAATTTTAAGTAGACATGTTTGAGAAGTCTTAGCATACTTCAGGAGCGCTGGCAGCAACAACGACGCCTCTCTAATGCTTCGCTCGACTAAATATTAGTTAAAAGAATTAATTGGAATTTATTTGATGGACCACAACAAAAGACTAGAGAGTAGTAACATTGACAGTAAGAGTAAATAGTACTTAATATTATCATCATAGTTATGTTGTATAGTAATCACACAAATCCATTGACCACGTCTAGAAATTGCTCCAAAGAACGACTTGATCAACTTTCAAAGAATGCAAAAACAGTCAGAAAAAATTAACTAGTGTCATAACACAGGAGGCTCCTTATTGGCTAAATTATCAAACTATTAAGGTAAAGGTAATTGGAAATATGTGATAGCAAATTTAGTTGTTACATCGCAATTAACTTCATTTTACGTCAGAAAAGAAACGGAGACAGAGTTCAGTCACGCACATTTATGAAAAATCGCTTGAACAAATTTCAAAGATTAAAATCAGTCAGCCAAAAAATTGTTCATTAAACTACTGAGTAAATGGAGCTGCATAATTGAACAAAACCAAAGTTACAACTCGTGTAAAATTGTGTACTATAAACATCAATTCAGACATTAGCCATGTGGACTTTTATCTTTTGCACTTATTTTTAAGTACAAAATATAGGACGTTTTTCGGCGCTTTCTTTCTCTTCGAACTACTCTAGTACAATCAAGAGTAATCGATTTTAAAGCCCTCAATGAACTGCGCAAAATCGTACAGCACGAGAGAAAACTCAATTCTATTAATTTGAGTTCACTTAACGGGAAAGTCATAGAAAATATCTCAGCTACGTTGAGTTAGTTTTTACAACAAATGTCTACTATTTTTGAACGATATCCCTTTCTTAACCAAATACATTTTTAAAAAAATCAAGAACAAATGGGACCACATGTGAAAGAGAACCAATTAGGGTGAAAAGGCCCTGAGAATTGTTAATGTATAATAATGTTTTCAGCATTACCAAGGTCAAAATAATCGGTTGAGGGATTATCAGATATCAAAAAAAGGACAATGAGTTTCGAAATGATATGGATGACGCTCGTGGAAATAATAGTAGCGCGTCGCAACAACTCAAAAAGCTTTACTTCTAGTCTTCTGTTCACAGTACTCAAATGACAAATGACACTCAATGCACCCTGAAACGAGTTTTTTCGAGTACTTTGATGCTGATTGCGATCGGATACCCAATCTCTTAACGTAACAATCTAACTAAGATTAAAATCTTGCTTAATTCGATTAAAATTTTCGTCGAATTAAAAAAAACTGTGGAAGCATTAGTGCAGTAGCTAGACGCACCATTTTAAACTTGCGATCAACTTCATGAAAATTGATCATTTGTGTAAGACGACAGTACTTCGTCATTTCCCCTTTGTCATTACCACTCTAAATCAGACACGGTTCACTGAAGTGGTAACAAGGGTGCGTGCGTGGCAATGGCGCTGAAAGTAGCAGTGATGCTGCCACTAATTCTAATCAATGATGAAATCAGATCCTGATCGTGTCAACTGCTAATTGGTTTCAAATGCAACGTGAGCTTCCCCATCCGATTCTCATCCTATTTCCCCCTCCCAACTTCCTAGTTTCCTCCTCCAATTTCCGCAAAATGGACATCGCCTCATTAGCGCCAAAATTGGAAGCTTCGACAGAGATTAAATTTGATCCTAATTTAAGCCAACTTTGTCATCTGAAGTTAATTTAGTTCCTCCTCTTTTCAACCGAAATTGTTCACAACACAAGTCACACACTAGCATCAAATACAGAAAAGACCTCTATTGTAGCAAAATCTTTACATAAAAACACCAGAGAAATTGACATATGATCGAAGTAAATTGTCCGTTCTAATTCACGAAAATATTAAATTTCATTTGCACAATAACTGACTTATGAATGTGTTCAAAAGTATAATCCTGAAAAATATCGATTTCGCTTGATAAACAGATCCTTTTTACACTAGACTTGATCAACAGATCGGAGTAAAAAAGGCAACGACGAGAAAAGGTTATCTGCAGCGCTGTCAAAAAAAACATACCCGGCAGATTGCCGGAAAATAGCCGCCGCTGATTCCAATAAGCATGATTGGGATTGAAAGCATAGATATTGAAAAAAAAAGATTTTTGTACAAAAACATTTTTTAAGTCCGATTTATTTTGATGGCATTTCGTAGTTGAACATACTTCTGTTTCTCAGAGAGAGGCTACAGGGGCTACTATCAATACCAATAAGCATTAGAGATGGTACCTAAGACTTATAGGAACGAAGTTCAAATAGCGGGCATCTAAAATTGGGCTTTAATTTTTTATACTGACTCTGTTCATTTTGAATTGCTTTGCTGAGCAACTGATGTTCAAAATCACTTTTAGCAGAATGGGAGAAGAGAGAAACTAGCCTAGAGAAGTCAAAAAGATTTCACGCAATATGTTGAAAAAGCGGCAAAATGAGGTAAAGCGAAACTTTTTGTTCGACGAAGTAAAAAATAGGAGCGCTATAATAGCCAGCTGAGAAGATGAGGGCGGCTATTAATAATCAATGATCTTAAACCTATTCGGATTATTACCAGAAAATAGCTGCGATTGTTTCCCATGACCATGATTGCGATTGAAACGGTAAGAACACAAAATGAAATAAAAGTAATCAGAACTCCTGCTTCATAATGAGAGGATACAGGGAGTAGTACAAAGAACCATTAGCATTAGACCTGGTAGCTAAGATGAATTGAAAAATAGTTCAAGTAACTGGCATCTAAAACTGGCCTTCATGGATTTATTTCATCTGTTTTCATTTTTGAATGTTCACTATGCTGATTTTCGACCACTTTGCTGATCAGCTGCTGTTTAAAAGCACTTTGAACAAATGAGCGAAGAATGAAGCAAGCCCAAAGAAGTCAAAAATATTTCACGCAAAAAAATGAAAAGGCGACAAAAATGGTAAATGCGAAACAACAATCTATTTGACGTCGTAAAAAATCAAAACAGGAGCGCAATAATAAACATACCCGGCAGATTGCCGGAAAATAGCCGCCGCTGATTCCAATAAGCATGATTGGGATTGAAAGCATAGATATTGAAAAAAAAAGATTTTTGTACAAAAACATTTTTTAAGTCCGATTTATTTTGATGGCATTTCGTAGTTGAACATACTTCTGTTTCTCAGAGAGAGGCTACAGGGGCTACTATCAACACCAATAAGCATTAGAGGGTGTAACTAAGACTTATAGGAACGACGTTCAAATAGCGGGCATCTAAAATTGGGCTTTATGGGTTTATCCCGTCTCTATTTCTGACTTCAATTTTTTATACCGACTCTGTTCATTTTGAATTGCTTTGCTTAGCAACTGATGTTCAAATTCACTTTTAGCAGAATGAGAGCAGAGAGAAACTAGCCTAGAGAAGTCAAAAAGATTTCACGCAAAATTTCGAAAAAGCGGCAAATTGGTAAAGCGAAAAAAAGTTTGACGAAGTAAAAAAAAAATACGAGCGCAATAATAGCCGTCTGAGAAGATGAGGGCGGCTATTAATAAACATAACCGACTAAACGTCAGAAGAATTGCTCTCGAACGACTAGTGGGAGCTCTAATCAATTGCAGCCTGCTTCAGTCAGGGTGGAGAGAGGGGGAGCCTAAATGGGACTAAGAAGTTAAATAGTGGGCTTCAAATAACCACAATAGAGGTAAACATATACCACTATTAAGATTTAAAGTAAAAAATGACACCAGTTTCGGTGCACTTTTCAGGTGACTTTTAGTATAAAATTGCCGCCAATTGAGTTCAGCTGCTTGCAATTGTGATTGAGAGAGAATTTTAGATCACATGAAACGCAAAAAGTCAAGGGCGTAAAAGTCACTCGAAAAGTCAAAATTGTCAAGCGAAATTTTTGCATTAGAAAAAAGACACACACGTTTACAATAATTGCTATGAACTTTGTTAAAGAGCAATTAACCGGCTGGTGCGATTATTATCAACAAACTATTGCCATAACTAGAACTGTTTGATTTAATTCTAGGAGAAATATCAGGTGTATACTACATACTTGGCAGTCTTGGCTGCAGTACCAGATCTTTCTGCAGCCAGAGCACAAGTAGATGGCCTCTCCACCACAGTTAGCACACTGGCTCCCATTTGGCTTTGAGTGCAAACTCCCAGCTGCTCCAGCACTAGCACCTGGCTGGCTCCCAGCTCCACCAGCACTTGTAGGGTCCGGAACTCCTCCCACTGCATCACCTACCGGGCCTCCTCTAAGCTGACGCGAGATAGGAGAGTGGTTGCTGCCTGCACCACTGCCATCAACCTATAAGTCAATCACAAAATTACTACAAGAACACATACAAGCATCTTCCATAAATTGATAAATTGCTCCGAAGCAGGATAACAACAATCACCCGAATAAACTAAGTAGCATACAAGGGTCTTTCCCATTATAGCCTCCCAGCTTAGTGGCCAGATAACCCATAGCCCCCCATCATGGTAAATATACCATAATGGGGGGGGGGGCTATACTTTCATGGGGGGTATAATGGGAAAGACCCGCATACAAAAGTAACCTACTTCGCCGATCATTAACAGGTCCCAATGAACTTTGTCAAGTGCTCACCTCAGAATTTTTTGATCGATGCCATATTCTTTAGACCCACTGACACGAAATATTATACCCACCGACTGAAAGCGTCATAAATAGATAAATCCTAGTTGGAAGCATTGGACGTTTTTTATTGGAAACGCATTTTAATCAGAACTCATTTACTATGGGTAACGATTTAAGAATATTACCACACACGTCTGATCGCCATCGAGAAGTTAAACTCCGAGGCACGTCGAGCACTTGAAACCTAACCGACTGACGTCGGGCGAATTGCTATCAAACGACAGGCGTTAAGAGGTAGCTGGGTTTTAGGGATGCTAGCAGCGCGGAGGGGATGACTGAGGGGAGGGGGGCGGGGGGGGGGTAGGGGGTGGCAAACTTTAAGATTCAGAACCGCCCTTCACACCATGAAATTGTCTCCTCAAAACAGTTTTGGAGAATCGCATATTTAGAGACTAGTAAGGCGCAGGGCTCTAATAGAGCTGCTCAGCCACTTAATGCTCTCCGGGCTTTACCCCTTTATCCCGTTTTTGAGGACGAGAAGTTAAAAGGGTCAGACAAAAAATCGCTTAAAACGTTTGTTAAGGTTTTTAATCAACTCTCGTAGCCATTACAACATAACTTACGCCACATTGCAACTGATGAGACGGTCTTTTCTTGCCAGTATTCATATGGCAACAGTGGTAAGAAGAAGAGAGTGGTGGAAAAGGTAGTCTAATACGGAAGCGGAATTTCGCCACTTTCAAATTTTTGTACAATTTATTGGGCGCAAACAAGTTATTTCATCGGTAAGTTCTGCAACTGCTTTTTATCGCATTACCGCTGCGCTCTCGAAGTTGTTCAACAACTCGTCTTCGCCTTAGAGTTTGATAACTTCTCGACGGCAATAACAACCGTGTGGCCATAGTCATTCAAATATTTGATCTCCTCCATTAATGACTCGCGTACGCTACATGTACTAGTTACTAGATGCGTGTCATTGTACAGCCAAAAACTGCGCTAATATAGCACGTTGGCTTCTGGTTGCATCTACTATGCATGACAAAAAAATGGCATCAATTCACGTGTCGAATGTTGCGCAACAAAGTGTTATGTCATATATTTTGTCAAAGTGTTTAATGGGATAGCATTAATATCTGAGGCATCTTAATTGATATTCATTTGCCATATTTGATTTTGTTAACATTGTTGTTCATAGCACTCAATTTGGACTAACAGCGTGACCAGCAGCTGTTGCTCCCAGTCCAAACGGCGCATGATGGTTGGAAGCCAAGCTGGACGCGTGGTGATTGGGTACGACTGAGGGGTTGTTCCCCCCAGCAGCCGAGGGGTGGGGAGCCGTCAGAGTGGGGCCCCCTAGACCAGTGCCACTCTGGGCAGCCTGCTGCTGTCTCTGCTGGTTGTAGTGGTGAGCAGCTGCGGCATTGATGGCAGCAGCCGCCGAGGGAGGCATTGTTGGATGGTGCTGAAGTGCGGCCGCATTTATAGCCGCGACCGCTTTACGTTGTGACTCTAAAGCAGTGCAAAAAGCTCAAATATATTTGCCCATTTGGATGATCAATAAGTAACAGATGGATGATTTTTTCTCATTAAAAATAACCAGCAAACTTGTGATAAAAACAAAATTTCTCATTTAATGAAGAGTATAACTACAATCCCAATTCAAAAATGAACCCAATTTTGGCGCATTATTTTAAAATTTGACTTGTACATTACACAAAAGGGTACGCTTTTCGAGCACTGATGATTGCTTTATGTTACTATTAAATTAATCGCCAATTTAATTAGTTGCCGAGCAAAAACTGCCGAGAAAAATCCATTGATATATATTTCCATAGCTGCTCAATTTTTATTATAATTCCATACAATATAAATGTAGTTCGTATAATTACAAAAGTGGTCTATTTAAATCCTTTCCAAGCAATATCGAATAGACAAGATTAGATTTAGCACTACCCAATGAAGCTTCCAGATTACTTCTTTCAAATGAGTTGACAATTCCAGTTTTACAGATGACAAGAATCAATATTGTCTCAGTCCTGCTGTTATTCATAATTGAGATATTCTTATTTACACTAATTACTAAAGATACCCTGCCTATTTTTTTTTAAATGCCATTTAAACTGTCTGCTCCAAAAGTGGATTTGGGAAAAAGCAAGGTGTTTTTCCTGGTTTATTTTTAACAGAAAAAAAACGACTTATAGCATTCTAGTTACAATTCCTGATTAAGATGGCTACGAGTGGACTAAGTGCCACAGAAATCTCGTATTTTTGTTGAAGTATAGAGACTGATGAAAATTTTCCAATGAGAACTACGGGTTATTAAACTATCCGGAGTTAATTTTAAACTTCGAACACAACTATTATTATGTTGAGGAATATTCAAGATGCATACCGTGGTGGAATGCGAGAATCGCGGCAGCAGTAGGGTCAGTGGGGGGTTGGGCAGGATTGGATGCTGCGACTGGGGGTGCTCCAGGGGGAGGTGGCGCATGTCCGGCAGCTGCTGCTCCACTCAAGTGCGGGGGCGGAGGGGGAGGCCCACCAAAACGTCCAAGAGCGGCTGCTGCCGCTGCTGAATGGTGAAGCTAAAACAACAATCAACAAACTGAAGAAGCTATTTTTCAATCTAGAAAAGCCCTAATTTTAAATAAGGACTTTGAGGGAAAAAAATTGAAACAGTTCAGGACAAACTTAGCAAATTAACTTTCAAGATGTGAAACCATATCTGAGCGGATGTCGGCATGCAATTAATAGAGAACCTCTCTTATTTATTTTATTGCAAAGATTTTCCTGTTCTAAGGATACTTTTGTTGGCTTGAGAGGTTTACTTTTCCTCCCAATGTCAACACGACCGCAGTTGACTTTCAGAATGCGTTGAGGAGTGCATACCGACCTCTGCTGGTGTTTATTGTTTAATTCAAGTTCTCAAAAATAGCCTCTGTTTGAGGACAATTCAATATTAATTAGAAGGCGGACAGGTGCACTAATGGCACGTTGATTGGACTTAATCACACACCTGCTCCCAGTTCATCAACTGTCCATTAGAGAGTAATAAAGGCAGGACAAATTTGGGAGCAGAATCGGTCAGAGGAAGGAGGCTCTCATTAGCTTAACACTATTTTGGGATCCTCTTTTGCCCAGAGGACAAAAAGTGGCCACCACTATCAAAAGGTCGAAACAGGTCCGCGTCCGAACACGTGTTCAATAAAGACTCCTCAGTCTTAGTTTTGAAAAATTATATACAAGATACACTAAATGAAAGCTGATACTTAAAGAAACGCATAGCACATCCGCAAACTCTTATGAACGAACTCTGTATTAAGCACAGAATCACAACGAACGCACTCAACGTTACTAGTGGCTTTGCAATTACAACTCTTTTGTTTCAGTAATCAACTTTCAAAAATTCTTTTAGAACAAAAAGCATGTGTGCGCACGGTTGCTTCCAAATAAGTGGTTATCAAAGCAATATCTAAATTTCTAATCCGTTTAATATAAATCTTCAGCCTCTTAAGGTCGAGGAACAACCCGGAGCTGAGTTGATAGCTGTGCTTACAGCTAGTTCTGACTCCATGTGACGCAACATGCATGGCAATGAAGAGAGGCCAGAATGGCTGTTGAGCACTATTGTGGTGACGGCAGCACACCGGATTCAAGTTGCACACGTGTGCATAGACAACAAGTACACTTCTCAGTTCAAAGTGTGAACAAGCATCGCAAACAGCGCACAGCTTTCAAAAGAGCATCCGTGCACACTCTCAATTTTTGGTAGCTAACCAGATCAACTAAGGGTGAACATAAAAAGATAGCAGGACAAGACAATCCAATTATAGAATGGAAACAGCAACTAAGGCAGCAGCTTGCCTCAAAGGCTCCTATAGCTTATGATATCCCTGAAAATTAATTTATGAGAGCAAATATCGGAATCTATTAAAAGTTACTTAGCTCATGTTATCATATTCCTTGTGTAAATATTATGACAAGTGACGACTAACAAGGCGAACGAGCCAATTATCTAGTTGAGCTAGATATCAATTTAACCTACATCTAACGCACACAATTTTTCCGACAATTTTATTAAATTGTTGGTTTTTAAAAATAAACAAACCGACCAACGTCTGACGAATTGCTCTCGAACGACACACGGCGCAATTTAATTCAGAGGGAGTTCTTTGGAAGTTTTTATCATCTTTTCAACTGAACTCTGAAAATCGGCTTTATATTAGCAAATTTTCTTTGGAATGTCAGCAATTGCAATCAAACAAAAACTCAGAAATCAAGCATGAAAAAGTCACTTGAGAGAGAAGAATGTTCTAGAGCAAAAGGTCAAGCAAAAATTTTGCATAAAAAGTTTGTTTGAGAGCAATTAAAAACAGACTCATTATATCATAGACGAAACAAAACATTAACAAAGAGGTACATCAGATATTGCCGTAACTTAAGACTTAAAACCTGAGTGCTGTTACAAAAACCCAGGAAAATAATTTCGCTCTAACTCTCCAAAAAATGAGGGCTAGGAACTTTATACTAGGCCTATTGTTTTTACTGAATCTACAAACAAAAAAGTATCATATCTAAGTATCACTCCATTCAAACGCCTATCATTCGGGCGATCTCCTTTTTCTTAATCCAAAAAGTTTGGATTGTGTTGAGAAGCTGTATCTTTTTGAAGGTCTAATTAAATTTTCGAATTACGATGACAATAAAATGTCAAATTGGAGTTCTGATTTATCATGAATATGTAGTAGTAAGTGAAGCGAAAAACGAAAAGTTCAGTAGCAAACAGTGCGCAAATTTTTAAGGGGCAAACTACATTAAAGGAGTTAGAAATTCATATTATAGCAAAACTGGTTTGAGATATTATTAAAGTGTAGTAGTAAATTAACCCAAAAGTGTTGCTGATACTTTTTTTATGAAATTAACAATATTTGTTCTGATGACATATGAAGAGCCTTTGAGTTTTGTAGGTTTTTGTTGTCTTGTTCCATAATCTCAATAATGGCCCATTTCATCGGCTTCTTAAAAGGTATAACAAATCGTTTGTTCAAAGTTCACGCAGTTAATGAAAATAAAAAATTTTGTTTTTTTTTTAAGCTTTGCATGCTACTATTTTTTGTCATGTTGTCACTTTGTCTTTATCAATGCATGTCCCATCGGTTTTTTATTGAATCTTAGGTGAATCCAATTATAAGTTTTCGTTTTTTACGTCAAAACTTTTCACGATCTTGACAATTCGTTTTCATCAATCAATTTTTGAGTTTTCAGCTATTTCTGTTCCTTTGGTTGTCTTGAATCATGCCTGCAATTGCTCTTGGTTTTTTCACTTGGTCCCTTGGTGTTATTAATTAAAAATTACCGTCTTTTAATGGTGGATAAATAGATGTTTTAATATATAATGGCATAATCTACTGTCTTTCGAACCAAGTACTGAAGTTTGTTCCAATAGAAATTTTCTACAATGGTGTGTTCTTTCGCAAGATACTTAGTATCGGTTCCCTAACCTTTTGTTCCTGAAGTTTTGGCAGAAACATCACTGTCGTGAAAATATGAAGAGTTAGATTTTTCATTTTACTCGCTTGCTTGTCACTTGTTAACTAACGAGCGCTGTTCTTCAAATGAAGCTTATGGTCAGATCCTAATACTTAAGATTGTAATTTAAGACACAATGCTCCGATCTTATGGTGCTTTATCTTTCGTTGAAGTTTTTCGTTTTAAAAAAGTCACGATTTTTACGTTTCAATTCTGAATAAACATAGTCGGGCAAATTGCCCAAAAATTTGAGAATAAAACAGAAAAACAAAAAAGAAGAGATAGAAATTGACCGAATTTTTTGGTTTTAATTTCAGTATCAAAAGTGATCTAATTTGGCGTCCAGTTTTAGTTAGACTCTTAAAATACATTTAATTCAGCTTCTAAACTGAAAGCTATTAAGCTTAATACGAATGGCAGCCAGACATCGCTTTAATGAACTTTGATAAACTAATGCATTATGATTAAATGACCGGGCTTTATAGGTTGATCCCGCTTATTTTGATTTTGCTCTTTTGACTTTGACCTTATTCACTACATAACGTAATTCAATATGTGAAAGAATTTTAAATCCATTCAGTTGAAACAGAGAGTGAAGTAAATCAGAAGTCAAGCGTGAAAATCGTGACTTATGTAAAACAAAAAACGTGATCAAAAGTTAAAGTCAAAAATTATAAAAAAAACATAGGACAAGTCTTGAAATACACTTAGTTGGAACAAAGTTAGAGGAGCACCAGTCTAAAACACTAGGCGTGATGGATTTTTAGCGTTTCTGATTTTGAATTCGTTTTTCGATATTTCCTCTGTTGATACTAGATTACGTTGTTGAGTAACGTAACTTCTGAAAAAAACACTGACCCAAATAAGCAGGCAGCAAAAATAGCTTGGTCAAGTCAAAAATGTAGCGCGAAACAAATTATTGTTAGACGCAGTTTGGCCCACAGAAACAGCTGACTGAAAGGATGACGCGGTTGTTCAAGATTGACACATAGCCGGCAAATTGCCGGAAAATAGCCTCCGTTGACCCGCTTGACGCACATTGGGATTGAAACAGAAAAAGAAAAAATTAAAAGAAATTGACAGAATTTTTCCAAGTGTCAAAGTGTTCTTATTTGGTGTGTAAATTCTGCATATTCGGTTACATTCCAAAATTACACAAAATTTAGCTTGTAAACAAGGCTTTTAAGCATAATACTGATGCCAGCTAGCAATCGCTTTAATAACTTTGATAACGTAATGCATTATGACTCAATGACCGGGCCTTATATGTTTATCCAGTTTCTTTTGATTTTGCCCTTTTGACTTTGACCGTATTGACTACATTGAGTAATTCAATACGTGAGAGAATTTAAAATCCATTCAGTTGAAACAGTGAGCGAATTAAGTCAGAAGCTCAAGCGGGAAAATTGTGACTTATTTAAAACGAAAAACGTGATCAAAAGGTAAAGCGAATTAGAAAAAAAGGAGAGCGCCAAAATAATAGCCGTTGAGAGGCTGATAATTTAAATACCACATTGTATTTCAAATGAATGGTTTACAGAACTCATTAAACAATTTACGCAAACAAGGAGGCTAGCTATTAATGCAATTTTGTCAAGTAAAAAAACTATCAAGTCAACAATTAAATTCATTAAACATACCCGGCAGATTGCCGGAAAATAGCCGCCTTTGATTCCAATAAGCATGATTGGGATTGAACGAATAGAATATATTGAAAAAAAAAAGATTTTTGTACAAAAATATTTTTTAAGTCCGATTTATTTTGATGGCATTTCGTAGTTGAACATACTTCTGTTTCTTAGAGAGAGGCTACAGGGGCTACTATCAACACCAATAAGCACTAGAGGTGGTAACTAAGACTTATAGGAACGACGTTCAAATAGCGGGCATCTAAAATTGGGCTTTATGGGTTTATCCCGTTTCTATTTCCGACTTCAATTTTTTATACCGACTCTGTTCATTTTGAATTGCTTTGCTTAGCAACTGATGTTCAAATTCACTTTTAGCAGAATGAGAGAAGAGAGAAACTAGCCTAGAGAAGTCAAAAAGATTTCACGCAAAATGTCGAAAAAGCGGCAAAATGGTAAAGCGAAAAAAAGTTTGACGAAGTAAAAAAAATACGAGCGCAATAATAGCCGGCTGGGAAGATGAGGGCGGCTATTAAACAACAGAAAATGAGATCTAGAAATAAAATTCTATCCCATTTTCAAACTTAATCCAAATCAATAATGACTTTCAAGTAACAAACTCAATATTATCAAGCTTGCTGGGCCTCTATATAACTTCGATAAGAAATCAGATCAAATGTAATTAGTGGTTACCCAAGCTGGATAATCACGAGGGTAATGAGGTCAGCCATTTATGCCAATGGAACTCACAATTTGATTTAACAAAATTGTTACGAAATCATGCGAACAATACAGAAAAATGGTGAAAAAGAGACCTCCAAATTTAGCAAAAAATTTGAAAAACAGAGCACAAAATTATGAAAAATTTGAAATACGCGTTATTGAAAACAAGACAGGTAAAAAAAACGACATTTGATAGAATGTTCGATCAAAACCAAAGTATTTTTTTCGGAAAATGGCGTCAATGGCGAAAAAACAATATGCTAAATTCGTCAACCATTTCCTACCAAAATAATTCTAAAAATAAATACTAAAACTTAAAAAAAGCAAAAATCAAGGCAACTTTTGGATAAGCAACAAAGTTGCAAAACTAAAACCAATGAAATAAAAGCAAATTTAGGAATGAGATTCAGAAAAAAGTGTGCAAAAACAATAGGCCTTTCTTTCAATAAAATAAGCTACAAAATATAATCACTAACTAATTTGAATGATTCCTCATCAGAAGGCTGATTTTAATTGCCATTATTGAAATTAAGAAAGAGGCCAATAAAAACAATTAGTGAGAAGTCAGCAAAAATTCACCATCATTTGAACGAAATAAAAAAAATCAATAGGCAAACTAAAACAACCGAATAGATACACACGTGTTTCAGTAGGAAGCAACTACGACTGCTTGTTAAGGAAATTTTAGATAAACTTTGTCTGATCGAATGCGATTAACTCGACAAAAAATAGTAGTGCGGAGCAAAATTTTTCAGAACTCCAAATGTTTCTTAAAGTTTAAAAACGATTAGCTGTAAAGAGGACACAGACACAAAGCCAATCGGACTGATCACTAATCATCCTAAGGGATAAGTAAGTTAAAAATTTCCAATATAGTCAAAGTTCAAAAATATTCAAATTTTACCAAATCCAAAAAGCGTCTACAAATCTACGATTAGCTATCAACTGAAAACAAAATTTAGATTCATCTTTCATCATTTACCAAAGAAGTTTTATTTAGTGAAAAAAAAATGGTGTTACAGCCAAAAACTATAACAGTGAACTTAAACAATTAAAAAGGTTAATCGTTGACACTATAGCAATCAGTGTGACTCTGGGTTTATCAGAACAAAAGAATTAAAAATCTTCAATATTACTGACAGCTTCAAAAAATCCATGCCATAAACTATTACCTGAAAACATCTTATAAGTTCGTTTATAACTTCATTTAGAAGTTCATTTCGAACTTCAATGTGACACTGTCAATATTGAACTCAGAATTATAAAGAGCAAAAAACAGCCAAAATTCTCAATTTTATAAAGAATATAGTGGCAAAGTCAAAACCCATTGGTTGCCCACAAACTAAACCAGACAACAATATCTAAGCACTATCAAAACAAATGCTTCTCGTTACTCTGTAGGAAAGTAACGAGAAAAAAATCAAAAAACTTCAATAACACGTGAAAATTGCTCGAAAACCAAAAAATCTGTATTCAAATCCAAATCAGTTTAGTTTCAAAAAATGATGATAACAATAATAGCCAGCTTATCACTTCACGGCTACTAAAACACGGAAAAGACGAAAAGATTAACGTAATTTAGCAAAAAAAAAACAAGAATTGCCACAAATGTGAACAAAATAATATTGTAATGTCAATTATTCACAAACTTTAAACCTTGACATCTTGAAAAAGCCGAAATTGAAAAAAAAGATTTATTTCTAGATTTGACGCTCTTTCTAGTGATACCACAGACAAATCTCTACAAGAAATTTATCAATCGGTCAAAATTGACTGAACAAGAAAAGCCAGTTAAGCAAATAGTTCCTCCCCCCACTAAAAGTGGGGTCAAAATAAATAGTGGACATGAACAAGGTGAAAAAAAATCAAAAACCTGTTAAACCGATTAATGGCAGCCATTAAGTCAACGACTAGTAATCTTCAAATTTTAAGCGAGTTAAGGCTTCAGAGGTATTGATAGTCGTTTAACCCAACAAAAACATCTCACTAAAAGAAAGCACTGCTGTTTTGTACATTTTTGAAAGAAAGGATGGCAATTTGGATAACCTTTGGACGTCAGAGGGGGCAACGGCTGGTTATTTGTACAACTTTCGTACGTTGTTTTACGTTTATTATATTTACATAGCGGCTCAGATACAAGAAATAGATTCAGTAAATATTTAATGTCAAGTGAAAATAACTTAAAGATTCAACGGGATAATTGACAAAAAAATTCTTTACTAATTTCAACCAAAATTTTACCTTTTCTTTGTATGCTCAATAGGTAACTAAATTCTGTTATACTCAAGGAAACTTAATGTACGTCCAATACCGAAAGAAGTCAACTGACAACGAGCATAGACGAGAACAAAGTTCGGTTATAAGAGATTCCCAAGTTCAAGAGATACGGGCCAACTACGGTAATGGCTAGCACACTAAGGTTGGAAGTAAGAGATGCTGGTTTTCACCAGCAGTTTCCTTTCTGAATGGTCTCTTCTGCTCAATGCATGAAAGCGAGGTTGCCGGAATAACTGGTGAAGGCGTATCCAAACACATAAAATGCCCTTGAACTTGTAACACTGTAAATATAAGCCTATAAAACAGAGTGTCCTCGAGCTTTACCTTTTTTATCCCATTTCCAACAAAAAATTCCGTTTCCTTTCAAAGTCTCGATCGAATTTTTTTGGTCAGACGAAAAAACGCTCAAATAAATAAGCTGTAGTTCGAAAATTTCCATAAAAATACCAACCGGACAAAAATTGCCTGTCCAAGAGCATTTTCCCGACTACTGTCGGACGAATTGCTCTCGAACGACCAGCGAACGATGCGAACCCATTAAGAACTAGGTCAGCTTGATGGGGCTTAAGGGGGTTTCAACTGCTTCTATTATTGCAAATTTTACAACAGAAAGACTTGAGAGAGAGAGAGAGAGAGAGAGAGAGAGAGAGAGAGAGTTAGAGAGAGAGAGAGAGAGAGAGAGAGAGAGAGAGTTAATTTATCCTCGCTTGTAAAATATAAATACAGAGTAGCATAAAATTAGAAAAAAAAATACAATAGAATAGGACTATCAACAAAGCATATTAATCTTCAAGCTAGGAAGGGACACGCAACGAGGTCGTTCGACCTTCTTTACCGCGTGCCCAGATGGATACAACATAGATGATAAACTAACTAATATTTTAAGATTTTTTTCTTAACGTGATAATGTGATTCAAAGCACTATACAGAACTTAAATGATAACTTTGAACGTGATAATGTGATTCAAAGCATTATACAGAACTTAAATGATAACTTTGAACAATTCACTGCTACTTGCCCTCTTCTACATCATATTGGTGCTTACTCAAGCGAACATCCCGACTTCGCCAACTAGGAAAAAAAGAAAAAAGTTATTTATTAAAAAACGCATATTGAAGAAACAAAGTTAAAAAACATCTTTAGAATTTAGAAAACTCAAATTTTGACAGCAAAAAATGACTCGCGGCACCTTCTACGAGGTCAATGCAACAATTTTTGAGTCGAATTTTGCTATTTTGTAAAGAAAGCATCCAGAATTACAGAGTTCTGGAAAATTAGCAGAAAAACACTTTTCGAACAAGTTCCTCATATAATATATAATTGTTTTAAATTAGGATAGGTCATTGATATTTGGCTATAAGTTGAGTTCTCGATAGAGTTGGGCAGGAGTCCTTGAACTTTAAAAAAATTGACGCTCGACGACTTATTGAATTTTGCTCCAATTTAGATCTGCATTACAGCACTTTTAGTAACATGTGTTTTGCTCTTGATGGTAAATTCTGTCTATCAAACTGAAACATATTGTTTAGATAGTCTTCAGCATGGAAATTGTTAATCGATTTTAAAACAAACTTTAACAACTCCTATATGTAATTCAAAAACTTAGAATTTTGTTTGCACGGAATAGATCTTCGCTTTGATCGAAAAGATACCTAAAGTACAATAATTTAAGAAAATTCTTCTGTAGCAGATGAATTGGAGCTAATGACGTGCAGCCAGAGCATCCGTACACCAAAATGCCATATTGTATAATAGGACATATGACACTTGTAATATTCTATTAATCGGTACCGTGGAGCGAAGTGTCTTAATTTTGATATTATAAAACATTGCCTACTAAGTCTTGCTATGACAAGATCAATATGAGAACAAAACAACAACTTTGAATCAATTATTATGCTTAGATATTTACATAATGATTCGAAACTAATTTCTGATGCGATGTGGAATCGCTCACTGGAAGCACTTGCTTTTAAATTCAATTGAACTTAAATCTTTAAAATGAAATCAATTTCCGCGCAATTTCCAATAGCTTTGGTAGTAAACTACCGCCAATTAGGCCAACCTGCTTTAAAATCTGAACACGGCGGCTCGTTAATGTGCGTTTGCAAATAAAGTTCCGACCCGAGCTGATCTACATTTTTGATTTAGTTGTCAACCAAATGAAGAGATAACCAAAAACAGATGTTTGAGTTTTAAAAAATCGCATCACAACCATACTACTAACTGAATTACACAATGCCATGCCTCATTACAGCGCTCAAGAGATCTGTCAAAAAAACTATGAGAAAATAAACAAATAAATTGAGCAAAATTAAAAAAATTAACGGCGAGAACTCAATATAAAAAAATAAAAGCACCTAGTAAACAACGTCAAAATGCGATCAGATAAAACCTTAATTGCACAAACTTTCCTTTATCTTAACTATACAGCAGATTGTATTTTTCCTTAATGAGACTACGTAACTAGTAAAGAGAAAAATAATGAGTCAAAATTCAAAAACCTATCAACATTTTTAAAACCAATTAATTTCAAACGTCTTAAAAATCATTAGCTTTAAAAATAATTCTCGATAAATTTACCAATAAATCAGTACGAAACTGATATGACCTGTCTTTGGTTACACTAAGCCATAGAAACGGACTAAAGATACAGAAAAGCTAAAGAAACTACAAACAATCTCCGAAAACCCAAATTGTCGAAGCATTAAAATCATTAGCTATTATCTAAACATTGTTTTTTATTTCAATTTTTATCAAAACTAATTGAGCTAAAATTATACTGATAGATTAAATAAGTTCACTTGGGCCTCATTTGAAAATAATTGGGCTGTTATTACGCGAATGTGGTGAAAGAGAAAAAAGACACAAATATTGACAACTCACAAAACATTCATGAAAACGCATATTGTCCCACAAACAAAACATCGGTTACAACAAAATATCAACAGAAAGTTTAATTTTTGAATAGCAAGGAGTTTGATGTGACCTATCAATGATAGGAAAAAGTGAAAATTTGACAAAAAGAACAACAAAATATATACAAAAATACTATACAAACAACAAAAAGCGAAAAAAAAAATTTGCAAGGAATAATATCAAAAACTTTAAAACTATTTGCATGAACTCACTGCATAGACCAATATAATTCATTCAATCCTCAATTAGAAACTTATGAGACCATCTCAGCATTTTACAACTACAAAGAAAAAAAACAGCAAATTCAAAAACATGAGACGAAAGTCTTGAAGCCAATCAAAAAATTAACTTCTCAGAACAAACGCTTCTAGTTACAATTAATTTTTTGGAAACAACAGGATTTTTTTCTTTAACTATAAGACTTCAAAAATCAACAAACATGAACAAACACTTTAAAACCACGAAAACTTTTGAGAAAACCCGTATTATCAACAATAAATGCAAAAGCTTTCAACGGAAGACAACAAATACGCTACGTTATGCCTAGATGGGAAGAGAATGCTGTTTGCCGTTGACCAGTCTTCAATAAGACTTCAGAATAAGTCTTAGGATTATGAAAACAATAACTAATACCTAAAATTCATTAGAAAAGTGCGACAAGTGTCGAAGCCATTTAATCCACAAGCTTTTCTCTGAAAACTTTATCCATGATACTTGTAAGGCCCTCTCTGAGCCAATGGGAACTATCAATACTAGGATAAGGTGATAAGATTCCAAAAGCAGACAAAATTATGAAAACCAAAAATTAATAAAATATGAAAACTCGCCGCATCGAGGTCGTGAGGCCAATAATTGAAGAAAAAACAGCTAACCCGATTAATCTTGGTTGCAGTAGAAAAGACGGGGGCACTCTTCACTGACACTGACTTAGAGTTAAAAAAAGGTTCAAGATTGGCTGACGTTCAAAAAAACATTACAAAATTTTTTTAAAGTCTTAACAACCATTAGCAGTCAACGTGTCTATGGCATAGGACTTCAAAAATTCAGTAAAATCTCTAAAAGAATCAAATTTTCATTAAAAATTATGAACACTGAGGCGAAGCCAAAAAATATGAGTGGTTTCTTGAAAGCTAATTTTCTGTTCTTTGGGCATCATTGGACTGTAAATGAGGTTTGTCATGATCGGAACTTACATGAAAGGTGACTATTATCTAAGTGACTTAAAAAACAGAGAAATATAAAATTTTTTTCTAAAAAACAGCCCTCAAATACAATTCGAATTTTTTGATAGTAAATTTCCCTATGAGACCAGAACTAGACCTTTTAATCGCCTTTCGGCTAAAAGGAACGCCAAATTGATGCATTTTAAAGCGACGAAGGTAATTTTGAATTAGAATTTTTAAAGAAAAAATGTTAATTGGAACAAAAATTACGCTAAAAGTGAACAAAAGTGAACCAAATATCACGTGTTCACATGAAACTTCAAACCTCGATAACTCCTCGAAAAATACGAACTTCAAAAAAATCTGTTAAATTTCCAATTCTACGCTGGACGAGCTTTTTAATGATACCATTCACATTTCTCTACGATGAATATATCGATCGGCCAAAATTGTCTGAACAAAAAAAACCCATTTGAGTATATAGTTCCTCCCTCCACAAGTGGGGTCGGAACAATAAGAGTAATTTATCAAAAAATAAAGGACAAAAATAGGTATCACAAAAAATCGCACTATAAAAAAGACCAGCAGTTGTGTGAGAGCAATCAAATAATTTAGAAAACAGTCGCCAAAAATTAGAAGTATGATTATAATAAAATTATACATTAAAACTAAATTCGCTGATTTCTCTAGGTGAATAACTAGTGATGACAACGTCTTACACAGTGAGTCTTATAGCCAAAATGTCCCCATATGATAATCAAATCAGATGTCCTCCTATAACTATCAAGTACGCTTGGCACACTCATTTACATGAAAAATCCAACCATTCAAATTTAAAAACTAGTTGTCAATTCCCATATTGTGAAAGACCTGGTTTGATGGCATCATTTAATGGTAGCCATTCGTACAGTCTGCCTCTCTTCGAGAGCTTTTTAGAGCGATAAAGAAGCTGCTTTCCTCAGAGGCTTCGAAGAAATCAACATAATTCTGGTTTTCAGTTACATCGCTTTAGAGTAACTCTAGGAACCGCACGTTTTACCTGTGATTCTAAGTCATGTGCAGCCGGGTTTCCTCCTGCCATAGAGACATGGGGGTAATGCGAGGCAGCTCCAGATGCCGAGGCACCTCCGAAATGTGCACTTTGGGGTGCACCGGGTGGTCCAGTGGCCGGGGGCACTTTATTGAGCGCAGAGGAGGCCGCGGCTGCTGCTGCCAGTATAGGAGACCGATGTCCTCCAGCAGCTGCTGCAGCGGCAGAGGCAGCCAAGTGCGACGCCGATGCTCCTCCGGGAGGCTGCAAGACTGAAACACAAGATAGGTTTTTTATGCTAGCATTGGCTTCTTCCTTTTTAAATATTCATTTGAAGCAGGTTTATGATCATTTCATGTAGAAGTCATGATTTGTCAAGGTAACCGCCAGTTTCTATTTTTCTGAAACAGGTTGATGTTTTGAATAAATACTCTGAGGGATGTAAACTAACATAATTGATATTTTATAAACACAGAACACGAATAAACAAAAGAAGGAAGAATAAATGTCGGTTAGCAGCCTGTTTGCGTTATCGGTTTTCGCCGTGTTTCAGAAATCTACAGCAAAACTTTTACCTCTTTCGTTTAGATTCTCCAGATACGCGAATTTACGTGTGATATTTTAACAGCGACTACGGAAGAGTAAAGAGATTTTGTCAGTAGTTTTAGTGCATTACGTCACAATTACGTAAATGTATCAGCTTGAAGTGGGAAAATGTTGAGGAATTATCGCCGAGTTGCGCTTCAAATAACACTTTATGTTGACTTATTCATTTTTTGGCTATTTGATTAAATTTCTCATTTGTAAGAAAATTGGCGCATAGTTGTTATTTCGGGTTGCAATTTGTCTTTAATTAGAACTCAATTAACTAGAAATGGCATCAAAACTAAATAGAGCAAAATCAGTCAAGCGATGTCATTATAATTACATGAACAAAATTTATCATCAGAAAACTCGGAGAAAAGTACCACCAATACTCAGGTAATTGGTATAAATAGAGTTGCAGTGCAATTAAAATACTTTCAGCATCAATTCAGAAGCTCGTTATTTTATAATTTGAACTCTTAGCAGCAAAAGAGGATCTAAAAAGGCTTTGTTTCAACTCTTGGTGCGTTTAATGTTCTCATTTTGTATTTTTACTAAAACATTACTCGGAAAATTTTGGGTCAGAAGCTGCACTAAGATGAACCCATTAAAATTTCTTAACGGAAAAACCACCCTATGAGCAGCAAAGTTGAGTTGACTGAAAGTAAAATGAACGAACGCTTGCCATTAAACACTTTCTACTGTCAATTTCTTAACTAGATAGAGCTGTATATAACGCTCTATGTAGCCCCTAGTCATATCATCAAGTGCGTATGAGCTCAGTAAGAGAGTTCAGAGATTCTCAAAGAGCAGCTTAACTAGATCAACAATATCAAAAGCTCTTAGTCGTAAAAATGAGCTTCGGGGGGGGGGCATAAAAGTGGTGGGGTTCGCAGTTTCGGTAAGTCGGTCACTTAAAAACTACTGCAGCTCTATGAGAACCGAATAACCAAAAATTGTGCGCGGGCTTCACCTGTTTTATCCAATTTTTGGGGATCAAATGTGAAGTCAAAAACAAAAAAATGATCACAGTCAGTGAATCGGAGAGCTTTCTGGGTAACTAAAACATTTTCAAATTAAATGCAGTCATTTTTGCCTCAGTTTTGTTTAAAAACCGACAAAAAGCTGAATAGAGCTTTTAAAAATAGATCGCCGAATATAAGATCTACAGATTTTTGGGATCTATTCTGTCCCCCCTTCCAGTGTTTTTATAACCCAATTACAATTTATGTGTTATATAGCATGTTGAGATGTACAAATTAGCATATGCGCCTGGGGGCGTAAAAACCATTTAACTATATGCCACTAAGCTGGGGGGGGGGGGTGACAATTTAGATCCGATTCATATGATAAACGTGAAAAAATAAGGAGCTGAAAATAGAAACAAGTCAGGGTTCGAACACATTCCAGTTTTCTTTAAGAAAAGTTTTCGTTAAAAGAAATGCTTTGAAAAATGCTTCTTCCACCAGCCTCCAAATTAGATTTAAGTTATTTTTAAATTTGCAAACAAAAGGCTTTTTCGAGGGCCTAAGGAATCACGCGTAACCAGTATAGACATTCAAACAATTAAAACAAATTAGCGAAAATAACGCAAGGCGCAAAACTTAATTGAGAAACGAACAGGATAGCTAAATACCCAATTTAAAAATTCCGTGCGAGTAAAGGTAAAATTTCAACATCAATTTTTGACAGCAGAAAACAACTGTGAAAAATAAGATGTCACCAAAAGTATATACCAAATCTGTTTTCTTCGTTTTTCTGCAAAAAATGTCTTACTTTAACTCTGCACACCCAAACTAATATAAAAGGTATCACTTGGAAGCTTTTTGTTTAGATTCTAAAAAGCAGACGTTCTGAAAATAGAACAGATTTGAATGAAAGTCTTGAACAAAACAGGAAAAACATTGGCTACAAATTCTCTCAATTTGGAGCCTGTATCCATTTTTCTAAACATCAGGAAATTTTTGGAAAATTAAACACTAAAACAAATACCTTGCAATTGACTCTTTTTCATCAAATTTGGCCAACTGTTTTCTCTTCTATAATTTACTGAAAATAGCAGAACCGACTAAACGTCAGAAGAATTGGTCTCGAACGACTAGTGGGAACTCTAATCAATTGCAGCCTGCTTCAGTCGGGGGGGGGGGGGGGTAAATGGGACTAAGAAGTTCAATAGTGAGCTTCAAATAACCAAATTAGAGTTAACATATACCACTATTGATTTAAAGTGAAAAATGGCACCAGTTTCGGCGCACTTCTCATTTGACTTTTAGTACTAAACCGCCGCTAAATGAGATCAGCTGCTTGAAATTGTGATTGAGAGAGAGAATTTTAGATCACCCGAAACACAAAAAGTCAAGGGCTTAAAAGTCACTCGAAAAGTCAAAATTGTCAAGCGAAAATTTTGCATAAAAAAACACACACGTTTAAAATAATTTCTTGTCTACGAGAGCAATTAAAGGCATATTTATAGTTGCAAAAGGCAGTTGGTCGAATAAAAAATGGACATGAACCATTTTTTCACTAATATAAGTTTTTGACGCAAAAAGGCTTCAAAACTTCCTGTAATTAACCTTCAAACATGAAATTATAGCACCTCAGAGGAAACGTATACTTTAAAGTAGACCTTTACAGTTCTAAGAGCACTGACTACATACTTGATACCCTCATGTTTTCCCAGTTTATCCCATTTTTTGAGGTCGAAGTCATACGTGTTCGAAGAAAAACCAGTCGAGTAAAAAGATAGCATAAAAAGACCAACGGGAACCTTTTTTTACAGCAATAAAAACCCGTCACGCTTTAAGAAATTGAAATAAGTTCCAGTTTTTATACTAAATTTTACAAAAGAAATTTTTCAATGAATTTGGGCGCTGTCGTTCCTTAAGAATGCGTAGTTCAGCGGAAAATTCGGACTTAAATTTAGAAATGAAACTTAACTCTCAACTCAAAATTTAAGTAAAAATTGTTTACGTTACAACATTGAACTGTCAAGCTTACAAACTTGCTGACGTTTCGATGCAAAGTTTTCAAAAAATCGCCAACAAAATGAATTCTGTTCCACGAAGCCTTTTAATCTAATTTCGGTTGTCACCAGCAACCCCCAAGCTTTTTTTGCTAGGCAATTTAGCGTGAGTTCGAAAAGCTTTCTCAATGCTTCTTTTTGGCATAAAAATATTAAACAATTCTTGGCACAACGGGCACCAAACCAGTTACACAGAAATAAAATTACAAGTTATTGTGAGGTTTTATTGCTCACGATTGTGAGGTTTTACTGCTGTTGAGATCTAAGTGATCCCAATTATTTGAAACCTATTGCAGTCTCAAGTATTGAAGGAGCTTTCTAATTCATATCAACCAGTTCAACTTTTTAAGAAGGCTGCATGAAGTCAACGATTGATTAACACCACATTTTTAATCGTTTTAGAGTCATAGTTAATTTCCACTGTCGTTAAAGGTCAAATATATATTGCAGGACAATCTTTCAAATTGTTTTCCGTTTTTCTCACTTTTTTAATAGGAAATTCAAAATTGTCTTAGTACGTTGCATAAATTTTCATAAAAAGCTGTTCGTCCAAATTTGTTCTCAAGTGTAGATTTGGGGGCAACATTTGCCCCGCTGACCTTGTCAGCCTTCTAGTTATAATATATCAATTTTTACAGACAATACTTTTGGAAAAACTCAGCATTAAAAGTTGGACTGATTTCAAATACTTAATTTGAGCTGCGTAAATACTAGATGTCAAATAAGTGAAAATTGTGCTCAGGGATTCCGTTTTCAATGCAAAATTAGTTTTGAAATGACCAGCTGATTAGAAAATACAGTAATTCTTAACTCTTCCGGAAAAAGCATAACTGAAGTTCAGGTTCATTATTAATAAAACGCATTAATAAAATTTTCGGTGTGAAATTTGGCTGAAAAACGAAAACCGAATATATTTTGATTTATAGGAACTAACTGTAAATATGGTAATTGAAATAATTCAGTGAAAAAGGAGAACAAATATCTTTAAAATACAGGCAAGCATTTCGGAATTCTAGATGAGCCACATGTGGTATAATAGTCTATGATGCTTCTAAACACATCGCTTTACAAACTAATCGAGAATGTATCGCATAAACCTATTTCAGCTTATTTATGTTCAATTTACTTACGTTTGGGCACGTGCGGCGATGTCCCTGGATAATTGGGGAACAGTCTCAGATGTTCGGCAGCCGCAGCAGAGTGGTGGTACTGAGCTGCAGCTGCGGCGGCCATTGAGTCAGCAACAGCAGCGTGTGACGAAGGGTGGTGATGGGGCGGGGGCAATGAAGCTGCAGAGAGATTGGGGTTTGTGGGAGGAGCACCAGCTGTGGCACCCGGTGGAGACGTATGAACAGATCCACCAGAAGATGTTCCGTGATGCAGCCCACTTGACGAGGGGTTTACGTGACCAAGTCCATGTTGCTGCTGTTGTGACTTCATTATGGCTGCAGCTTGTGCCACAACTGCAGATTTCTGCAAGTTCTGAAACATCAAAGTCATTAAATATCACTACACATCAAAGAGTCTAGTGGGCAGACAAAATATCGCCGACCACTAATTTTCGAAGTTTTCACAATTTTTAAACAATTGCCTCCTTCAAAGCGGTGGAATATGACCATATATAATTGATATTTTTACATCGCTACAGTACAATACACATCATACATTAACTGTACTGCACCCATTTATTAATCTATAAATGTCACAATCAAGGCAAAGCATCAATTAGTTTGTTCAGAGAGGATTATGAAAACAAAATTTCTTGTACAAGGCGGAAGAGGAACAATTCAGTTTCAAATCTATTATATTTTTTCGGGCCATCTCAACGGTCAATAATTTAAGAGTTCATAGCATCTCCTGTTCGCTTTTTTTTTAAAAAAACAATTTCATAAGGTCGTCATAAAGAAGAATTTCTAAAAATTATGAGGTACACGGTTGTAACTTACGAGGTACGAATTGTGATGAGCGTGTGAGGCAGCGGCAGCAATGGCGGCAGCAGTATGTTGCGAGGAACCAGGAGGAGGGGCTCCATGTGGTGAGTTGGTGTGAGGCGAATGCTGACTTGGGTGCCTCATCAGAGGATTCCTGTTATAATCCGAAGCAGCTAATCTGGCGTGAATAGCAGCCACGTTCTCAGCTACAGCTGAATTGTGTGGCGAGTGATGATGGGACGAATGGTGTGTCGAGAGTCCATGCATGGCTCCTGTACCTGCCCCAGGTGCTGCTCTTTGCGGGTTTATATGATGAGCTCCATCGTGAGCACTAGGAGTCGATCCAGCAAGTGAAGCCACTGCAGCTGCCAGTTGATTTTGTTGATCGCTATGAGAATAGGGTAACAGACGTGGAGGATCGTCCGGGTACGCATGCGAACCCGGAGGCCTTCCAACTTTTCCAATGGGAGAATTAGTACCATGAGTTGGAATTCCAGGTTGATGCTTCGTGGGTGAACCGTTAGTGCCGTTTGGGGACTCACGCGGACCACCAAGTCGTGCACTCTTTGCAGCCGGAGGCGAAGAGGTGAGAGTAGAGGGAGCTTCCATTCCAACCAGTTTCCTCTTAGCGGCACTAAAGCCATTTGTTGGAGATGCTATACTTTCGCCTGCTCTTTCTTTCAACGTTTCGCACAATAACTTTAGAGCAGAAAAACTCTCGGAGCTGAACATACAAGCAGAAACAATTGAATGAATTTGGGATTTACTCATTTTTCCCGAAGGACAAACAGCTGTTAGAGAATTTAAGAGCTCTGACGTCAGGTCGGAGATTTCGTAATTTGTTGGCACCCCACTTTTGCTAACAGCAGGATTCAAGTCAGTATCGGGCGAGTTTGGCAAGCTTCGGGAGGTTTGAGGGACAGAGGGAGCTTTCTTCGAATCCTGGGCAGCACTGTCATCTAAAGCATCGGAGCAGCAAACATAAACATAGCCGGTAGATTGCCGGAAAATACCCCCGATAGAAGCTTGTGGTCTACGATGAATTGAAACAACTAAAGAAATAAGATTGACAGATCGACCACCAGCTCTTTAATAGACCACTAGACTTTTTAGGTTAGATTCGAACTCTCATTTTTATGAGACAAATTTGCTCTACAAGAAAAAAGCCCTAATGGAGCTTTTTCAAAATTAATATTCGATAATAAAACTCAAGACTCTATTACTCAGGAATTAGGGCATACAAGTTTGGCACTACTTAGATGCACACTATTGACCTTAACTTAGTAAATGTTCACAAAATTTAAAGTTCCATAAATGAGTTCAGAAGTTATTTTTTGAGTGAGGTAAGTCACGCAATTGACCTAAAAGCAGACATGACGTCACAAACACACGTTTTTGCAAAGCAGTAGAAGTCACTGAAGTCATTGAAAAAGTCAATTCCAAGAAATCACGGTAAGACGAAACAAAAATCTGTTAGACGAAGCAAAAAAACATAGCAGGACAAGTCCTGAGGTACAATTCAAAGAATTCTCATTGACTAAACAAAAAACTAGACCCAGAGCGGACTATGAGTGAATTGGGAGAAACGTTTCTAAAAAATCAGATTAAAAAACAGAAAATCAATGTCAAAATGCCGCATGTCGACAAAAAACCACCAGCAAGAAATGGAAATTTGGTTGAAACAAAAAATTAGGACTATAATGAACTATGAATGGATTGGGAAAACCATTTCGAAAAATCTGATCCAAAAAATCGAAAAAACTGTAAAAATCAAAGTGAAATTGTCGCATGTGAACAAAAAACCAGTAGCGAGAAAGCGAATTTCTGTTCAAACACCGTTTTCTCAATCTACTTAAAAATTAGAGCGAAAAAATTTCACGCCGCAAAACCAATTTTTTGCTCCATTTCCTGTTTCGCCGTGACCAAAATCACTACTCCAATTTGACTTCAAAAATCATGAAAATGTGTGAACAGATCTTGAAAAAAAGACAATTCAAAAAGCCCCAATACAATTCAAATTCTTTGAATTGTAAAAAATTAGGAGCGCAATAATAGCTGCCTGGAATTGCTGGCGCGGCTATTAATAAGCAATTTCTAACCAACAATAATTAAAAGAAAGGTTCAGTCCCAAAAAGCAGACAAAACAGTCCCCACTAAACATAGAGTTAGACATGTGCAAACAATTAACAAAGAAACTCATTGTGTGAAGAAAGAAACTCAAAGAAACTCAAAGAAACATGATTGTGTGTCATTGAACAAATGTTAAGCTGATTACAATATAGTTTTTTGCCAATTTAAGTATTTTGAACCAAGTTTTTGGGTTAATCTTCATTCATATGAATTAAAAACAATGCATACAGAAGCTTAAAAACAATGTTGTTTTTTAATTGTTTGTAAACTACTTGTACAATTGTTTCGTTATTTATTCGGGACTATTTTGTGTGGGACTGTTTTGTCTGGAAATATTTTACAATTTGGGACTGTTTCGTCCGGACACGCATCTGAATACTGCTGAAAAAAAGCGCAAACACTAATTTTCCATTAAATAAAATTGCCATTCTCTCTCTATATATATATACTACCTAGATTGACAACATTCCCTAAGATATGCGCAATCTTGATTCCTGTGCAACTTGCGCAAGAGTATTCAACATGGCATAAGAATTTAAGAAAGTATTACCTTTGGTGACGTTAGGCATTGCGGCTGTGTGGCTTTCTTTACTTTTTGATACTTCTGGAGCAGTTAGTGCAGCCATAACACTAGAAGTGTTGATCTTCTTCTCAATAGCATGTTCGCAATCAGATGCACTCAGTTTGAGCACTTCGGAGTGAATAAGGTTGTGACACAATCGCGTGAAAGCATTAGCATCCCTTACATCCAGACCACTTTCAGCAGAGTTACTTCCCCCATTCGCTGATTTAACTTCGTTTTTTGGGGGCGATATTTCTCTTAAATTTGCTAATACATTTCCGAATTTGCCATTTGCCACGCTAGGCTGCTTTTTACCTGCCAAAAATCCGCGAATTATATCTTCAGATGTCAAAGTAGATCCTCTATTTGAGACAGCGTTCCTCGCTGCTTCAGATCCTGCCCTCGATTTAAGATCAGAGTTTTTGTCAAGAAGAACTACATCGGGTGATTCGCTTCTCGTCTGAGCATTGCTAGCTTCCGCTGTAGTGGCTTGTCCTGCTACTTCGTTGGCAACAACAATCTTGATTTTCTGCTCTGTTGGTGACAGCGAGCACGGAGAGGGAGCACTTAAGTTGAGCGGCTCTTCCTTCGTCAATGGTGGCGGAGTCCCTATTAGCTTTGGACTAGGGGTTGAAAAGGGTCCCGAAAATTGAGCATCTGTGGAAGTGTTTGCTAACGAGCTCAAGGCATCACGCCCTCTGAAATTCTGGCGAGATGTTAAAGCTGCAACTGCTGCGTTGGCAACTGCAGATGCAAATTGATGTTTGTCTCCGAATGCGTCCGCCATAAGACTTTGCTTCACATCCGAGTTTAGGTCCACATCTCTGCTTTCTCGTTTCTCTCCAGAATTTGAGGGAAAGGAGCTAAATAAATGCTGCTCTAAGAGGTACTTAGTCAAGCGGTTGACCATATCACTGGAACTGCTAGAAGATGGGTCCAGATCCTGGGACAGGGAATCGCGTGAAGTTGCTTCTGGGGAGTCGGCAGCGCGCTCTGAGGATTGTGTATGTGGCTGTTGATGCGGGTAATGCTGCTGTTGACTTGTTGAATCGCGGCGGGCGGTGTGAGCGGGGGAAGTAGACAAAGGAGCAAGTTTTGTGGTGGTGGGGCCGGTGATGCCGGCGGCATTGTTCTCTTCAGTTGTAGCTTCCTCGGAGGCTAATTGGGACTGCCTAGACTTGTTATCGTCACTGGGCAACAGTTTGTGAGATGTTGATTTGGCAGCCGCCGCGGAGGAGACGTTGTTCACGTCGTCTACTAAACAGGTAGGCGGAGTCAATTCAATTAGCTAACAAAGTTTCTTTTCATCAAGTGAGAATTACGTTTGAATACAACCAAAATAGTGACAGCAAAGTTGCTTGTAAATCAATAAAATATTTCTCCTTTTGATTGAATGCCTCGCAAAGGTTGTTGATGGAAATTAAAGATGAATAAAAAACATGCAAGTCAATGCGTCGCCAAAGATATCGCATTGAACAAAGCAATTGATTGTTAATTGAAAGCAGATAATTTGCTTTTGGGAAAAGCGGCTGCTTCCTGAAAGCAAAGGTAAAAAGTTTTGAAAGTTGGAAATTATGCCTCGAGAAATCAAGTCATTTTGAAATATTTAATGAGCACATTTAGCTCCATACAACTATCAATAAACTTCAAACAAACTACCGATCAATTGCGAATCCATGCAAAGCAAAAAAATTCAAAACTTGTTCAATTGATTTGCGCGGAACCCCAGGCTGAAAGACGTAGCAAAGGCAAATTTGCAATTCTTGTCGAAAAATGCTAATATAAGTTTGATTTCAAAGGTGAGTCAATCCCGCTTTTTCAACGCAAATTATTCTCAAATGATTAGTCAAGGGCATAAAATCAACATCATTAAATTAATTACCTAGCTGATCAGAATTATTGGCGGCGCGATTGCGTGAACAGTTCGCGTTGGAACCTTTCTCTCCCTCTATTTCATGTGCATCTCTCGCGCCATTGAAGGACGACGATTCCTCGTCAATCTTGAGCATGCTTGGAGATCCCACCGGGGATCTGTAGTCATCATTAGAGAGATCACTTTTGTCCGGGTTCCAACGAGGAGAGGTCGGATTCTGCAGGGATCCGTTGCGACGACCAGTTTGAGCTGATGTCATTCTCTGTGGGTTAGAGGCTTCTGATCCTTCGAGAGCTGGTGAACTAGATTGTGTGGATGACCTTGAAACGTTGTCAAATAAACTAGAAAATACTGAAACTCGTACTTTAGATGGCGACGAATTTCTCAAGCATTGGTCAATAGCTGATGAAACTAGACTGTGAAACACGGATATCGCATCCGAGGGCAAATAACTGGACGGATTTCCCGATACTGCGACCGCACTAGCAGAAAACGACTCCCCGGAAGAATTGATGTTTTGTTTCCAAGTCGTCGATACTTCTGACTCAATCGCAGCTGAATTCTGGTTTGAACTGGAACCAACAGGTCTAGGGTCGGATTTTTCACGTGGTTCACTTTTCCACGGCTGTTCGGTGGCAGATATAGATGACGATTGCCCTTCGGTGGATTCGGTATTAGAATTGGGCTGCGATGAGGGAATAGATCGACTGAAAGGAGGTACGTGAGCAACAATAGAGGATCGCTTCGCACCTGATAATAAATGAGGGGTATTTGAGTTTGAAGAGATTTTTCGTCCAAACGAAGAGTTGTCGTTGTCTGAAACAGGTGACTTGCGCTGGGGCGTTTCCTCTCGTCCGGGGATACTTCGAGTATCTTCAACCGAGGTTGTTGGATTTTCAACAGGAAACGCTGAACTTCCACCAGATGACGAACTTTGTCTATCTAAGGCTTGCGTGTTGTTCTCGCAAAGCGCGAGATTCGTTGAGGAGGGCGAAACGGCTGACGTTGCCTCCTTCATTTTCAATCTTTCGAAGACAGGTTAATTTAAAAAGTAATACCGAATTTGGCAAAAATAACTGGGAGATGGAATTAGGGTTTAAAATAGTAACTACCAAATGACAAGTAAAGTTGGATGTAATTAAAGAAGC
The DNA here is from genome assembly GCF_964194025.1 of Convolutriloba macropyga. Classification (NCBI taxonomy): domain Eukaryota; kingdom Metazoa; phylum Xenacoelomorpha; order Acoela; family Convolutidae; genus Convolutriloba; species Convolutriloba macropyga. Next base: position 23,776,911 of record NC_134468.1, on the reverse strand, counting down.
CGCCTGGTTATAACTTTGCGTCTGAGCTGATAAAACAGCAGACCAGTTGGCTGAAAATAAGTTCATTGCTACGGTAGGATTTGGATAAATAAAAAGTGTCACGCTCAAGGGTACAATAACGTTGATTTTTCAAATCAGGAGTAACATGAGTTGGCTCCCAAGTAGACGATTGACTGTTTGTTATCTTGAATGGTGTAAAGTTGTAGTTGTTGGTGGTGTTCGTTTGAATGCAGAAGATGCAGTAGCAGCGGAGACAACCACGCAATTTGATAAGAGAGCGACACTGAGATGCTACCATGGGAATTATCTGTAAGCAAAAATAAACAACATCAACTGCGAACGACAAAGTTATAAAAAAACAGCAAGAATAAAAGTACACTCTCAGTCGCAAAAAGAACAACACATTATCATTCTATCTACCCATCTATCAATATCAGTGTATCAATATCAATATAATCTGTGCTATGCTCTGTCCCCAATGCAAGCTGAGAGAAAGAGAGGGAGGGAGGGAGGGAGGGAGGTGGGTAGCGGACATAGTCGTACCATGAGCGGAGGATTGGCCGAGGAAGAGGCGCCAGTGTATTTAGAAGTGAGACTATCTTTGCCTTCCCCTTAATTATTCGGTACAGGTATAAATAGCATTGATTGATCGGGGGCTAATAGCATTAATAAGTCTGCTTAGAACCTCCTAGAGGGAAGTCAGTCACAGTCACACAACAAACAAGCAAAGAGAGGCTGAAAAAAAGGAACAGAAAAGAAAAGAGCAGTCAAAATAGGTAGTTGTCTACGCAACTAAACTCATCAACGCAGAGAGCGTTTTAATTAGAAATTGTTTTCACAAAAGGGAAAACTGATTAAAAAATGCTGAAAAATTCCATTTCCCAATCCTAACACAGCCCACAAGCAGAGAACGAAAGAGGAGACTACTTTTGTCGATTGGGATTTTAGGCCAAGACACCAATTAAGTCAAATCTATCTAAAATGTCAAGCGGCAGGAGGAATAAAAAGTGAGGCTAAATAGTATCCGCGTGTAACAAGAGCAAGTAAGTCAGTCAGTCAGTAACAAGAGAAAAAGGAAAAGCTCTTACCAGACAGCAGACCCTTGCATCCAACTTGAATAATATGGCTGCTGCGGCTGAATCTACTTAATATAACTATCTATCTATCTCTCACACTATCATCACTTGCATATACTTCCATCCTGCGCGCCTTATCCAAGGTAGCAAACCGGCTAACAACCGGAATAATAACACATCATCATAATCCACGCCACCGTCGTCATCACGCAGTCTCGATAAGGCAGTGCAGTAAAGGTAATAGTCACAGGTTGACGAGAGCACAAGTTGTAAAAGTTTGAAGAGTTAAGGCAGTACAGTTGTCGGCGGCCGCCACTTACACACGAGAGGACGAACAGGATCGAGGAGGAGGAAAAGGGAGAATAGAAATTAAGGCGCAAATAACAAGGGAAAATTAGTACTGAAACTGGAGGGAGATAGGATAGAAATAGTATTGCAAACGGAATAGATAGATAGATAGTGGAAGTGGAGAATAACTAACAGAGTTAGTAAAAAAGAAAGAGAGAGAGAGAGAGAGAAATAGAGGAAAAAAATAGGAGTAGAGTGAAAGAGAAAGTGTTAAAATAACAGAGGAGCATCTCCCCTCTACACTTGAATGACTGCAGTTTATGCAGAGTAGTAATAAAAATGTGAATTTAAAAACAAAGAGCAAAATCATTATGACCTTACTTTTTCACACATCTTTAAATTTGCCCTGCGCTCTGCAATATCCTATACATTTTAGCCGTTTATCAGGATAATTACCACCGAAATTCATATCTATTCAATGGCCATTTTAACTGAGTGGCTCTTTACTCTCATTTCTATTCCATGTTTTAATTTCTCTTACCTTTCACATCCCAATTTCCTGCCGGATAAGCCGAGCCGAGCCTCCATTTAAAACTCTTTTCACCTCGGATATGTGAACTTAAAAATCTGCTGATCCATTAGCAATTCAATGCAGCTAAATCCTCTCCGAGGAAACATAATTATCTCCTTCTTAACTTACATGTGCCAATTTCCATCCATAATTAGTCCCCAGACCAAATATCTCAAATAAGACGTGGTGAATTCTAAATCCAGTTTCTATTCCCGGAAGATCATTTGAAATAATGATTTTTACCGCACAACTATGTCTGTCGAGGAAGCTTTGAAAAAAATATCCAGTGGGGTGATGAAAATGACTGAAAAACGAAGCCTGTGTTGGCACAGTTCACTAAACCCAGAATAGATTAACCTAGATTGATACAATAAAGAAATTTATTCGACCATAGTTTCAAGCAGCTTTCATTTCATTTCTGTTTAATCTCAAATTTTAGGGGCAAGATTGGTTTAAAAAATTTTGAACTTCTTATTCCAATGAAATTCAATCTACATAAATGTTTTCCAATCAGGTATTGAAAGTTAATTTCAACTTCGATAAATGGTAGTATTCTCCTATTTTGTCTCAATACTTCAGTGGTTGTTTTTCAACTAATTGAGCAGTTTAGCTTCACATTCAAAAAGGAAGCTGAGGAAAAAAGTCTTTTTGAACGCTCGGTCAATACATCTAGAATGATGCACATCCATAGATAGTTTTCCACCTCAATGCAACCAGCAAGCTCGAAAATACCTGAGGCTTGCTTTAAGCTGGAACTCTTCCATATACTTTCGCACAGACAACTTAGGCACATTCATGTCTCTAGAATGGTCACTGTTCTTGAACTATTGAAGCGTTGGCTATCTCATAGGAAAATCCCAGTTGCCGAATAAGCAGGTAAGCAACGAAAGCGTTCAGACGAAATAGTTTTCTAAATGATCAACAGTTGCAGCAAAAAGGAGCGCTTAACAATTGGCTGGCGATTTCATAGAAAAATATCGCAAAAAGAATATTGGTCGTTTAGGCAATTTTCAGGTCAACTTCAGAATTTTTAGTTGCTGTTGTTTAAAGAGAAGCAATCAAAAGAAAACAAAACGCTTTGTGGTTTCGGTAAACGTGCTGCCCAGAGAACGACAACAAACTGATATTTTGTCCCAATTCGTTGTCGTTTCTGTACGTCTATTGGCTGCATGACTATTAGAACAGATTTGTTAAGAAGTAACTGAAGTGATAGCGCGCTCTAATCTGTTTACTTTACATAGTTAAAATATTCTTATCCATTGACATATTTCGTAAACAGTACAATCCAATCCTTGTGTGATCGCAATTTTACCCAGTTTCCGAAGTTTATCATATATTTGTTGTTTGGATATGAAGGATGAAATGCTGGTCTTTAGTATTGATAGATTTAAGTTTACAGGTTCTATCACACGAGGACAACCTTCACGAATTTCCTATTACTTTTGAAAATATTTTCCTAGGACTATTCTATATTTCCATATGTCCTTTTGGACACCATAGAGGTACATTTTGGCGGTTAAATGTAATTTAAAAAGTTATGCAAATCATTGAACAAAGATTTAAAGCAGAGTTAAGCTATTCGGAAAAGGAGAACGCCACCAAAGATTCTACAACTCCAACTGAAAAACGCAGAACGGGCTACTGAAGGCTCTCCAAAAATTAACTATTGCATTCAAAGAATATTTTAGCCCAAAATTGCACTAGATAATAGATGTTACAATAACTTCCAAGCTGAGAACATTTCGTGAGAGCCAACGGATAAAAATTCTTATTAACACATGAAGTCTTTCATCAAAAAGATCAGATTTTTGCTAATTTAACCCGGAAACAGCAACCAACAACTGTTGAACAGTCCGCTATCAACAGTTAGGCAGACATGACTTTAAAAATGTACATTTGCTTAGAGAAAAAAACGGTTTGGTAGGAAATTTTTCAAATGCTGGAAAGGTTGAAACTTTTAGTACCATCTTTTAGTAGCATCGTTTGTTATCCTAGCAATAGGATAGTTGTATTTGACTCATTAAAGTTTTTGAGAAAATAGAAAACTTAAAATTTGCATTTCCAGGGCGATGATTAATTCGAATTAGCTGTTGAGGTTTGTTAGCAAGCTTCGCCTTTCAAAAACATGATCCTAACTAATTTTTAGGGGGCTCAGCTTACAAAAATAGCCGTTTTCCATATTTTGTCCTTAACGAGTACAGTAATCCCTAAAAAGTGGTGTTTTCAAATTATTACTCCATTGAGAGAAAAATTGTAGGCGGTCTGGCCTATATACTACCCTATGACATGACAAAAAATTGACCCTCGTAGCTGTAAAGCTCCATCATGTCAACAATAAGGGCTTCGCTCAAATTTGTTTCGCCTTGAAAAGGGCCAAAAAATTCTTTGACAATAACATTCGTTTGAAAGGCAATCTACTAAATTAGCTAAGCATGAGTAAAGTTAAAGCTTTATGAGTTGTCATGGAAAGATAGCAGCAACAAGCTGGCATCGATGCCCGACATTTGTACAAAACCTTAAAAAAACACCGTTTTACCCCTTCCCGACTTATCAACTTAAAATAAAAACGGAAATTCCGTCAAGATACAGCATGTTATATATATGACACTGTTTGGTAAAAGAAATAAAGAAAAACCCTTGAAACGACAATGATATCCATCTAATACTTTCATGCACTGTTGTTGACAAAAATAATCTGAATAATTAACTTACAAATTCCAATCAAAGACGGTAGCAGTCTCATCCTATCGTAAGCTGACATCAACTGTACAAATAACTATAAATTCAATTTTCCAGTCATAAATTACTAGATACCGATTTTCAAGCGGTACAGATAACCACTATTACTAATGGAGTTTGAATGTCAATACAGTGGAAATCGTGTTGAACATCGGTCGAAAAACTTTTGTACCGTAATGGCCGAAAAGATAGCCAACATTCTCACATTTGGCGTAGATTGCGTTGCCGGGAAAAGCGGTCATTGTAAGCAGCCCTACGCATTAATGGGAACTCAGACAGCATACTCTGCAACTAGGTCAGCGCATCAGCAAACTCCATTTTAAAACGCGGTAGCCTGAACACGCAGCTGTGGTGGCTATTAACACAACACCATCTTCATTGTTATACAAAAAACTGGCACAGGGCGCTAAAATAGTTTCTCTATGTTCTCACTGAGAAGCTTTCATATCAGTAACAAAAGTCTACTTTAGACTATCTCTCTCTTATTGTTGCTGTGGTCATTATATATCTTTAGAATTTGGCAATTCCAAAAGACCTTTCTTCGTTTTTTTTCTTTGGAGGACCATTGAAGAGATAGCACGCCCTTTGATCCTTTCAAATTGTGAGTTTTAAGCGGTCTAGTCTATTTTGCCAAAAGAGACTTGAGCAGAAATACAATCTATTTGGTAGTTAGCTCGGGTGAACTGCAGACCAGTTCATGTTTAATTAATGCACACCTCATCAACACAACAGACTGAAGGATCTATTAAAATGTACAAGCAACTTCTGAGTTTGCGAGTGGTGGCGCCAAAATGCACTGGTCTGAAGCCACAAAGTCCACGTGATGTAATTCCATTGGCTGAGACAGTAAACAACAAAAACAAATAGTACGCGGCATTGCCTCACAATTTGGAGCAAACTGGGAAATGAGTGCTTCCAAAACAATGAAAAATGGCGCTCAGAATTTGTGAGTGGCTGATTACAAGCACAGGTGCAGCTGCATTTAGAATGATAGACGCCATGCGTGCGGATGCGCAATTACAAATAGGATGTATCCCCCTCATCGCTAACATCTGCTCTCATTTGGCAGTGCAGCTTGCGCCTCATTAATATTAACGAGCACCCCTTGCAGCCAATTTCACAATCGCAAGCAGTTCAGGTGCAGTTGGGAACTGATTAAACATTGATGCCAACTATTTTACTGTCACTGTCGGAGACAGAAAACAACAACACCACATAACATTTCACATTTCCACTGACTGACTAGTGCACTCTATTTGAAAAGATCCCTCTCTCCTTCACCTGCCAGATGAGAGGAGACTGGAAGAATGCGCCAGCCACACTCTCCAATCAACTCACCAATCGATGAGAGATCAAAACAATCACCTCCTTTCCCTCTCCAAGGGTCATTCCCCTATCAAATCCAATGCCCATCAAGCTACTCAATTTCAATTCAAAGTCTTCCTCACTGTAATCTCTTCTCACTCGCTATAAACTTAGGCAACACTCAGCTGCAACTTAGTACTAAAATTGGCAATTCTGACGTTTTTCACTTTAAAATTTCACACTAGTAAAACTTTGTCAACAGATTTTGTGACTGACGGGCACAAACTCACTTTACTAAAATTAAATGTTTAACTAAGATGTTGAAATAGCACCGCTGAAATCTCACTTGTAGATTTCAAGAACTTTTCTGACCACATGACACTCTTATTCCCTCAAATGGCATTTTTAAGATCTCCGTAGTGGGATTAGATTTTCACTGCCATATTATCGAGGGAAGCATCGAAAAAAATCTCCACACAATAAACTATCTCAGATTAAAATTTGCTAACATTAAAAATTTACATTTGAAAAGCACCGTTATAATCCAACTTCTGTCGGCAAAATTCAACACCTTTGATTTTTTCCACACTAAAACCCACTTCCCAGCGTTCGCTACAATTTTCGATTAACAAATTTCTGAGCATTAAATGAAACCGCACCTCGAAGTTTAAAAAGGAGCAACAAAATTATGGTTTCAATAACTTACACACTACAATTTTCATTAATCTCTACTCCTCTCTGCAAAATTGAAAATTTTGCGATATTTGAGGTTCAATACATGTTGATAAACATCACAAACTCCAAATACATCGAAATTCAATTTCTCATAACAAAAATGCAAACTGGCAAAGCCCCGAGAAACATTTTCTTCTGGCTCTTAGGCTCCACCAACGCATCATAAAAATGCTGATTTATTTTTTTTTACAAAGCCTTAAGCAAAAACTAAACTATATTCAAACATTAAAAATCTCAAGAGTAAAAAACAAACCCTGCAGATTGCCGGAAAATAACACCGATTGAGAATGAAGGAAAAGAAAAGCAATGATAAAAATTGATTGTTGTACAAAAACATTTAAAGTGCAAACAATTTTGATTGGATTTTGCAGTCATGCACACTCATGCTTCTTAATGAGAGGCGGCAGGGGCTAGTATAAATTCCAAAACGCATTAGAGATGTTAACTTAGATTTATAAAAACAAAGTTTTTTACTAGAGGGCATCTAAAATTGGGCATTATGGTTTGATCCCGTTTCTATACTGATTCTGTTAGCGTTATATTGCTTTGCTGGAAAACTGATGTTTAGAATGAGCGAAGAATACAACTAGCCTAAAGAAGTCAAAAAGATTTCATGAAAAATGTTGAACAAACTGTGAATTGGAACAAGCGAAACAAATTTTATTCGATGAAGCAATTAACATAGCCGGATGACTCCGGCATAGACTCAAGGAAGATATTCACTGAGGACCAGGCCATTTAAAAATTACGAAAATTACGAAACGATTTAAAAATTACGAAAATTAACGGAAGAAAAATAAAACCCGTAGTGCAGCCAAAGTTCAAATTTGAAAAAAAAAATCTGATACAATTTCTTTATTAGCTGCCACTACGAAACGAATTTTGGCAAAGCAGCTTGAAATATAGATAGCCATCATTCAGTAAATGACTACCATCTGATTAAAACCACAGACGGTGGTATAAACAGAGAAAACTGAGGAAAGGAGAAATGAAAAAAAAAATAATGCAAAACTGCTTCATAAAAGATAAGAAGGTCTCTTCAGACAATTAATCCGGGGAGCCTTTAAACCATTCTGCCGCTCAATCGATGAACAACCCAAAGCGAGTCCAAAAAACGCTAATCAACAATCAAAAAGCTAGAAAACAAAAAACCCGACAGAAAGCACTAATAAACCAAAGTTATTCCAGTAAAAATGGCCATGTATACCCTGTAAGTGGCCACCCTTCTTAGTAACAATACACCATAATGCCTATATAATAACTCTAGATCAAACAGTGAACAAGAAAATCTATTGCGAAAACCTTAAATTCAGAAATACGCAAAAAAACTTAATGGGCCAAAATTTGATTGATATTATTCATTTTCTTTAACAAACACAACTCAAAACAAAAATCAATGGAATCGGAAGACATCCAACACCACTTAAACAACCAAATTCAACCAGAAAAACTCCACTAAAGAAGAAATTTACAAATATTGCTCAAAAAACGTCTAACATGGCAAAATATTTCAAAACTGCATCTAAAAGATAAAAATTTGATTCCAAAATTCAATAATGATCCCAAATGTACTAATTCTAGCTTATATAATCGAGACGAACGCCTTTACATGAAAAAGTTAGAATTAAAAAACCGTTTTGAAAAAACCGTACGTGATCAGAAAATTTCGCTCGCTTAGCGCAAAACTTTTTTACACCTACTTTTCTTTTTCTCTCTCTCTCTCTCTCAGAATGATGCTTGAACAAAAACCACTGTAAATTCACTCTCTGAATGACTTCTGTTCAGTTTATTGACCTAAACACGTCTTTTCACGTGCATTTAACTTCTTATAAGACATCCTCCAAAATAAAAGTGACCCATTAAAAAAATAGATCACCATTACTGCTCTTTGATTCGTAAAAAACAGGAGCGCTACAATAGCCGGTTGAGAAGATGAGGAGCCCGATTAACATCTAAAGTGTTAACCAGACACCAAAAGAAACCTGCAAGTTTTTTTCGAGAGGTCCAGAACATGACAAACAAACGCGGAATGAATTACATCCTGATTTTCCTTGATAAGATGGGGGAACGCTGACAAGGCAAACTCCTCAGCATGAAGTTAATGTTTCAAGTTGAAGCATCAAGAAGTTAGGAGCAAAAAGGACATAAATCAATTAAATCGGTCGAACAAACAAATTGCGTCCAAACGAGACGGACGCCCTACAGTAGCTTCAGAGATCATTTGCTCCTCACACACTTTTAAAAAAAACTGTTCACTTCATTTTCAGACACAATTTAACTTGGTGTAAATTTTTTTAAAAGCTCAGTACCTAAACTCACTAAAAGCGCAACGAAAAACAAACGACCGTGAAAATTTCTTTAACCTTTTTTTTAATGGTTAATAGTAAATGATGAAATATTTAAGCGTAGATTTTCAGCGCTTCAAGGAAGGAAATTAGTTGAAACATATTTTTAATCCTGTTTTGAATAAATACAGAAGAAAAATTCCTGAGGCGAAAAAATTAGAAGCAATAACTAATTTTTCAAAAATATTTAACTAATAATTAGAATACTTGATGTATTCACAGCAATATAAAAAGTAAAAAATTGTAAGTCTAAATAATAAAATGCTCTCAGACTGGGGAGGACTTCGCTTTCTTAGTAGTTAGTTAAAAATTAGAAAGGATAGCCTCATTCGATGAGGTGGGGACAAACAGTACATCGGGGGTCAAGTAGTTGCGACTGGGGGTGGGTGGGGGTCAAATAGGGGAGAGGTGCTGGCCTCAACTTCAGTTACCCTTCCCACCATGAATTTTCACTGCCAAAGCTGTTCAGCTGAAGCGTTCATTTAGCGAATAGCAAAGCTCTAAGAGAGCTCCACAGACGCAATGCCTGTCGTCTTTACCAGTTTATACTGTATCTCTGTTTCTCAAAATCACGAGAATCTGTTGCTCAGCTGAACAGTCGATCATACAAAAATCAGTCAAAATGCATGAAAAAGATAAACAGGTCTGTTTAAAATTACTCCTCCGAACCTTGGATTGAGAGTAATAACAAAATAAATTCAGCTCGAACTTCCTATCGAATCAAATCACACACTATTACTAATATGCCTATTATTATTATTATTATTATACAAATGCAATCTAGGGTACCAGTTAAAAACGGCAATAATCGCCTGTATCCTGCCCAAATTACCCGCGAATTGCTGCTCTGTGCGACAGCTACAACAACAATAATCAAATCACGAAAATCGCACAAAAGAAGTATTAATTGGCAATCATTTCAAAAGTCGACAATTTCAACGTCATGATATGACTCGCTCACCGTCAGTTTTTAATAATGGTGGAAGACGAAAAACATCATTAGTCGCGAAACCTCTTCACGTGAAACCGAGTAACGACTTCACACGGCATACTTAGGCGATAAGGCACATTGCGATTTCGGAATAGCACAAACACCACCAATCACCAAAAATTGCGGAACTCAACAACAAATCAAAATTTCATACAAGTTGTATATCTAGCTCATCAACTCGCAATCTTGACATTATGGCAAGGAAACAGGAACCGACAATTAAAAGTAAACAATTCATTGTTTTTTTGTCTTAAAGACAATTTTGCACCAAAGTCGACAATTTCCTTATTATGTGATCTCAAAGAGTGAACTGCACGTTACGTAAACCTAGATGAACTTTAAAAAAATAATTGTCAAGACATCATAAATGAAAAGCAAAAAGAGCGAGAAAATTTGCACCAAAATGAAAATGACAAATCCTCAACCAACCAGAAACTATTCCAAATACCTCTAAATAATTGTGAACAATTTAGAACGAAGCCATTATGTACGAGCGGTAATATTGCCTAACAGAGACTCATTCATTCTTTATTTGTTCTAATAAAAAACAGATAATTAGATACAATTTTTTTTAAAATGGGATAATTAATTGATCAAAAAGTGAAGTAACACGTTGCCGTCTGTCAGCGAGGGTTTTAATCACGTTACTTACTGTTTCTTGGGTTTGAACTCATTTCTTAAGCAAAGCAACTAGTGATGATAGTAATTAAAGAAAAGCATTAAAACGCCCTCGATAATAAGGCAAAATTAATCACTCGAATTGCCGATTGTTTCGCACTGACGTTCACAGCGAAACTAATTGATAGAAAAGTCAAATCGAGGCAATAATTGAAAGACGTTTCTCTTTTTTAATTAAGAGTAGCTGTTGGTGTATTGAAAGACACGGTGGAATACGTCATTGAAACACTTTAATCATGTTTGTCTTCTCAGGCACAAGAGCTAACCGAGGCGGAAGAACGCACTGGAGTTGATAACTCAGACGCTAATCGGTAATGGAGTTGTTGTTGTTCTAAGGAGATAAAAGACAATTCACTCATTGCTAGATATGATAAATATTGAGTTTAATTTGTTGTTTTAAATTTAATACATCAAAACCCAACAAAACAACAAACGCTTATAGATTGCAATCAGCCGAGTAGCGAGTGAAGGCACATGAATTAATTTGATATGGTTTGAGAAAGAGTACAGAGTTAGAGCGGAGGAGAGAGGAGTGAGAATGAAGCAACTCAAACTGGGGAGAGGTGAGGGCGCGCGGATGAGATGTGAATAGAATAGATGAGGATGGAATATTTCTACCGGAGAAGGAGAAGAAAGGCTCCCTCCTGTTGCAGTAGCAGCAGAGCAATTTGTTGATAGAATGAGGCAATTAGCTGATAATGAAGGCTATAGACAGATATGATTAGAAAAATGTCAAAAATAATGATAAAAGATAAACAAAAAAGGGGGAAATTGGATGGTTCAAGTTTAGTTTCTAAATTAAACATTGAGAAAGGAAATGGAAAAGCTGTGAACGTAATTGGGAGAGTAATGAATGAATAGAAGGCGGATAGTAGTGGGCCTATAAAATCAGTGATTGTCACTTGCAAGTGTCTGAGAGGGACTAGTAGTAGATGTGGTGGTGGATGAAGGGGTAGGATAAAGTGAGAGGGAGCGAGAGAAGGCAGAGTGCGAGGAGGCGAGAGAGGATACTGTTTTATTTAGTCTGTTTACTTTTAATTCTTCCCCCCACTTTCCATCAGCTTTTTAAATTAATTCACCTTTCTAAGGATTCCTTTGTGGCAAAACACAAGGCCGAACCTCTGACATCTAAGGTTCAATCGATACAATATCCCACAGATGGATAGTGAAGATAACAAATATTTTGAAGGCAAGAGCAACAAATGTACAAAGAAATATGAATCTCCAAACTAGCTTCCGTCTTGTGTAATAAATACACGAATAGGAAGTAATCTACCAGTAAAAGATAGTATTAGTCCAGCACGCACAAGGTACAACGGTAATGATAAAAACATCTGTTTATTCAACAACTAAGCGTTTAGTCTTGAATTGTGATTGGCGACAGCCACACAAACATCGAAATGCAGCACAAAACAGCTGAAATTTCTCGGACAAACATTTTACAACACAGTGCAACTCACGTGTTTACATAAATTCAATATAAAAAATTCATCACATGAAAAACTGTCTCCAATAAAAGCAGTGTCTTCTTAGATGACTGATTGGATCGCAGCAATTTTTTATTGTGGCGAGGAGACGAAATTTAATTTCACGTCTAACTCAGACGCTGCCTTCTGTTTTAACAGAACAACAACAACAAAAAATAACCATCAACACAAATACACATCATCCTCCCTTTAAAATGAATTAGCGAAAACACTCAACCAATTTTTAACTACAAATAATGAAATTGTGAAGCAGCAAAATCCGGTTATTTGTTTCTAAGAAAAACACCAACCTGTAAAACTAATTGGTTCCCTAATTAGAAACTCGTAAGTCTACAGAGTCAAGAAAGTTTATCTTTTTTTGAACAAAATATCCCACGTAACACGAAATTACAAAAGCACCAAAGGCGTCATATTCATCAACTGAGCTACCTTTTTAAGCTACAGGCGTCACTTTATATTGACTCTTTCTGCCATTAGTTAAAAATACTAAACTTGTTGAAAAGCTTGCTTCCTTTTGGTGTAGCTGATTAGTCCCGTCAAGCTTCCAGAGTTTTTAAGGCATAAAAAACTTGAATCAACTTTTCCGATACGCCCACGTGAGACCGCGCTATTACGTAAGCAGTAACTGCCTAGATCTCATAACCAGAATAAAACTTTTACATAACTTGTATATAACTGATAACATCAAACTATGGTAAAATCAAAATACAATAACCCCTTCTTGTGCGCAACATCAGAAATTTTTAAAAAAATCAGCCGAATTTTTTAAGTAACATAAAAGCAACTGCCTCAATTTATTTCTCTAATTACCAGTATAAAAATTGTTTTAAAACTCAAAAAGATGAAACTTACTTGTCATCACAGGAGAAGTTTTCGACAGAGAATGATGGCGTCTTTCCAAATATGGTTAGGAATCCGCCAGTTCAAATAGCAAATTTTACACGGAGTGAAGAAAAGGTTTGAAAAATTGATCTGCAGTGACTTGAATTAATTAAACTTAATTAGTAATGAGATGAGCGCAGTCATGCGAAGTTCGATTAACCACTCGCGTCCAGCACAAAAAGGCTCAATTGTTTATAAATTAATTTTCTCTCTTCACTTTTGGCCGAAACTCAAACTAGAGATAGACAATGAAGGCCAAAAAATAATCTACAATCTCACCAATTATTATGACACTGTGACAATTACGACAAGATAGAAATAAGCACACCTATGGCTGCGTGTCTTTACAAAGCAAACTTTTAAAGCTAATTACGTGGTTGACAAAAGGTCAGTTCGAACTCTGCAACATGAACAGCAAAGAGCTGTAAGCATTTGAAGTATGCACCATTTTTAAAGCAAATCTTCACATTCGCTCTACAAAATGCGTTATGTCAAATATTAAACCAAATTAATTGTTAATTACACCAATTATGTACGCGACGCTTTCAAGTTTTTCTATATCTCATCTTCAAAGCATTTTTTTTGCATTGGGGCCAAAAGATCGAAGCATATTAACAACCACAATGCATGCCTGTTAAACAGCAAATGAGACGCATGCACTGTCACCTGACATCAATACCGTCTGAGACTATTGCCACAGTCATTATACTCCACCACTCACCCATAAAATGAAAGAAACAAAACTCATCTCACTCTGCGTTCAAGTTTCATTTATGGCTATATTTAAGAATATCTCATATTAGAGCATATAAAACAAACATGCTTCTTCAAAAATAGTGTACAGGTTGTTTTGTCATTTTACCACGGACAAAAATGAAGTTAAAATCTCAGTGAAACGCTTATTTTCGCTTATATTTTGCTTTTGACATATTTAATAGCACAATTCTGGTCTCAACTTTTATAAGCACAATATCTAAGGAAAACTTTCAATTGATCAGACCTAACAGTCGTATATACTGTCAATAATTCTGTGAGGCAAACAATGCTTATAAAAATCTTATATTTTGAGACCTGGGTTTCTTGGATATTTTCCGCTATCACCCCCAATCCTATATGGCCGAAACTTAGGCACCCCCAATATTAACGTTCTGCTTCCTTCTGGAAAGGTTACTTATGATCATGATTACGTACCTAGTTATGATCAACAGACACATTTGCAATATTTTTCAGGAAAATCAAAGTTGTAGACCCCTTAACAAAGTGCGTAATTCCAAAAAAATGCAATAAGAACAAGTTTTTGGTGGATGTTTACATTATATGCAGTTCGTTATTATTATAAAAGATCCGGTTTCTTTTCAAAGATGAAAAAGTAAGAAATGAGTTTCGTCAATATTTTCATTACTTAAATTTCAGATTAACTACTGGATCTTCGAACTTGACTGTTTTCTCTATAAAAAATTGAATGGTCTTCATTTTCATTGTGGTTTTCCTTTTCGGTTGACTTTGCTTTATTTAACAGTCCCTAATTCTGGACAGATCTTAAGTAAATCAATGCCAAATCGTTAAACAGGCTGAAAGAGATACTGTCTTAAAAAACTCTTCATCATCGGAGACATCTATCATTAATAGAGATAGCTAGAAGAAAGACACTTCCCTTTTTGATATTATGATCTAAATAAGCAGAATAACAGCTGTTGAAAATTAAACGAAAAGCACTTTTCCAGAAAACTCAAATTCTCAAATTTTGTAAAACTCAGTTTCTCAAATTCTGTACAAACAGTTTTCAAATCCACGAAGTCAGAACTTCTCCTTTATATGTTCTGATTTCTTAGGACCTCTCCCTTTATCTGTTTGAAATTCTGAGACATGTATACTAAAAATTTTAACATAACTACAATTTAACATAACCGGCTAATGGCGGACGAATTATTCTCGAATGACTGACTACCACGAGTTTGGAGTATTTCGGTCTGATTTTATTGTCGCATTTAACTTAAGGGACTTCAAAAGATGCTATAAGAGCTTAGCAGGAAAATATAAATGCAAAAAAAAATATTTCGGGGAGCTTTTTATTTCAAATTTAGTGGGGAACTGTGGTCAATTGAGTCCAGCTTTTTAAAATGTGAACAAGAGAAACGTGAAAGTCGTTCAAGCAAATTTATTCGTTCAAGCAAAGACACGCGGATAAATTAATTGCGTCGTTCAAGGGCAAATAAACAGAACACAGTTAAGTTGCGCGAATTGCTCTCAAACGACCGCGAGCTGTTGGCTTTTGTAGTAGTAGCCAGCCGGGGCTTAGGGATGATATCATTGGGGATGGGGGGGGGGGGCGTAGGGTTCGACGACTGCGGGGTCCAAATCAGGAGGGTGTACGTGGGAGTGTTGGGCGGGGGGGAGGACAGTGTGCGTGGGAGTGTATGGGGTGGGTGACTGAAGGGAGTCAAACTTTTAAGATCAAAAACCGCCCTTCACACCATGAAATTGTCTCCCTAAAACAGTTTTGATGAATCGCATACTTTACCTGCTTATCCCTTTTCTGAGGACGAGAAGTTAAAAGGATCAGACCAAAAACCGCTCAAGCAAAAATCGCAATAAAAAAACCACAGGACTAATACATTTGCTAAAAACTTCACTTGAGAGCAATTATATATATATATATCTCAAAACACACCAAGACCGATAAAAAAAAGTAATATAACTATTTGCATTTAAAATGCAAATCTAAGTTTCAAAACTTAGATAAGGGCATTGATAGGAGCAAAATTTTGGCCAAACACGTGCTACAAATGCATGAGAAACTCTTGGCGACTGAACTGCCTCACTGTCCACGAAATAACAAAATAAATAACATTATTTAAAAGTAACGGGAGAAAAAACTTGCACTATATCAACGTTATTCAGAAATATAGTCGCTGTAGCTGCGGCTTCGAATCAACCTAAACCCTATCTTCTGCAATTTTGTTCAGTGAACTTTAACAGTATTCATAAAATTAAAAATGTAACATTTGCTTGTCTCTAAAGATTTGTTGAAGTTCTAAATTAAGGAGGTCAAAAGAAATAAGTAATGAATTTGTCCTTTTGAGAAATTTTTCTTTGAATGGGGAAATGTGACATGCATTACAGAGCATAAAAATTATCAATTCTCAACACTGAATTTTGAAGACTATTTGATAGTTTCTGCTGCTCTAATCTCTATTAGTAAAAATTTTTTCTAGGCTCAAATTAGTCTTCCTTTTTTGCTAATCTTTAAACGCATAAAACTCCCCTTAGCAAAATGAAATTCAGATGAGCGAATCGTTGATAGTAAGAAAGTTTTCAACATCAAAGATTATCGATATTACTAACCTGCTCCTACATACTCCAAGATTATACTTTCAATGCGGCTTTCAATTTCCAGGAACAAACTCGTATCCATGAAGTGAAATAGGGCCCGTTGGATAGTTGTTACAGATATATGGACAAAATTAGATAAAAGAAAAATTCCGTCAATAGGTTTGAACAAGTTTTTGTCTCAAGAGAGTTCAAAATGTAACCTTATAATTGCAACTGTTTGCAACAAAAGCCTGTTGACTAAAATCTGTCACAATACACTCGTAAAGAACCATATGGTACTCAACTACATCCCTCTCTCTAGGTTTTTTTTCAAAAACGTTTAATATTTTCCAAATATACTTCGTAATTGCATATTCATTTATAAACACAAAACAAATTAAAGATATCTCACCTTATTTTTCGAAGGATATGTAGCCCAAAGTGAAAGAAGTGTATAGCTAAGATATGGACACGTACATTGCTGGTTATGCTTCAACACCAAGGTCGTCAAATGACTATTTCATGCCTCAAATTCCACAACTTTGTGCCCTTTAGTCTCGTACTGATAACTAGCGACGCATGACGCCTACTTGTTTAATCTAAGCTCAGGAAATACCACTCGATACAAATTTATCACAAGGTCGAAGTACGCTTAACTGAAATGCTAGCAAATAAGATAACTAACAAAGTTTAAGCGCTACGATTTTTGAGTTCTTTATAGAAATTAGTTCAACATCATTTTAATTTGCTAACTTATAAATATCAACATCTTACGCAAATATGAAGATCAAATGTTAAGCACACGGAATTTCTTCAACCTGGACAGAAAAGTTCACCGAGTCTTGTCAATTTTAAGTTAACACACCAGGTCATCCAATTCTAACAGCATACAGAATTCTTGACCGATCCGTCCTTCATAAATGTAAGAGTAGATAAGACCGTTTCCTCAAATCAAACAAATCTAAATCGACATTAGCTGACGGTATGTGATCGACGACAGTGTATGATAAATTAGACGTCCAAATCTACATTTTCTAAAATAATAATGCGATCACAATGCAATGCCGCTTTATTTCATACTCTGGGCAAATAAATCAGAACGACGTAGCAGTCATTCACCGCCACTGCAACTTAGCAAGTAATCTATAAAGGATCAAGGCTTTGTGCTCAGATTGGGAAGCAAGATAAGCTATGCAACTACAGCAGCTCGACCTACTATCGGTAAAATGTAGGAATTATCTTTTACATTCAAAATTTTCCTGTTATCACAAGTTAACTTTCGAGAAATAACAGCATTCAAACTCAGCATATATGTTAAAAGCCTCGATGAATAGAGAGCTGGTGGTGAGCTGGATTTTACAGTATAATAGATTAGCTGGCTTTCGCGGGCATGTTCGTTAAATACCGAACAAAAACGACGATACCGACGAAAATCAAAAGTGCTTTCGTCATTTTTGTCTAGGATAAAACAACGCTACAGACAATTTCCCAAGTTTAAAAACTAATGATTTCTCAACTAGGTCAATAATTATTTTCCTATGACTCTACTCCAAGGATACAAAGATGGTGGTTGATGATATAAACCTAATCATAGTTATGTTTACAAGTATTTTAATAAATTACCCTTCAAATAACAAAGTTTTTGCCTATGCCTTCTGCATAGCAGCATACTTAATTGTTGTTGCTTTTTCCGTCAATGAATCAGTTTCTACACAACGCTCCAATCTCGCCACTATACACAAAAATACCGATATTTCCAGAAGAATGATATAGCTACTGTCACTTACAGAGATAACTGTTTTTTAACCGTTGCAATTGGCATTGTCCGAAAGATGCCTTAGAAAAAATGCATCTCCTGCTAATATGAAGATGCATAATAAAGTCATCTTAATGCATCACCGAGAAACCACGAAACAAATGGAAAATTCCATGGTAGCCACAGTAAAATAACTGTAAAAATTTGGTTCTTTCCTATTATAGACCCCTAACTCTTATGGTCAGAATACCAAAAGCTCCCATCATGTGAACATACCAGAATTTCTTGTGTGGAGGGGGTGCGGCTATTATGAGATGGAAATTGGTAACATGGGAAAGGTGAAGATAACAAATTATGGATCTTTTCCGTTTGTCCCCCCCCCCCCAGTACGTTACGCGCCCCCCAGTTACAGAGCACGTGCCATTACATAGTAAATCACATGTAAAAATATTGCAAGTGCGTCTGGGGGGTGCAAATAATACGCGCCCACTAAGCTGGGGGCACAAACGGAAAAGATCCCAAATTTTTATACAGACATGCAGAAATCTGTGTGGTGTTGCAAAAACTGAACTGAGCTTAATACGCCGATAATGAAAATAAATTAAGAAATGCCCCTCCCGAACAACACGTGAATATTGGTTTGTCCAGGCCCTCCCAGAACAAGTCTTCGTAAAGACTTTCGTACATTTCAAATCACCAAAATGAAAATATTACCTTCCAGAAAAATTAAAGGAGTGCGATAGTTTTGGCTATGAGGATGATTTTTAAGATTACAGCTCCAGAGAAGAAATTGTCAATTAAAATTGATTTTTAAAAACGGACGGTTTCGAACATTGCGTTCATCGTCAGGTTTAACAATCGAATATAAATATTTACAAAGTATATACACTTGTATTTGACTCTATCTATTGAATTCTAAGAAATGAGTTAAAATAAGAATTTTCGAAAATATTTACAGTTAATGTAAAACAAACCAATTTCTCAAAATAAAATTACTTCTGATATTTAAAATAACCGTTTTCGAACTTAACGTTCATCGTCAGGTTAAAACTGCTTCACAAATTTTTGAAGGACAAAATGAATATGAATTTACATTTGCCCGAGACAACAATTAAAACAACTCCTAAAATTCCAACTACATCAGGACCCCGACATTGAGCTTAAATCACTCGGGTTAGTGTTGAAATGTCAATCTGATCTATGGAAACTGCTGAAAAAGAACAGGGGGAAAAGGAAAATGTGCAAAAATCAAGGGGGGGCAAAGAAAAAGCGAATGCTCAATGGTAAGTGATAGCATTTCTTGGTGTTCGCTCACCGGTCTTTCAACAACCTTCAGCTATGCTAAACTGTCAAGATGTTGGTTGAGAAAAAATTTGCAAAAAAAAGACTGTTGGAAACCATACTTGGACTACGAAAACAATGTGTGTAAATATGAAAGTATCAGATGCAGAAAAAAATTTCTTAAAAATTGCCTTAGCACAGATATAATTCCGGATTTTTTGAAATTTCGTGTTCCGAAAACAGATGTTCTTTCGGATCAAGCGGTGCATAGTTTTCAACTAAAAATGCTAAGGTCGGAAATTTCCACAGCAGCTGACACGCATCATAAAACTGACCAAAAGCGAGCTGCTAGTCGAAAAGTTCTCCTTAAGAATAGAGATAACCACCTACTGCCCTCCGTAATTTTTGTTTTGCGCAACCGAGTTTGCAACCATGCAGTTAATTCTGAACGAAAACTGCAAAGAAAACTTGCCAAACTTTCTAGATCGTCTAAATGCGATCTAGTACTCATCGAAACAGTCCAAAAAAGTGCGACGAAATGGATAATAGGTTCTTCTCTCACATATAAGGAGCGTTTAATCAAACTGAAAATTCTACCTCTATCTTTTTACTTCGAACTTCACAGCTTATTACTACTATGTGATCTCATAAACAATAAATACAACATTGCCATAGAAAAGTTTATACATTTCAACAACAATAATCGGACAAGACAAGGCGCGAAATGTGAAATCAAACTTACGAAATAACGATTATTCAAAAGCGACGAAAATTTCTGGTCGAGAACAGCCTATCTCTAAAATATTGTCAACAAACAGACAGACCTTACAGACAACAAAAATATAAAATATCGGATCAGCGACACTTATTGGAAATTCTTTTTTAGAAGTTTTGACATGTGCACAACGAAATTGACATGTGCACTTGGAGAATTTGCTGCCTGTGCAAAAACTGTAACCCCATTTCGAAAATATCTCATTTATAACGATCAACAAGGGTGCTTCAACCCGTGCATTGCAGAAGCCTGAACTACTACTACTACTACTACTACTACTACTACTACTACTACTAATGTGAAGACAGTAGCGGTTCTAGATAATATAATTTTGCCGGGATTCGTCAGGGACTTGCTCGATTTTGCTCCAAAACATCCAATAAGGGACAAGTTTGAAGAGTTGCATTTCTTGGCGGACATAGACAGTTTGATAAGAAATCTGCGTGAGAACAATGAATCAGAAGAAAAACTGTTCGAAATTGAAGCGGCATCAAAATGGTATTCAAAAACCATCACGGAAAGACCTTTAGATAGAGCATTAGCAAACGTGCAAAAATATCTGCGTGACAACGCCCTGAATGCTGTTCATTTTGATAAGGGGGCAGGGTTTTGTGTTATGAAAAAGAGAACGTACGCAAAAAACTGGAAAATGATTTAGATTGCGAACAGTTCAGAAAACTTGAAAAGAGTTGTGATAATATCGTAAAGAGAAATGAAAAAGAACTAAACAAAGAACTTTTGGATATGAGAAAAAAGGGAAGACACCGGTTAAGGTTTTCGAAGCTTTAAGGTCCACTGGAGCGCAACCGGCAAGGTTGTATGGATTAGCTAAAGTACACAAAAAGAAGCCCCTCTGAGACCTGTTTTCTCTACCCCGGGAAGTTGTTACCACAAACTTAACAAGTTTCGAATACCCTTTTCCCAAAAGATTGAATGAGCAAACAAAAAACTAACAACACTGACGCACGAAAGAATCTGGAGCAAATAAAACTTGAAAAAGATGAACAAATCCTATCATTAGATGTAAAAAGTTTATACACCAACGTTCCCGTAAAGGTAACCAATAACATTGCCCTGCGATTGTTTTATGCTAGGGACGATAAAACAGACATACTTAGAACAACAATGAAACGACTGCTTGAATTAGCCGTCACCAACGTCTATTTCAAATGCAATGAAAATTGGTACTGTCAGATAGACGGGTTGGCAATGGGTGCGTCCATGGGGGTGATTTTGGCAAACCTTTGGATTAAATCAAGGGGGGCCACAGCTGAAATTACAGACACCTAAATGTAAAACCAACACACAATCTAGCACTTGTCGCAATTGCGAACACCGTGTGACAGCATGTTTCATGTGTGTTTAGTGTGAAGTCTATAATAGATGATTCCACGCAAAATGTCAGCAAATCAGTAACACAGAATATGATAGCATGGAAAACCAGTTCTGGATGTGCTCCTTCTGTCGTTAAAATAATCAGACTGACATTAAACATTCGTCCGAAAATAAATTTTTTCTAAGATATGTCGACGATATTGTGAGAACAGTTAGAGGTGACACAAAAGAGCAACTTGATGCGGTCAATAACCTACATCCAAATCTCCAATTAACATTAGAAACAACAGATGATAAAAACAGTTTGCCATTTCTGGATATGTCAATTAACGTACAACTGGAAGGGAACATTTTTTGCACATGGCATCAAAAGCAACAGATACTGGAACAATTCTGAACTATCGTAGCTGTGCACCCCTACAACATAAGAAAAGCATATTACAGGGAACAATACACCGCCTGTTCCGAGCCAACAGCAATTGGGAAGCATTCCATGAAGCATTGACAAAAAATGAAGAATTTTGGGAACGTAATCAATATCCTAGGCATTGGGTAGGGAATATCGTCACGGATACAATTAACCAGCTGCGAATGAAAGAACAAAGAAAAGGACATAGATATAACCCGGGTGTAAACGTAAAACATAAAGAAAAAGCTGAGAAACAACAATTTGTACTACAGTACAGAGGCCACATCTCTAATGAATTTATAAAGAAGTTGAACAAAATTCATCCTGTACAGACGACTTTCACCCCTCGGAAATTTAAGAGCTGTTCACCTAGCCTCAAGTCTAGCTTTGATAAGGATCTCAAATCCCTCGTGGCTTATGAACTCACTTGCAAATCCATCAATGTGGGTTAGACATGCAGACATATTACCACAAGGGTTGCAGAGCAAGCCAAGGCGAACTCATCGATTTGAGTACATGAAATCGAGTGCAGCGGTGATAAAACAGCTTTCAGTGGAAAATATTAGACAAAAGCAGCAGCCAATCTAAGTTAATGACACTAGAGGCGCTCTATATAAGAACATTGAAACCAGCCATCAACACGCGCGATGAATCACGAACACGAGAATTGACACTGAAAGCTTAGTTTGGAGATAAAAATCCAACTTGAAAGACACGTTAAGAAACGAAAATTTCAACTTTACAATTGAACAAAACCAAAGTAAGTTTAAAGCACTATATGTAGGTTTTTTAATAAAAAATCATGTCGATATGCATCTGCTACATCAATTCGAAAATGTATTTTTACTCAGATGTAAATATTTTGTAGATACGATTGTAGATATGTAAAAATTCGTTTTAAATTTCCTTGAATGATTGATTTTAGTGATTGTCATTTTATTTTCTGGTTATTCATTATAGCATTTTGTGTTGTTTATAACCTGACGATGAACTCAGATTTCGAAAATCTTTGTGAAAAAGTTTTAAATTGAAAATCTTTTTTTAAATTTTAATGAAAACAACGCTAGGAACTATCTTACAAAATTAAATCCAAAATTCTTTCTATATAAAGTCAAGTTTATGAATTGAACTAATATTTCAGCGTGAGTTCCCGCCTCCTATATTCATTGCGTGCTTAGTGTCGGCTTCAGTATGCTGATGTAGATAGCTTCGATAGTCATGAGCTTCTCTATTTTCAGACAAGCATCCAGACTTTTCCATTCAAAGAAATTCGTGGAGCCACATTATTCAACAAGATGTTCAACCACCTGTGCATCCTCCTTTTGATGTTCCGATATCCTAGTCGTAACATGCCGGTTTGATTGCCCGACATAGATAGATCCGCATCAATTAAATATGATCTCATATACCACTTGGGACTTCAGGTCTCTATCGAAAGATGATTTCAGGGTGGGGAGGCATGATTTTAATTTTTGCGTTATAAAAACTACTTGCATATCGGATAGTTTTTCAATTGGCTTGTAAAGTTTTGAGTAAGATTGCCTCTGTATTGTTGAAAAAAAATTGGTTTATCATTAGGTACCTTGTTTATATTGATTTACAATTAAAATCATAATTTCAACCTTCTGCTTACATTTATTACACCAAAATTATTTCAATCCTAATTCAGGAGTTTTTGAAAATATCGAGTATTTCGTTTTCTTTTCCTGAAAAAAATTTTTTACCTTCATTCCTATTTGTTGTTATCCCTTACTTTTGGGGTCGACAATGCTGGATAACCACTCTGCTGGATACCGATTTTCAGTCCAGATCTCCCAATTTTTCTTAGGAGCTACATCAAACGACTGCCAGTCACTGGCTGCTTTGAAATTTTTATGTATGATCCCTTGATGACAGATAATTTTTCTATCATCGTTTACGTTTATGTTTAGATCTAGGAACGCCAGGTCACCACTGCCGTTGGTTGTCTCCTGAGTGAATTGTTAATTTTTTTGAAGAAAATTTGCGTAATCAAGGAAATCTAGAAGGTTTTCCTTGACACTGCACACTATGTAATTCAAATATTTTTTCAATAGTTTCAAATCCCCTGTGTCCTATGCAGTACAATTTTCTGCACAATAGGAACAGATCCGTACAAGAATTTCCTTCTTATCACTATACTGAACACTCACTACCACATAATAGAGTGAATTGACAGCTAAAACATGAACAGTCCTGTATGTAATAGTTCAGAAAATTTAAATTGATTTTACAAAAAGGATCCTTTTTGAACACTGCTTATGTCGTCAGGTGTAACCAATGAATAAATGTATTTACAAAGTGCATAAACTTGTTTTTGGCTCTCTATAATGATTTCTAATGAGATTGTGGAAATTATTTACAGTTAAAACCATATTTGAAAAATTTTATTTACCTTTATGAAAACAAAATGAATCATTCTTAGTTCCAGACTTTTTTAAATTCTAAGGTAATTTGTTTTCCCCTTGAAAATGAGCTTTTACATTCTTTTCAATCTATTGTTATCCGTTATTAGTTGGGTTTGACAAAGTTTTGAATTAACATGTACAAGAATGCTTTTCGAGTTTCGCAAGACAAATACTTTGCATATGAACTAAAACTTCAATGTCATTTTCTGCCTCCGGAATTCGTTTCGCGTATTTAGCTGCGGTTTCATCTTTTTGATGTAGATCATAAGTTCTTCAACCCCGCGACATGCATCAAGAACCTAAGATTGAATTTTATGCATAGTACCACAACTTTCAACGAAGTGCTTACCCTCAAGAAAAATTCTGTCTGATGCTCCAAAATTCTAGTTGTAACAATTCGGGAGGTTTTGTCAACATAGATGGAGCTGCGTCTATTACATATAATTTTATTTACCACAGCCAATTTGAGATTTTTATCAAAAGCACAGTCATAGGCCATCCAAATGTTGGCTCAAAACGTGAACAACCCAAGACTGTGCAACTGCTATTGAATTATGTTTTAAAGAAAACCAAATAGTTCATAAGATTAAAATTGTAATGCTAAACTCTAACGGAATCTGCAAGCGTCTATCAACAGAGAACTAATAGATAATGGGCAGCGAAAAAACATATAATGAAAAAGGTAAACAACTGGAACTGTTCCCGTTAACCTTTTATCTCAAACTGCATGAGTTGTTTTACCTCGTATCGATTTTGAAGGGAAAATACAATGCTAATGAAGATAACTTTTCCATTGGAACGGTGATACTATACGACAAGGAACACAAGGAGAACTTTAATTGCCAAAAAATCTTGCTGATTTATATAGCTTCGATAGTCATAAGTTTTGCTATTGTCTGGCAGGCATCCAGAGTTTTCCATTCCATGTCATTTGTGAAGCATGAACATTCGGATGTTGACCCACCTCTGATTATTTCTTTTGTTGTTCTGATATCCTAATGTTAACAAACCGGCTCGCTTGCCCATCTGAGGTGGATTCGCATCCGTTACATTTTATCTCCTATACCACATGGGATTTCAGGTCTCAATTGAAAGATGATTTAAGTGTGGGGAGGCATGATCTCATTTTTTGCTTCTTAAAATCAGTTTGCAAAACGCAGAGTTTTTTCAATTTGCACGCAAATTTTGAGCAAAGTTGCCTCTGTTTTATAGAAAAATAGTTGGTTTATCATGAGATAAAATACTATTATGATTTACAGTTAAAATCATAACTTCAACATTTTATTTACATCAATTACACAAAAATAATTCAATCTAATTCGGAAGTTTTTTGAAATTATGGAGTAATTCGTTTTCTGTCCTTGAAAAGAAGTTTTTAACATCCCTCCTATTTGTTTTTGTCCTTTAATTATTTGGTTTGACAACGTTTTGAATTAACATGTAGCATATTGTCTTTTGAACTTCAACCGTCAAAAATGTTGCATTTGAACTAAAACTTCAATGTCAGTTCCTGCCCTCGGTACTTGTCGCGCATAATTAGTTATGATATCAACAACTTGATGTAGATCATTACTTTTTTAACCTCGCGACACGCTTCTAGAACCTAATACTGAATGCTATGCGCTGTACCACAACATTCAACGAGATGTTTACCCTCAGGGAAATTTTTTTTTTGATGCCCGAAATACTAGTTGTGACATGTCGGCTGGTTTGGCCAACATATATAGAGCTGCATCTATTAAATGTAACTTTATATACCACATGCGATTTCAGATTTCTATCAAAAGCACAGCCCTCAGTCATACAAAAACATCAAAACGTGAACGTTTGATGACTGTACAACTGCTATTAAGCGTTGCTTTGAAGAAAACGAAATGGTTCATAAAGTTGAAAATTGTAACATGCTTTACGTCAAACAAAATCCACAAACGTTTTTCAACAGTGAACGAGTAGATAATGGGCAATGAAGAGACATATTACAAAAAACTAAAACAACTAGAACCGTTCTCGATAACCTATTATCTCAAACTGCATGACGTGTATCCCCTCCTATCGATTTTGAAGGGAAAATACAACGCTAATGAGGATAAAATTTCCTATTGGGACGGCACAATGCACGACACGGACGCGAGGAGAATTTTTATTGCCAAAAACAAGACTACAAAGCTTGCTGATATATATATATATATATATATATATATATATATATATATACATATACATATATATATATATATATATATATATATATTTCGACAGTCATGAGTTTTTCTAATGTCCGACAGGCATCCTGAATTTTCATTTCAATGTCATTCGTGGAGCCACAATATTCAACAAGAAACTGACCCGCCTGTGACTTTTTTTTGATGTTCTGATATCCTAGGGGTAACATACCGGCTCGCATGCCCAAAATAGATGGATTTGCATCCAATTTTTTATCTCATATACCACGTGGGATTTCAGGTCTCTATCGAAAGATGATTTAAGGATGGGGAGGCATGATCGTAATTTTCGCTTTTTAAAAACCACTTGCAAATCACATAGTTTCGTCAATTTGTTGGCCAAATTTTGAGTAAGGTTGTTTCTTTATTGTAAAAAAGTTGTTTTTTTATGAGATAAAATTTTAGTATTTTACAGTTAAAATTATAATTTCAACATTTAATTTACACTTATTACACCAAAACTAATTCAATCCTATTTCCCTATTTCTTAAAATTACAGGGTATTCGTTTTCTGTCTCTGAAAAGGTGTTTTTACATTCAATTCTACTTGTTGCTGTCCTTTACTTATTAGGGTTGACAAAGTTTTGAATTAACATGTACCAGAATATTTTTTGAACTTCAAACGTCAAATATTTTGATTTTGAACTATAACTTCGATGTCAAATCCCGCAAGGTGCTTGTCGCGAGTATTTAGTTGTGGCTTCAACTTCTTGATGTAGATCATTATTGTTTAACCCCGCGGCAAGCATCTAGAGTCTGCCATTCAATGCTATGCGCCGAACCACAACATTCAACGAGGTGTTGTCCCACAGAGGAATCTTTTGTTTGATGCTCCAAAATTCTACTTGTAACACGTCAGCTGTTTTGGCCACAAAAGATGGAGCTGCATCTTTTACATGTAACTGTATATACCACATACAATTTCAGATTTCGATCAAAAATTGATTGCAGGGGAGAAGAATAAATTCTAAACCTTCTCTCTGTGAAGATAGTTTGAAATTCACACAGTTTTTTCAGTCTACTTGCAAAGATTTGGGTGATGTATTCTCTGCATTGAACAAAAAGATTGGTCTAAGCTCACTTTTGTTGAGACTTTAATTTTTTTTAGGATTTTGGTTCATTTTTTAGGGGTGGATTTTGCTGTTACTATTTTTGTCCTCATTATATCATCAAAGTCTTGTTAGCAATACTGGAGGACCACGCAGTTGGATACTGACTTTCAGTCCTGCTCTCCTGGTTTTTCATAAGAGCTACGTCAAACGACTGCCAATCACTGGTTGCTTTGAAAATCCTATGTACAGTGCTCTGTACCACATTTTTCTTATTCTGTAGCGCCCCGGAAATTTAGGTTTATGCCGGTATTAGTCAATTATTGTAACCAATGACAGCCCATTTTTCATTGTTTAGATTTATGTTCAGATCTAGGAACGCCAAGTCACCACTACCATTGGATTGTTAGTTTTGTGAAGAGAATTGGCATACTCAAGGAAATCTTGAAGTTTCCCCATGACAGTGCACATTATGTCATTCAAAAAATTCTTCAATAGTTTCAGCTTCCCCTGTGTCCTATGCAGTACCTTTTTCTGCTTAATAAGAACAAATCCATACCAGAATTACTTCTTTTCACTATATTGAACACTCACTACTGCAAGATGGAGTGGGTTGGGAGCTAAAATATGAACCGTCTTGCATGTAAAACTTCAGAAAATTTTACTTGGTTTTACAAAAAAGAACGTTTCTGAACATTGCATTCATCGTCAGGTTTAACAGCCAAATAAAACCATTTAAAAAGTATAAAAACTTGTCTTTGACTCAACAAATTGAATTCTAAGAAATGAGTTGAAATAACACGGAAGTTTGGAAATTACTTAGTGTTAAAAAATATTTTGAACATTTTATTAACATTTATTACAATAAAATAAATCATTTTTTATTCCTGTGTTCTTGAGAATATCTTTTTTTTTTCTTTAAAACGAGTTCTTACCTTACTTTCTAAATGTTGTTATCCCTTACCTGTTGGGCTTGACAAAATTTTGAATTCACGTGTACCAGAATACTTTTCGATTTTCAAAGTTCAAGTACTTTACATTTGAACTAAAATTTCAATGTCAATTCCTACCCCCGGAACTCGTTTTGCGTATTTATTTTCAGTTTCAGCTTTTTGATGTAGATCATTTGTGCTTCAACCCCGCGACATACATCTGGAATCTCCCATTGAATACTATGTGCTGTACCACAATATTCAAGTTGTCAGCTGGTTCGAGATTCTAGTTGTCGGCCGGTTCAACCAACAAAAATGGAGCTGCGTCTATTAAACGTAATTTCATATACTACATGCGATTTCAGATTCCTATCAAAAACACAGTCATCACTCATCCGAAAAATCAAAACGTGAACTTTTGATGACTAAAGGGAATTCAGTGTTTTCCTTCAGGGAATTCTTTTTCCTTTGATTCTTCGAGATTCTAGTTTTCAGCTGGTTTGGCCAACATATATGAAGCTGCGTCGATTACACGTAACTTTATATACCATATGCGATTTCGATCAAAAACAAAGTCATCAGTAATCCGAAAGTTCAGAAAATCAACTCTTGCTGACTGTCCAACTGCTGTTAAACTTCGTTTTGATGAAAACCAAGTGGTTCAAAATCCACAAACGTCTTTCAACGGTGAACGATTAGATAAAGAAAAGTGAAAACACATATAATGAACAATTAAAACAACTGGAACTGTTCCCGTTAACCTATGATCTCAAATTGCATGACGTGTACCTCAACTTTCAACGATGTGTTTTTTTGATGTTCCGGTTTTCTAGTTGTAATATGTCGTCTGGTTTGGCCAACATAGATGGAGCTGCGTCTATTACATCTAATTTTAATTACCACAGGCGATTTGAGATTTTTATCAAAAGCACAGTCATCAGCCATCCAAATTTGGCTCAAAATGTGAACAACTCAAGACTGTGCAACTGCTACTGAATTATGTTTTAAAGAAAACCAAATTATTCATAAGATTTAAATTGTAATGCTAGACTCTAAGGGAATCTGCAAGTGTCTATCAACAGAGAACTAATAGATAATGGGCAGCAAAAAGACATATAATGAAAACTTAAACAACTGGAACTGTTCCCGTTAATCTATTATCTCAAACTGCACGAGTTGTTTTACCTCGTATCGATTTTGAAGGGAAAATACAATGCGAATGAGGATAACTTTTCTCATTGTAACTGTCATACTATACAACAAGGAACACGAGGAGAACTTTACTTGCCAAGAAAAAACTAAAAAGTTTACAGATTTATATATCTTCGATAGTCATGAGTTTTGCTATTGTCTGACAAGCATCCAGAACTTTTTCTATTCAAAGTCA
Organism: Convolutriloba macropyga; assembly: GCF_964194025.1. Taxonomy (NCBI): domain Eukaryota; kingdom Metazoa; phylum Xenacoelomorpha; order Acoela; family Convolutidae; genus Convolutriloba; species Convolutriloba macropyga. The sequence continues at coordinate 23,746,930 of NC_134468.1, read as the reverse complement.
ATTGTGAAGCAAGAACAATCAACAAGACGTTAACCCACCTGTGAATCCTTCTTTTGATTTTCTGATATCCTAATGTTAACAAACCGGCTCGCTTGCCCATCTGAGGTGGATTCGCATCCGTTACATTTTATCTCCTATACCACATGGGATTTCAGGTCTCAATTGAAAGATGATTTAGGTTTGGGAGGCATGATCTTATTTTTTGCTTTTTAAAATCAGTTTGCAAAACGCAGAGTTTTTTCAATTTGTACGCAAATTTTGAGCAGAGTTGCCTCTGTTTTATAGAAAAATAGTTGGTTTATCATGAGATAAAATATTATTATGATTTACAGTTAGAATCATAATTTCAAAATTTTTTATCTACTTTAATTAGACTAAAATAATTCAATCTTAATTCCGAAGTTTTTGAAATTACCGGGTAGTGTCTTTTCTGTCCCTGAAAAGAAGTTTTTAACTCCCCTCCTATTTATTTTCGTCATTTACTTGATAGGGTTGACAACATTTTGAATTAACATGTACCAGAATATCTTTTGAATTTCAAATGTCAAATATTTTGAAATTGAACTGAAACTTTGATGTCAAGTCCCGCCCCCGGTACTCGTCGCGCGTATTTAGTTGTTGTTTCAACTTCTCGATGTAGATCATTAGTTTTTCAACCTCGCGACATGCAACCCACCATTGAATACTAGGCGCTGTACCACAACATTCAACAAGATGTTTTCCTTCAAGGAATTCTTTCTTTTAATTCTTCGAGACTCTTGTTTCCGGCTGGTTTGGCCAACATATTTGAAGCTGCGTCTATTACCCGTAATTTTACATACCACATGCGATTTCGATCAAAAACAAAGTCATCAGTAATCCGAAAATTCAGAACATCAACTTTTGATGACTGTCCAACTGCTGTTAAACTTCGTTTTGATGAAAACCAAGTGGTTCATAATGTTAAAAATTTTAATATGCTATAATTCGAACAAAATCCACAAACGTCTTTCAACGGTGAACTAGTAGATAATGGGAAGTGAAAGGACATATAAAGAAAAACTAAAACAACTGGAACTGTTTGCGGTAACCTATCATCTCAAACTGCATGACGTGTATCCCCTCGTATAAATTTTGAAGGGAAAATACAATGTTATTGAGGATAACTTTTCCTAAAGGAATGGCACGCTACACGACAAGGACACGAAGAGAAATTTTGCTGCCAAAAACAAGACTAAAAAGCTTGCTGATATATACAGCTTCGATAGTCATGAGCTTCTCTATTGTCCGACAGGCATCCACAAATTTCCATTCTATGTCATTCGTGGAGCCACAATATGCAACAAGACACTGACCCGTCTGTGAGTCCTCTTGTTTTGATGTTCTGATATCCTAGTGGTAACATACCGGCTCGCTTGCCAAACTTAGATGTATCTATGTATCTGCATCCATTGTATTTCATCTCGCCACATTGTTTTTCAGGTCTCTATCGAAAGATGATTTCAGGGTGGAGAGGCATGATCGTATTTTCGTTTTTTAAAAACCACTTGCAAATCACATAGTTTCGTCAATTTGCTAACCATATTATAATTAAGGTTGCCTCTGTACTGTAGAAAAATAGTTGTTTTATTATGAAATAAAACTTTAGTATGATTTACAGTTAAAATTATAATTTCATTTATTTACATTTTTTACACCAAAACTAATTCAATCTTATTTCCGGATTTCTTGAAATTACCGGTTAATTCGTTTTCTGTCTCTGAAAAGGAGTTTTCAACTTCATTCTTATTTGTTGTTGTCCTTTACTTGTTGGGGTTGACAAAATTGTCAATTAACGTAAACCAGAATATTCTTTGAATTTCAATCGTCAAATAATTTGAATTTGAACTGAAACTTCAATGCCAAATCACGCCCCCGGTACTTGTCGCGCGTATTTAGTTGTAATTTTATGTTCTTGGTGTAGATCATAAGCGGCCAACCACGCCACATGCATCTAGAATCTGCCATTCAATATTATGCGCTGAACCACAACATTCAACGAAGTGTTGTCCCACAGAGAAATCATTCGTCTGATGCTCCAAAATTTCATTTCTAACACGTCGGCTGGTTTGGCCAACATATATGGAACAGCATTCGTTACATGTAACTTTTTATACCACATGCCATTTCAGATTTTCATCAAAAGCAGAGTCATCAGTCATCCGAAAAATCAAAAAGTGAACATTTGATGACTGTCCAATTGCTATTAAACTTTGTTTTGAGGAAAACCAAGTGGTTCGTAAGATTAAAAATAGTAACCTGAGATACTTCAAACAAAACTCACAAACGTCTTTCAACGGTGAACTAGTAGATAATGGGCTGTGAAAAGACATATAATAAAAAACTAAAACAACTGGAACTGTTCCCGGTAACCTATGATCTCATACTGCATGACGTGTATCCCCTCGTTTCGATTTTGAAGGAAAAATACAATGCTAATGAGGATAGATTTTCCTCATGGAAAGGCACACTACACGACAAGTACACGAGGAGAACTTTTTTGCCAAAAACAACACTACAAAGCTTGCTGATATATACAGCTTCGCTAGTCATGAGCTTCTCTATTGTCCGACAGGTATCCAGAATTTTTCATTCAATGTCATTCGTGGAGCCACAATGTGCAACAAGATGCGGACCCGTCTGTGAGTCCTCTTCTTTTGATGTGCTGATATCCCAGAATTAACATACAGGCTCGCATGCCAAACTTAGATGGATCTGCATCCATTGTATTTTATCTCAAATACCACGTGGGATTTCAGGCCTCTGTCGAAGGATGATTTCGGGGTGGAGAGGCATGATAGTAATTTTCGTCTTTTTAAAACCACTTGCAAATCACATAGTTTCGTCAATTTTCTAACCAATTGATAAGTAAGGATGCCTCTGTACTGTAGAGAAATAGTCGTTTAATTATGAGATGAAATTTTAGTTTGATTTACAGTTAAAATTATAATTTCATTTAGTTATATTTTTTACACCAAAACTAATTCAATCATTTTTCCGGATTTCTTGGAATTACCGGTTAATTCGTTTTCTGTCTCTGAACAGGAGTGTTCAACTTCATTCTTATTTGTTGTGGTCATTTTTTTGTTGGGGTTGAAAAAAATTTCAATTAACGTAAACCAGAAGATTTTTTGAATTTCAATCGTCAAATGTTTTGAATTTGAACTGAAACTTCCATGTCAAATCCCGCCCCCGGTACTTCTCGCCCGTATTTAGTTGTAATTTTATCTTCTTGATGTAGATCATTAGCGTTCAACCCCGCCACTTGCATCTAGAAACTGCCATTCAATATTATGCGCTGAACCACAACATTCAACGAAGTGTTGTCCAACAGAAGAATCTTTTGTCTGATGCTCTAAATTTCAACCTGTAACACGTCGGCTGGTTTTGCCAACATAGATGAAACAGCATCCGTTACATGTAAATTTTTATACCACATGCGATTTCAGATTTTCATCAAAAGCACAGTCATCAGTCATCCAAAAATCAAAATGTGAACATTTGGTTCCTGTCCAACTGCTATTAAACTTTGTATTGAGGAAAACCAAGTTGTTCCTAATGTTAAAAATTGTAACCTGCGATACTTCAAACAAAATCAAACAAACGTCTTCCAACGGTGAACCAGTAGATAATGGGCTGTGAGAAGACATATAACGAAAATTAAAACAGCAGGAACTGTTCCCGGTAACCTATTATATCAAACTGCATGACGTGTTTTACCTCGTATTGATTTAGATGGGAAAATAAAATTCCAATGAGAATAATTTTTTCTATTGAAACAGCACACCTTAAGACAAGGACACCACGACAACTTTGCTGCCAAAAACAAGACTACAAAACTTTCTGATGTAAATAGCTTCAATAGTCATGAGCTTTTCTATTGACCGACAGGCAATCAGAATTTTCCATTCAATGTCATTCGTGGCACCACAAAACTCAACAAGATACTGACCCTCCTGTGTACCTTTCTTTTGATGTAATGTTCTGATATCCTATTGATAACATAGGCTCGCCTGCCAAACTTAGATGGATCTGCATCTATTGTAATTTATCTCATATAGCACGTGGGATTTCAGGTCTCTATCTAAAGATGATTTTAGGATAGGGAGGCCTGATCGTAATTTTTGCTTTTTAAAACCAATTGCAAATCACATGGTTTTGTCAATTTGTTGGCCAAATTTTGAGTAAGGTTGTTCATTTATTGTAAAAAAAATGGTTTATTTTGAGATAAAATTTAAGTATGATTTAAATTTGAAACTGTAGTTTCAACATTTACTGTACATTTATTACACCAAAACTAATTCAATCTTATTTTAGGATCTCTTGAAATTACCGGGTCATTCGTTTTCTGTCTCTGAAAAGGTGTTTTCAAATTCGTTCCTATTTGATGTTGTCCTTTACTTGTTTTTGTTGACAACGTTTTGAATTAATATGTACCAAAATATCTTTTGAATTTCAAACGGCAAATAATTTGAATTTGAACTGAAATTTCGATGTAAAATCCCGCCCCCGGTACTTGTCGCGCGTATTTAATTGTAATTTTATCTTCATGATGTAGATCATTAGCGTTCAACCCCGCCACATGCATCTAGAATCTGCCATTCAATATTATGCGCTGAACCACAATATTCAACGAAGTGTTGTCCAGCAGAAGAATCTTTTGTCTGATGCTCCAAAATTCAACATGTAACACGTCGGCTGGTTTGGCCAACATAGATGGAACAGCATCCTTTACATGTAAATTCTAATACCACATGCGATTTCAGATTTTCATCAAAAGCACAGTCATCAGTCATCCAAAAAATCAAAACGTGAACATTTGAGTACTGTCCAACTGCTATTAAACTTTGTTTTGAGGAAAACCAATTGGTTCCTAATGTTAAAAATTGTAACCTGCGATACTTCAAACAAAATCAAACAAACGTCTTCCAACGGTGAACCAGTAGATAATGGGCTGTGAGAAGACATATAACGAAAAGTTAAAACAGCAGAAACTGTTCCCGGTAACCTATTATATCAAACTGCATGACGTGTTTTACCTCGTATCGATTTAGATGGGAAAATAAAATTCCAATGAGGATAATTTTTTCTATTGGAACAGCACACTACACGACAAGGACACCACGACAATTTTTGCTAACAAAAGAAAGACTGCAAAACTTTCTGAGGTATATAGCTTCAATAGTCATGAGCTTTTCTATTGACTGACAGGCAATCAGAGTTCTCCCTCAATGTCATTCGTGGCGCCACAATACTCAACAAGATACTGACCCTCCTGTGAACCCTTCTTTTGATGTAATGTTCTGATATCCTAGTGGTAACATAGGCTCGCCTGCCAAACTTAGATGGATCTGCATCTATTGTATTTTATCTCATATACCACGTGGGATTTCAGGTCTCTATCTAAAGATGATTTTAGAATGGGGAGGCATGATCGTAATTTTTGCTTTTTAGAACCACTTGCAAATCACATAGTTTCGTCAATTTGTTGGCCAAAATTTGAGTAAGGTTGTTCATTTATTGTCAAAAAAATTGGGTCATTTTGAGATAAAATTTAAGTATGATTTAAATCTGAAACTGTAGTTTCAACATTTAATGTACATTTATTACACCAAAACTAATTCAATCTTATTTACGGATTTCTTGAAATTACCGTGTCATTCGTTTTATGTCTCTGAAAGAGAGTTTTCAAATTCATTCCTATTTATGTTGTCCTTTACTTGTTTTGGTTGACAACGTTTTGAATTAATAAGTACCAAAATGTCTTTTGAATTTCAAACGTCAAATAATTTGAAATTGAACTGAAATTTTGATGTCAAATAGCGCCCCCGGTACCTAAAGCGCGTATTTAATTGTGGTTTCACCTTCTTGATTTAGATCACTAGTGTTCAACCCCAAAACATGCATCTAGAGTCTGCCATTCAATGCTATGCGCTGAACCACAACAATCAACGAGTTGTTGTCCCACAGGGGATCTTTTTGTCGATGCTCCAAAATTCTACTTGTAACACGTCAGCTGGCTTGGCCAACATAGATGAAACAGCATCCTTTACATGTAACTTTATATACCTATTGCAATTTCAGATTTTCATCAAAGCACAATCATCAATCATCCAAAAAATCAAAACTTGAACATTTGATGACTGTCCAACTGCTATAAAACTTTATTTTGAGGAAAATCAAGTGGTTCCTAATGTTAAAAATCGTAACCTGCGATACTTCAAGCAAAATCCACCAACGACTTTCAACGGTGAACCAGTAGATAATGGGCTGTTAGAAGACATATAACGAAAAGCTAAAACAGCAGGAACTGTTCCCTTTAACCTATTATATCAAACTGCATGACGTGTTTTACCTCGTATCGATTTAGATGGGAAATAAAAATTCCAATGAGGATATTTTTTTTCTATTGGAACAGCACACTACACGACAAGGACACCACGACAATTTTTGCTGCCGAAAAGAGACTACTAAACTTTCTGATGTATATAGCTTCATTAGTCATGAACTTTTCTATTGACCGACAGGCAATCAGAATTTTCCATTCAATGTCATTCGTGGCGCCACAATACTCAACAAGATACTGACACTCCTGTGAACCCTTCTTTTGATGAAATGTTCTGATATCCTAGTGGTAACATAGGCTCGCCTGCCAAACTTAGATGGATCTGCATCTGTTGTATTTTATCTCATATACCACGTGGGATTTCAGGTCTCTATCTAAAGATGATTTTAGAATGGGGAGGCCTGATCGTAATTTTTGCTTTTTAAAACCACTTGCAAATCACACTGTTTCGTCAATTTGTAGGCCAAAATTTGAGTAAGGCTGTTCATTTATTGTAAAAAAAATTGGTTTATTATGAGATAAAATTTAAGTATAATTTAAATTTGAAACTGTAGTTTCAACATTTAATGTACATTTATTACACCAAAACTAATTCAATCTTATTTACGGATTTCTTGAAATTACCGGGTCATTCGTTTTCTGTCTCTGAAAGAGAGTTTTCAAATTCATTCCTATTTGATGTTGTCCTTTACTTGTTTTGGTTGACAACGTTTTGAATTAATATGTACCAAAATGACTTTTGAATTTCAAACGTCAAATAATTTGAATTTGAATCGAAATTTTGATGTCAAATCGCGCCCCCGGTACCTAAAGCGCGTATTTAATTGTGGTTTCAGCTTCTTGATTTAGATCACTAGTGTTCAACCCCAAAACATGCATCTAGAGTCTGCCATTCACTGCTAAGCGCTGAACCACTACATTCAACGAGTAGTTGTCCCACAGGGGATCTTTTTTTCGATGCTCCAAAATTTTACTTGTAACACGTCAGCTGGCTTGGCCAACATAGATGGAACAGCATCTTTTACATGTAACTTTATATACCTATTGCGATTTCAGATTTTCATCAAAGCACAGTCATCAATCATCCAAAAAATCAAAACTTGAACATTTGATGACTGTCCAACTGCTATAAAACTTTTTTTTGAGGAAAATCAAGTGGTTCCTAATGTTAAAAATTGTAACCTGCGATACTTCAAACAAAATCCACCAACGACTTTCAACGGTGAACCAGTAGATAATGGGCTGTTAGAAGACATATAACGAAAAACTAAAACAGCAGGAACTGTTCCCGGTAACCTATTATATCAAACTGCATGACGTGTTTTACCTCGTATCAATTTAGATGGGAAATAAAAATTCCAATGAGGATATTTTTTCTATTGGAACAGCACACTACACGACAAGGACACCACGACAATTTTTGCTGCCAAAAAGAGACTACCAAACTTTCTGATGTATATAGCTTCAATAGTCATGAATTTTTCTATTGACCGACAGGCAATCAGAATTTTCCATTCAATGTCATTCGTGGCGCCACAATACTCAACAAGATATTGACCCTCCTGTGAACTCTTCGTTTGTTGTAATGTTCTGATATCCTAGTGGTAACATACCGGCTCGCCTGCCAAAATTAGATGGATCTGCATCTATTGTATTTTTTCTCATATACCACGTGGTATTTCAGGTCTTTATCTAAAGATGATTTCAGGACGAGGAGGCATGATTGTAATTTTCGCTTTTTAAAAACCACTGGCAAATCACATAGTTTCGTCAATTTGTAGGCCAAATTTTGAGTAAGGTTGTTCCTTTATTGTAAAAAAATTAGTTTGTTTATTATGAGATAAAATTTAAGTATGGTTTAAAATTGAAATTGTAGTTTCAACATTTAATGTACATTTATTACACCAAAACTAATTCAATCTTATTTACGGTTTTCTTGAAATTACCGGGTCATTCGTTTTCTGTCTCTGAAAGAGAGTTTTCAAATTCATTCCTATTTGATGTTGTCCTTTACTTGTTTTGGTTGACAACGTTTTGAATTAATATGTACCAAAATGCCTTTGAATTTCAAACTTCAAATAATTTGAATTTGAACTGAAATTTTGATGTCAAATCGCGCCCCCGGTACCTAAAGCAAGTATTTAATTGTGGTTTCAGCTTCTTGATTTAGATCATTAGTGTTCAATCCCAAGACATGCATCTAGAATCTACCATTCAATGCTTTGCGCCGAACCACAACATTCAACGAGGTGTTGTCCCACAGAGGAATCTTTTGTTTGATGCTCCAAAATTCTACTTGTATCACGTCGGCTGGTTTGGCCAACATAGACGGAACTGCATCCTTTACATGTAACTTTATATACCACATGCGATTTCAGATTTTCGTCAAAAGCTCAGTCATCAGTCATCCAAAAAATCAAAACGTGAACATTTTATGACTGTCCATTTTCCAATTGCTGTTAAACTTTGTTTTAGGGGAAAACCAAGTGGTTCCTATTATTAAAAATTGTAACCTGCGATACTTCAAACAAAATCAACAAACGTCTTTCAGCGGTGAACTAGTAGATAATGGGCTGTGAGAAGACATATTATGAAAAACTAAAACAACTGGAACTGTTCCCGGTAACCTATGATCTCAAACTGCATGACGTGTATGCCCTCGTATCGATTTTGAATGGAAAATACAATGCTAATGAGGATAATTTTTCCCAATGGAACGGCACACTACACGAGAAGGACACGAGGAGAAATTTTGTTGCCAAAAACAAGACTACAAAGCTTGCTGATATATACAGCTTCGATAGTCATGAGCTTCTCTATATTCCGACAGGTATCCAGAATTTTCCATTCAATGTCATTCGTTGAGCCACAATGTGCAACAAGATACTGCCCCGTCTGTGAGTTCTCTTCTTTTGACGTTCTGATATCTTAGTGGTAACATAACGGCTCGCCTGCCAAACCTAGATGGATCTGCATCTATTGTATTTTACCTCATATACCACGTGGGATTTCAGGTCTCTATCTAATGAGGATTATAGGATGGGGAGGCATGATCGAAATTTTTGCTTTTTAAAAACCATTTGCAGATCACATAGTTTCGTCATTTTGTTGGCCAAAGTTTGAGTAAGGTTGTCTCTTTATTGTAAAAAAACAGTTGTTTTATTATGAGATAAAATTTTAGTATGATTTACATTTAAAATTATAATTTCATATATTTACATTTTCTACACCAAAACTAATTCAATCTTATTTCCGGATTCTTGAAATTACCGGGCAATTCGTTTTCTGTCTCTGAAAAGAAGTTTTCAACTTCATTCTTATTTGTTGTTGTCTTTTACTTGTAGGGGTTGACAGAATTGTCAATTAACGTAAACCAGAATATTCTTTGAATTTCAATCGTCAAATAATTTGAATTTGAACTGAAATTTCAATGCCAAATCACGCCCCCGGTACTTGTCGCGCGTATTTAGTTGTAATTTTATGTTCTCGATGTAGATCATTAGCGTTCAACCCCGCCACATGCATCTAGAATCTGCCATTCAAAATTATGCGCTGAACCACAACATTCAATGAAATGTTGTCCCACGGAGGAATCTTTTGTTTGATGCTCCAAAATTCTACTTGTATCACGTCGGCTGGTTTGGCCAACATAGATGGAACAGCATCCTTTACATGTAACTTTATATACCTATTGCGATTTCAGATTTTCATCAAAGCACAGTCATCAATCATCCAAAAAATCAAAACTTGAACATTTGATGACTGTCCAACTGCTATAAAATATTATTTTGAGGAAAATCAAGTGGTTCCTAATGTTAAAAATTGTAACCTGCGATACTTCAAACAAAATCCACCAACAACTTTCAACGGTGAACCAGTAGATAATGGGCTGTTAGAAGACATCTAACGAAAAGCTAAAACAACAGGAACTGTTCCCGGTAACCTATTATATCAAACTGCATGACGTGTTTTACCTCGTATTGATTTAGATGGGAAATAAAAATTCCAATGAGGACATTTTTTCTATTGGAACAGCACACTACACGACAAGGACACCACGACAATTTTTGCTGCCAAAAGGAGACTACCAAACTTTCTGATGTATATAGCTTCAATAGTTATGAAAATTTTAATTGACCGACAGGCAATCAGAATTTTCCATTCAATGTCATTCGTGGCGCCACAATACTCAACAAGATATTGACCCCCCTGTGAACTCTTCTTTTGTTGTAATGTTCTGATATCCTAGTGGTAACATACCGGCTCGCCTGCCAAACTTAGATGGATCTGCATCTTTTGTATTTTATCTCATATACCACGTTGGATTTCAGGTCTTTATCTAAAGATGATTTTAGGACGAGGAGGCATGATCGTATTTTCGCTTTTTAAAAACCACTGGCAAATCACATAGTTTCGTCAATTTGTAGGCCAAATTTTGAGTAAGGTTGTTCCTTTATTGTAAAAAAATTAGTTTGTTTATTATGAGATAAAATTTAAGTATGGTTTAAAATTGAAATTGTAGTTTCAACATTTAATGTACATTTATTACACCAAAACTAATTCAATCTTATTTACGGATTTCTTGAAATTACCGGGTCAGTCGTTTTCTGTCTCTGAAAGAGAGTTTTCAAATTCATTCCTATTTGATGTCGTCCTTTACTTGTTTTGGTTGACAACGTTTTGAATTATTATGTACCAAAATGTCTTTTGAATTTCAAACGTCAAATAATTTGAATTTGAACTGAAATTTTGATGTCAAATCGCGTCCCCGGTACCTAAAGCAAGGATTTAATTGTGGTTTCAGCTTCTTGATTTAGATCATTAGAGTTCAATCCCAAGACATGCATCTAGAATCTACCATTCAATGCTTTGCGCCGAACCACAACTTTCAACGAGGTGTTGTCCCACAGAGGAATCTTTTGTTTGATGCTCCAAAATTCTACTTGTATCACGTCGGCTGGTCTGGCCGACATAGACGGAACTGCATCCTTTACATGTAACTTTATATACCACATGCGATTTCAGATTTTCGTCAAAAGCTCAGTCATCAGTCATCCAAAAAATCAAAACGTGAACATTTTATGACTGTCCAGTTTCCAATTGCTGTTAAACTTTGTTTTAGGGGAAAACCAAGTGGTTCCTAATTTTAAAAATTGTAACCTGCGATACTTCAAACAAAATCAACAAACGTCTTTCAACGGTGAACTAGTAGATAATGGGCTGTGAGAAGACATATTATGAAAAACTAAAACAACTGGAACTGTTCCCGGTAACCTATGATCTCAAACTGCATGACGTGTATGCCCTCGTATCGATTTTGAATGGAAAATACAATGCTAATGAGGATAACTTTTCCCAATGGAACGGCACACTACACGACAAGGACACGAGGAGAAATTTTGTTGCCAAAAACAAGACTACAAAGCTTGCAGATATATACAGCTTCGATAGTCATGAGCTTCTCTATTTTCCGACAGGCATCCAGAATTTTCCATTCAATGTCATTCGTTGAGCCACAATGTGCAACAAGATACTGCCCCGTCTGTGAGTTCTCTTCTTTTGACGTTCTGATATCTTAGTGGTAACATAACGGCTCGCCTGCCAAACCTAGATGGATCTGCATCTATTGTATTTTACCTCATATACCACGTGGGATTTCAGGTCTCTATCTAATGAGTATTATAGGATGGGGAGGCATGATCGTAATTTTTGCTTTTTAAAAACCATTTGCAGATCACATAGTTTCGTCAAATTGTTGGCCAAAGTTTGAGTAAGGTTGTCTCTTTATTGTAAAAAAACAGTTGTTTTATTATGAGATAAAATTTTAGTATGATTTACATTTAAAATTATAATTTCATATATTAACATTTTCTACACCAAAACTAATTCAATCTTATTTCCGGATTCTTGAAATTACCGGGCAATTCGTTTTCTGTCTCTGAAAAGAAGTTTTCAACTTCATTCTTATTTGTTGTTGTCTTTTACTTGTAGGGGTTGACAGAATTGTCAATTAACGTAAACCAGAATATTCTTTGAATTTCAATCGTCAAATAATTTGAATTTGAACTGAAATTTCAATGCCAAATCACGCCCCCGGTACTTGTCGCGCGTATTTAGTTGTAATTTTATGTTCTCGATGTAGATCATTAGCGTTCAACCCCGCCACATGCATCTAGAATCTGCTATTCAAAAATATGCGCTGAACCACAACATTCAATGAAATGTTGTCCCACGGAGGAATCTTTTGTTTGATGCTCCAAAATTCTACTTGTATCACGTCGGCTGGTTTGGCCAACATAGATGGAACAGCATCCTTTACATGTAACTTTATATACCTATTGCGATTTCAGATTTTCATCAAAGCACAGTCATCAATCATCCAAAAAATCAAAACTTGAACATTTGATGACTGTCCAACTGCTATAAAACATTATTTTGAGGAAAATCAAGTGGTTCCTAATGTTAAAAATTGTAACCTGCGATACTTCAAACAAAATCCACCAACAACTTTCAACGGTGAACCAGTAGATAATGGGCCGTTAGAAGACATATAACGAAAAGCTAAAACAACAGGAACTGTTCCCGGTAACCTATTATATCAAACTGCATGACGTGTTTTACCTCGTATCGATTTAGATGGGAAATAAAAATTCCAATGAGGATATTTTTTCTATTGGAACAGCACACTACACGACAAGGATACCACGACAATTTTTGCTGCCAAAAGGAGACTACCAAACTTTCTGATGTATATAGCTTCAATAGTTATGAAAATTTTAATTGACCGACAGGCAATCAGAATTTTCCATTCAATGTCATTCGTGGCGCCACAATACTCAACAAGATATTGACCCTCCTGTGAACTCTTCTTTTGTTGTAATGTTCTGATATCCTAGTGGTAACATACCGGCTCGCCTGCCAAACTTAGATGGATCTGCATCTATTGTAATTTATCTCATATACCACGTTGGATTTCAGGTCTTTATCTAAAGATGATTTCAGGACGAGGAGGCATGATCGTATTTTCGCTTTTTAAAAACCACTGGCAAATCACATAGTTTCGTCAATTTGTAGGCCAAATTTTGAGTAAGGTTGTTCCTTTATTGTAAAAAAATTAGTTTGTTTATTATGAGATAAAATTTAAGTATGGTTTAGAATTGGAATTGTAGTTTCAACATTTAATGTACATTTATTACACCAAAACCAATTCAATCTTATTTACGGATTTCTTGAAATTACCGGGTCATTCGTTTTCTGTCTCTGAAAGAGAGTTTTCAAATTAATTCCTATTTGATGTTGTCCTTTACTTGTTTTGGTTGACAACGTTTTGAATTAATATGTACCAAAATGTCTTTTGAATTTCAAACGTCAAATAATTTGATTTTGAACTAAAACTTTGATGTCAAATCGCGCCCCCGGTACCTAAAGCGAGTATTTAATTGTGGTTTCAGCTTTTTGATTTAGATCATTAGTGTTCAACCCCAAGACATGCATCTAGAATCTGCCATTCAATGCTATGCGCCAAACCACAACATTCAACGAGGTGTTGTCCCACAGAGGAATCTTTTGTTTGATGCTCCAAAATTCTACTTGTATCACGTCGGCTGGTTTGGCCAACATAGACGGAACTGCATCCTTTACATGTAACTTTATATACCACATGCGATTTCAGATTTTCATCAAAAGCACAGTCATCAGTTGACTGTCCATTTTCCAATCGCTGTTAAACTTTGTTTTGAGGAAAACCAAGTGGTTCCTAATATTAAAAATTGTAACCTGCGATACTTCAAACAAAATCAACAAACGTCTTTCAACGGTGAACTAGTAGATAATGGGCTGTGAGAAGACATATTATGAAAAACTAAAACAACTGGAACTGTTCCCGGTAACCTATGATCTCAAACTCTATGACGTGTATGCCCTCGTATCGATTTTGAATGGAAAATACAATGCTAATGAGGATAACTTTTCCCAATGGAACGGCACACTACACGACAAGGACTCGAGGAGAAATTTTACTGCCAAAAACAAGACAACAAGCTTGCTGATATATACAGCTTCGATAGTCATGAGCTTCTCTATTTTCCGACAGGCATCCAGAATTTTCCATTCAATGTCATTCGTTGAGCCACAATGTGCAATAAGATACTTACCCGTCTCTGAGTCCTCTTCTTTTGATGTTCTGATATCCTAGAGGTAACATACCGGCTCGCATGCCAAACTTAGATGGATCTGCATCCATTGTATTTTATCTCATATAACACGTGGTATTTCAGGCCTCTGTCAAAAGATGATTTCAGGGTGGAGAGGCATGATCAAAATTTTCGCTTTTTAAAAACCACTTGGAAATCACATAGTTTCATCAATTTGCTAACCAATTTTTAGATTAAGTTCGCCTCTGTATTGTCGAAAAATAGTGGTTTTATAATGAGATAAAATTTTTGTATGATTTACAGTGAATATTATAATTTCATTTATTTACATTTTTTACACCAAAACCAATTCAATCTTATTTCTGGATTTCTTGAAATTAACGGTCAATTCGTTTTCTGTCTCTGAAAAGGAGTTTTCAGCTTCATTTTTCTTTGTTGTAGTCCTTTACTTGTTGGGTTTGGCAAAATTTTCAAATAACGTAAACCAGAATATTTTTTGAATTTCAATCGTCAAATATTTTGAATTTGAACTGAAACTTCAATGCGAAATCATGCCACCGGTACTTGTCGCGCCTATTTAGTTGTAAATTTATGTTCTTGATGTAGATCATTAACGTTAAACCCCGCCACATGCATCTAGAATCTGCCATTCAATACTGTGCGCTGAACCACAACATTCAACGAAGTGTTTTCCTACAGAAGAATCTTTTGTCTGTTGATCCAAAATTCCGCTTGTAACACGTCAGCTGGTTTAGCCAATATAGATGGAACAGCATCCTTTCCATGTAAATTTTTATACCACATGCGATTTAGTATTTTCATCAAAAGAAGAGTCATCAGTCATCCAAAAAATCAAAACGTGAACATTTGATGACCGTCCAACTGCTATTAAACTTTGTTTTGAGGAAAACCAAGTGTTTCCTAATATTAAAAATTGTAACCTGCGATACTTCAAACAAAATCCACAAACGTCTTTCAACGGTGAACTAGTAGATAATGGGCTGTGAGAAGACATATAATGAAAAACTAAAACAACTGGACTTGTTCCCGGTAACATATGATCTCAAACTGCATGACGTGTATGCCCTCGTATCGATTTTGAAGGGAAAATACAATGCTAATGAGGAAAATTTTTCCTAATGGAACGGCACACTACACGACAAGGGCACGAGGAGAAATTTTTTTTGCCAAAAACAAGACTACAAAGCTTGCTGATATATATAGCTTCGATAGTCATGAGCTTCTCTATTTTCCGACAGGCATCCAGAATTTTCCATTCAAAGTTATTCGTGGAGCCACAATGTGCAACAAGATACTGACCCGTCTGTGAGTCCTCTTCTTTTGATGTTCAAATATCCTGGAGGTAACAAACCGGATCGCATGCCAAACTTAGATGGATCTGCATCCATTGTAATTTATCTCATATACCACGTGGGATTTCAGGCCTCTGTCGAAAGATGATTTCAGTGTGGAGAGGCATGATCGTAATTTTCGCTTTTTAAAAACCACTTGCAAATCACATAGTTTCATCAATTTGTTGGCCAAATTTTGAGTAAGGTTGTCTCTTTATTGTAAAAAAATGGTTGTTTTATTATGAGATAAAATTTTAGTATGATTTACAGTTAAAATAATAATTTCATTTCTTTACATATTTTACACCAAAACTAATTCAACCTTTTTTCCGGATTTCTTGAAATTACCGGGCAATTTGTTTTCTGTCTCTGAAAAGGAGTTTTCAACTTCATTCTTATTTGTTGTTGTCCTTTACTTGTTGGGGTTGACAACATTTTCAATTGACGTAAAGCAAAATATTTTTTGATTTTCAATCGTCAAAAATTTTGAATTTGAACTAAAACTTCAATGCCAAATCACGCCCCGGTACTTGTCGCTCGTATTTTGTTGTAATTTTATGTTCTTGATGTAGATCATAAGCGGCCAGCCACGCCACATGCATCTAGATTCTGCCATTCAATATTATGCGCTGAACCAAAACATTCAACGAAGTGTTGTCCCACAGAGGAATCTTTTGTTTGATGCCCCAAAATTCTACTTGTATCACGTCAGCTGGTTTGGCCAACATAGATGGAACAGCATCCTTTACGTGTAAATTTTTATACCACATGTGATTTCACGTTTTCATCAAAAGAAAAGTCATCAGTCATCCAAAAAATCAAAACGTGAACATTTGATGACTGTCCAACTGCTATTAAACTTTGTTTTGAGGAAAACCAAGTGGTTTCTAATTTTAAAAAAAGTAACCTGCGATACTTCAAACAAAATCCACAAACATCTTTCAACGGTGAACCAGTAGATAATGGGCTGTGAGAAGACATAAAACGAAAAACTAAAACAGCAGAAATTGTTCCTGGTAACCTATTATATCAAACTGCATGACGTCTTTTACCTCGTAACGATTTAATTGGGAAAATAGTATTCCAATGAGGATAATTTTTTCGAATGGAACAGTACACTACACGACAAGGACACCACGACAATTTTTGCTGCCAAAAACAAGTCTACAAAAACTTTCTGATGTATATAGCTTCAATAGTCATGAGCTTTTCTATTGACCGACAGGCAATCAGAATTTTCCATTCAATGTCATTTGTGGCGCCACAATACTCAACAAGATACTGATTCTCCTGTGAATCCTTCTTTTGATGTAATGTTCTGATATCCTAGTGGTAACATAACGGCTCGCCTGCCAAACTTAGATGGATCTGCATCTATTGTATTTTATCTCACATACCACGTGGGATTTCAGGTCTCTATCTTTCAGGTCAAATATTTTGAACTTGAACTAAAACTTAAATCTAAAAACTAAATCCCGCCCCTGGTGCTTGTCAGGAGTATTTGGTTGTGTTTTCAATTTCATGATGAAGATCATTAGTGTTCAATCCCGCGACATGCCTCTAGAATCTGCCATTCAATATTATGCGCTGAACCACAACATTCAACGAAGTGTTGTCCCACAGAAGAATCTTTCGTCTGAAGCTCCAAAATTCCACTTGTAACACGTCAGCTGGTTTTGCCAAAATAGATGGAACTGCATTCTTTACAGGTAATTTTATATACCCCATGCAATTTCAGATTTCGATCAAAAATTGATTACAGGGGCGAAAAATGAGTTCTGAATTTTCTCTTTGTGAAAATGGTTTGAAATTCACACAGTTTTTTCAGTCTATTTGCAAAAATTTGAGTGATTATTCCTTTGCATTGAACAAAAAACATCGATTTAAGCTCACTTTTGTTGATAACTTAGTTTTTTTGGGAGTTGTTCGTTTTTGGGGGTCGGGATTTTGCTGTCACTATTTTCGTCTTCATTATTTTACCAACGTCTCATGAACAATACTACATGACCACTCAGTTGGATACTGATTTTCAGTCAAGATCTCCTGATTTTCCATAGGAACTACATCAAACGACTGCCAGTCACTGGTTGCTTTGAAATTTCTATGTACAGTTCTTTGATGACAGCCAATTTTTCTATCAACGTTTAGGTTTATGTTCAGATCTAGGAACGCCAAGTCATCACTAATGTTGGTTGTCTGTCTCAAGAGTGGATTGTTAGTTCTATGAAGAGAATTTGCCAACTCAAGGAAATCTAGAAGTTTCCCCTTGACAGTGCACACTATGTCATCCATATGCTTCTCGAAAAATTTCAATTACCCTCTGCCCTACGCAGTACCTTTTTCTGCTTAATAGGAAAAGATCCATACAAGACTTTTCTTCTTTTCACTATACTGAACACTCGCTACCACATAATGGAGTGGATTGACAGCTAAACTATGAACCGTCTTGTATGTAAAATTTCAGAAAATTTTAATTGGTTTTACTAAAAAAGAACGTGAACATTGCATCCGTCGTCAGGTTTAACAATCGAATAAAACAACTTACGAAGTATAAAAAAATTGTCTTTGACTCTACATATTCAATTCTAAGAACAAAATTAAAATAACAACGATTTTTTGAAATTGATTGCTTACAGTTAAAACAGTTTTTGCAACATTTTATATACATTTGTAACAATCTGATAATTCATTCTTTTTTTCCAAGTTTTCGAAATTATTTGATTTCTCATGAGTTCTTACTTTCATTTTTATATGTTGTTATACCTTACTTGTGGGGTTTGACGAAATTTGTATTTGAATTGGGTTTTGAATTAATGTGTACCAGAATAAATTTCGATTTCCAAAGGTCAAGTACTTTGCATTTGAACTAAAATTTCAATGTCAGTTCCTATTCCCGGATTTTGTCTCGCGTATTTAGTTAAAATTTCAGCTTTTGATGTAGATCATTAGTGCTTCAACCCCGCAATATGCATCTAGAATCTCCCATATGATCCTATGCGCTGTACCAAAACATTCAACAATGTGTTGTCCCTCAGGAAAAAAAATTGATGCTCCGAAATTCTAGTTGTAACATGTTGGCTGGTTTGGCCAACAAAGATCGAGCTCCGTCTGTCACATGTAATTTTATCTTACACATGCAATTTCAGATTTTCATCAAAAGCACAGTCATCAGTCACCCGTAAGCTGAAACCATGAACGTCTGATGACTGTACAAGTACTATTGAACTTTGTTTCGAAAAAATCCAAATGGTTCATAAGATTCAGAATTCTAATGCTAAACTTTAAGAGAATCTGCAAACGTCTATCAGCAGTGAACTAGTAGCTAATGGGCAGTGAAAAGAAATATAATGAAAAGCTAAAACAACTGGAGCTGTTCGCGGTAACCTTTTATCTCAAACTGCATGACATGTTTTACCTCTTATCGATTCTGAAGGGAAAATGCAATGCTAATGAGGATAACTTTTATCGAAACACTACATGACATGGAACACGAGGAGAACTTTTATTACCAAAAACAAAAGTACAACGCTTACTGATGTATATATAAATATATATATATATATATATATATATATATATATATATATATATATATATATATATATATATATGTATATATATATATATAGAAAAATACATACACATTTATATATATATATATATATATATATATATATAGCTTCAATAGCCATGAGCTTCTCTATTGTCCGACAGGCATACAAAGTTTTCCATTCAATATCACTCGTGGAACCAAAATATTCAACAAGATGCTGAGCCGCCTGTGAATCCTTCTTTTGATGTTCTGAATTCGTAGTGGCAAAACGTCGTAAAAGCAAACCAGCTCGCAAACATCCCACGTAAGTTTTAAAATTACAACCACGATTATAGAATAAAGACAATTTGTGCAATATATACTGGTAACTGTTTTTTGAAGACTGCAATATGCAGAAACCCTTTACATGGCAAATAAAACACATCTAGAAAAACTGGAACCTGCAAAACTAATTATTCTGACGGCTGGAACCTGATACCAACAAACTGAACAGAAGATCCCAAAACTTTTGGGTCAACCCTAAATGCGTGTCTATAACTACTACTGTTAATACTACTGTTTGAACACCTAAATTCCACAAAGAAATAAAAGGAACAATGACAATAAGTATAAACAAAATGATAAAATGTATATACGTTGAGTTTATTTGCGTTTATTTGATCCAGGAAATGCTGTTCGACAAAACTGTTGAAGCGGGATTTAAGCTCTCTTTTCGCTTTTTGTCTTAAGGTGATGTAGCTCATGTTGTTCCTTGAGCAATCTTCTTCAAGTTGGTCCAGCCACGTCTTGCATTGACCCCCTGGAGCTCGTTTAGCATAACGATATTTTTCTGTCGGCTTCCAGGTGAAGGCTCGAAGCGGTAGACGATCGTCATTTATCCTCAGGACATGGCCAAACCATTTCAACCGTTTAATCATGATCATTGCAGAAAGTGTCGATATACGTGATCTAGCCACTACTTCTTCATTTGTCACCCTCTCCATATATGATAAACATAGCATCCTTCGCAGACAACTGGTGTGAAAGCTCTCAAGTTTCCATTGCGTTGGTTTGTTCAAGTTCAGAGCTATATAAGACCACTGATAACACAAGAGCTCTCTATAACTTGCATTTGAGGGTAATACTAAGTTGTTTGCTTTTCCAAAGCTTCTGAAAGCTCGCAAATGGCTGTCTCCCTTCCGCCAGCTTGACACTGATTTCCTTTAGATCAACATGTTGCAAGCTCACGAAAGAACCGGGGTACTTGAAAGCTTCTACATTTTCGAACTCCATTCCATCTACATCGTGGACATTGCAGGAGAAAAAGCGAGATCTTCCAGCTTTTTCTCTGCCGCAGTATCGTGACTCGTGAATTCGTCGGCCTTTTTCAGTCGCGAATTTCCTAGTGCATTTCTAACAAGTGAGACCTTTCTCTAGCCCAACAAACTTTGACGCACTGTTGCACTACTACTACTCCTACTACTACCACTACTACTACTACTACTACTACTACTACTACTACTACTACTACTACTACTACTACTACTACTACTACTCCTACTACTACTACTACTACTCCTACTACTACTACTACTACTACTACTACTACTACTACTACTACTACTACTACTACTGCTACTACTACTATTACTACTACTACTACTACTCCTACTACTACTACTACTACGACTACCTCTACTACTACAACACAAAAATCAGCTGAGAAAACAAAGAATCAATGATAGACAACAAAAGAAAGATCTAATTGAGAAACAAAAAGAGTTAAAGCAAAGAATCCCTTACATTGAAGCATCCACAATTTCGCTCCACTGAATTGTCGCTGAGCCAGGCAGGAGGAGGTTTCAATTCCTGAAGAGAGCAAAGCTGATTTTTGTCCTTTGATGTCTAATTACAAGCACAGTTGACTTAGTCTTGCACAGATGCCAGTAGTTTCCCCTTGCAACGGCTGAAAAAGATTTTCAACATCATGACAGACATCTTTTAACCAATTCGCAAAGAAATCCCAAGTTCATCATGTCATGTATGGGTGCATCCTCGTTTTTGGACAGTCAAAACATGAAAACATGTGCGACAGTGAGATTTTCATAAAATGTGCATATTGAAGGAATCTTGAATGGTTCTCAAATCTTCAATGACCTAGCTTTCAACACTCTTAATAATTTTTTCACTACCTTAATTGAGGCAGCGAATATAGTTTTTGTTTAATTTGCTCTTAACTCTTTACTCTTTTTTTAACTGATATAAAAATTGTTCTGCCTTTTTATTTCACATTGGATTTGATGTTACCTTAGCTCGATTTCTGTATGGGAGAAGGATAAAGATTGTGACAGCTGAAATGGGCGTTTTTTTCTTAAGGTTTTCAGAGCACCCTCCCTTATCGGCAACCAAAAGAAATTCCGATAATATTGATTGCAGGCGGAATTTTTTTACTGATTCGCTATCAGCTCAGCTTTGAATTATTTGTCGTATTTATATAATCAATATCAGGGATTGTACAAGCTAGGAAGGTCCATTTAATTTCGGCCGATGAATTGAAAAAATATTCTTACTATTTTGTTTCGAAACAAAAGATGATAACCAAAACCATGAACATGTTTTTTCAACAAGTATTTAAGGTATTGAAGAGAGTCGGCAGCATTTCCATCGTCCGCATAACTTATTTGAACTGAAAAGCAATTGTCTAGAAGCTCAATTAAATTAACTGGTGCATTTCGATTCGTCAATTTTGCAAGAGGGTCACATTCTGCTGTACTTTCCTAATAGTATTTTCTGTTAGTTAGTAGACAATTTGGGTTCTTGAAATGAATTACGTAATAAAAAAGATGTTTACAGCAGGACATTATTCATAGAACGTTCTTAAAGTTCATGCATGAGAACATTGAAACGTTTTTGCGACAATTGACAGGATCACTACTAAATCTGTACTCTTAAAAAAACTCCCAACTAATGAACAACGTATTTATTTCCTGCTTTTTTGACCAATAATACTTGTCGAACACTACTTATTTTACGATCTGATTTACCACAGTTAACAATAATCTTCACCAAGTCCTCTAGGTTAAATAACAAGTCATTTATCAAGAGCTTTCAAGAGCTTTAAGTGGATTTAAATGGATGAAGGAATGTAAATTGCTAAATTAGCTATGTTTTTACATAGATCAGTCGAGGACGCGTTGAAGGATGTCAGACGCCTTGGATTTATAGTAGCATCAAGGCGGGAATGGGCAGCTTCCATGCATCTTTTTACGAAATCTCCTCGCAAGAATGAGAAGAGGCAGTAACATTGCGCATTGAATTACCGTTTCCGCATTAGCAGCATTTAAATTAGCGGACAGTATTTGATTCAAATTATCGGCGGAATTAAAGATGGTTTCTTGACAGCGTAAAACAAGACTGGTTTCCACTGTACAATTTCTTGGAAGAATTTCGTCGCAAGCGCATTTTTGCTTCTCTTAAGGTGATGACAACAGCTGCTATGTTCAGAACATGCTTCCCATAAAGCTTGTGATGTCTGGCTCTCATCAAGTGAAAAGTTGTCTGTTGTCTCTGTTATTGTTAAGGACTGAGTTATTGTCTCTGTTGTTGTTGTTTCCTCTGATGTGTTGCCACTGATGAAGGCGTGGAGACAATTTTTTGCCAGATAACGAAATGCTACTTCTCCCAGAGGTTACTAAAGTACGTGACAATGCCAGTTGCCATCAAGTGGTTCCTGAAAAAGGCAAAGAGGAGTTTGCTACTGTTATCAGAAATTAAGCGACATAGGCGTAGCTCTTAATCATTTCAGTTATGTAAGCTGTCAGTAATTAAGAACATAATTTGAAACTTTTGATCAACTCTTCGAACACTTCATGAAGCAGGTTCTAGGCCTATCACGTGCGCCTGGGGGGGGGGGCGTAAAAGATTATGGTCACTAAGCTGGGGGGGGGGGGCGAAACAGATTAGATCCCTTTTTATATTTTTCGTCATCATTAATTTTTTCGTCGACTCATCGTTTATCTTTATATTTTGGGTCGCTTATGAGGGATTTGTCAAAATTAGTCCATCATCGTTCAAAAAAGTGGGGATTCTTCGGCGTTATATTTTTAGCATGTAATAAAAAATGATTAGCAAGAAATGTTTCAGAAGTTAGTTTCTTTGTCGTTCTGTCATAAATTTCGTCATTTTAAAACGTGTGCGTTCCAAGTTTTAGCAAAGTTGCGTGAGTCTGCAGACGTCACTTCGAAATTCTGACTTAATATCTCGAACCGCTCGGCGGTTCACGATAAACGCCCGAAGTTCTCAGTGACTTCAAGCACATTCACTTAACCCTTAGGGCCCATTTTAGCCCCCCATGATACTATAGCCCCCCCCATTTATGGTATCTTTACCATGATTGGGGAGGCTATAGGCTATCTGACCACTAAGCTAGG
>NC_134468.1:23719823-23722899 GCF_964194025.1 Convolutriloba macropyga | reverse complement strand
ACTAAGTCTTATTGAACATAGTTGTAACGGGCGAAGCGGATAATAACCACAAAGTGGACAAAACAATGCAAGCAGGAAGAAACACAAGCAAAAACGAGTTTAAGTTTTATTAAACCTAGATGTAACGGGTGAAGCGGATGAAAACCACTGAGTGTGTTCAGTTAGGATCTAATATGATTTTGCGGAAATTAGGTTGATTTATGAAAAACAATATAATAAAAAACAAATATAAAACAATTCAGCAGTTCACATTAGAGGTCCGAGTAATGAACTTTTGTCTACACATACATATTTTCATACATACATACTTACATATAAACATGCAAACATACATACTTACAATTATATACATACACACATGCATACGTACATACACACTTACCTTACATACATACATATATAAATACCTACATACAAAAATACACAAATACCTACATACATACATACATATATACATACATACATACATACATACATACATACATACATACATACATACATACATACATACATACATACATATATACATACATACATACATACATACATACATACATACATACATACATACATACATACAAACATACATACCTACATACATACATACATACATACATACATACATACATGCATACATACATACATACATACATACATACATACATACATACATGCATACATACATACATACATACATACATACATACATACAATCATACATACATACATACATACATACATACATACATACATACATACATACATACATACATACATACATACATACATACATACATACATACATACATACATACATATATACAATACATACATACATACATACATACACAAATACATACATACTTACATACATACATACATGCATACATACATACATACATACATACATACATACATACATACATACATACATACATACATACATACATAGATACATACATACATACATACATACATACATGCATACATACATACATACATATATACAATCATATATACATACATACATACATACATACATACATACATACATACATACATACATACATACATACATACATACATACATACATACGTACGTACATACATACATACATACATATATCCAAAAAACACATACATACATACACATACATATATTTATACATACATACATACACAAATACGTATAAAAAAAAATAATAAAAAAATAGATTCATACATTCATACAAGCATAAAAACATGCATACTAATCCTTATTCAACGTAGTTCTAGCGGGCGAAGAGAATAATAACCGCTGAGTGGACAAAACAATGCAGGCAGAAACACCCGCAAACACGAGCCTAATTTTCGTATCTAACTGTAACGGGCATAGTGGATAAACCCTCTAAGTGGGCAAAACGGTGCAGACAAAAGCCCACAAAAAAGAATTTATGACTTATTGAACATAGTTGTAACGGGCGAAGCGGATAAAAACCGCTGAGTGGACAAAACGATGCATGCGGAAACACACGCAAAGAAAAGATTAATTTTCCAATCTAGTTTTACAGGGCAAAGCGGATAAGATCCGTTGAGTGGACAAAATGATGCAGGCAGAATCCTCCACAAAAATAAGCCTATCTCTTATTGAACCTAGTTGTAAGAAACGAAGCGGGTAAAACCGCTGAGTGGACAAAATGATGCATGCAGAAACACCTGCAAACAATAGCCTATTTTTCGAATTTAGTTGTTCCGGGCAAAGCAGCTAAAAAATGCTGAGTGGACAAAACGATGGACGCAGAGACACCCGAAAAAAGAGTCTAATTTTCGAATGTAGTTTATCACAGCGGATGAAATCAGCTGAGTGGACAAAAAGATGGCCGCAGAAACAACAGCAATTACGAGCCAAATTATAAACCACATAATCAAGATTGAACTCGTTTAAAGACGATTAATTAAACCCGAGTATATACCAGAAATTGCAAGCAGAAAAATGTACAATTAAAAAATCAATGCACACCAAAAGTTCAACGAGACAAACTCAAAATGAACAACAAACACAAACACCGAAAACAAAATTCATTTAAAATTGTTGCAGCTAATGTTCTCTGACCACTTTAATCATTGCACAATCCAATGCTTTTCAACATTTGAGATTAAGATGCACGCCGTGGCCTACAGACAATTTGCAATTTAAAAATCTTGATGAAAATTAAGAAAAAATTAATTGTAGCTCCGAGTTTCCCGGAACCGCATTGAGTTATTGGATTTTTCAATGATTGCAATTTTTTTTCTAAAACTGAGCACTCAGCGATTTTGGGATAATTTTCAAGGACCCTGATGGCACTCAGTGTTCAATGTTCTCAACTTCTCATAAACTAATGGATCATCTACCTGTCAATTCCAATTTGAAAAATTGTTGCCACCCACTAGCAAGATGATAATCTTATATGAACAAAAATTATCGAGTAACAGAGGGAATTGTTTAACTTTTTCGTCCGACAGTGAACATGTGACGCCATGCTTGACGCAAATGTCATCAGAGATTGAGTCCCCTATAATCGCAGCCTGGACGCTTTCAACCTCAAATTTGTTTAAGATAAACTCTGCGTTCCTTCCGTTGTGGTGCATTTTCGCTACCTTGCCGTGGACCCTACATGGTAAGGCTTACCTGGTAATTAGTGGCTTGAGTGTTTTTTGGGAAGTGCTTTAGCGGAACCGTAAGGTCTGCAGATTCAGTGCGGTTGGTGATTTCAACAGCAATATCTAAAAACAATACACAAACTACATAAAAAACCATACCAACTAATACACAAGGTTACGCCTTAGTTCAACTTTTAGTTGCTTGAAAATATAGCCCATCAGAATGTCCATTCCAACAATAACTTTTGTGATATCTTTCAAACTTCCCGGGTCTTTAAGTGCCGTACGTTTGTGCGTCTGTTCTCGGCACTTGTGGAGTTTTGGGTTCAAATCCCAATCGCTTCAATCACGTAATTTTCAAAGCTGTCGGATCAATTCCCGTTGGACCTCTCGCCACATATTTTAGATGCTATGTATATCTAATTCATTGCACTATCAGCAGCTTTTCATTCGA
>NC_134468.1:23679823-23709823 GCF_964194025.1 Convolutriloba macropyga | reverse complement strand
GTTTTTTTTGGAAGTGCTTTAGCGGAACCGTATGGTCTGGCGATTCAGTGCGGTTGGTGATTTCAACAGCAATATCTAAAAACGTTACACAAAATAAAAAGCCATACCAACTAATACACAAGGTTACTCTCTTAGTTATGGCTTTAGTGGCTTGAAAATATAGCCCATCAGAATGTCCTGAACAAGAGCATTCCAACGATATTTTTTGTGATATCTTTCAAATTTCCCGGGTCCTTAGGTGCCGTATTTTTGTGCGTCTGTTCTCGGCACATGTTGAGTTTTGGATTCAAATCCCAGTCACTTCAATCACGCTATGTTCAAAGCTGACGGATCAATTCCCGTTGGACCTCTCGGCGGATCGTTTAAATGCTTTGTATATCTAATTCATTACACTATCAGCAACTTTTCATTCGAATTAATTGTGTGCGTTGCAACTCTTGAAAGAAGGCTTGCACGTAATTATCAGGAGAGTCGGGTGAGGACGGCTCACTACGGTACATCTCAGTAGGTGAACTCTCCGATATTGGCTCGAGAGAGGTGAAGACACGTACCGCAACGGCTTGAACGAAATTTTCACATGCCCAGGTTACAAAAACCATATCAAGTAAGCCGTAAAATTAACCTATCACCCTGTAACAAGTTTGGAAAGCACGTAACAAGTATTTATTAGTAGAAATGTATTTGATAGTTCGCTATCTAAAAAAATATAAAAAGAAACAGTAAAAAAACTTAAATTTTGCCTCAATCGCCCAAACAACATTGAAAGCGCTATATCTCAACAACTACTGAATCAATTTTAATATAAATTTAGGTCTTTGGCCAAAACTATTATTTTTTTAGGACATTTTACGGAAATCTAAAAAATTCAGGTCAGAACTTCAATAATAAATTTTAAGTGTTACATTATCGTAAAGAGCAATATAACACAAAGATTTATAACTAAGATCTTTTTTGAAACATTCCGAAATTTAAAAAAAAAAGATATTAAAGCCAACATTTTTTTTAAGTTTTAGGAAATTTGACCTTATTTGCAAGAGCTCTTTCAATTGCTTATTCTGAAAATTTTTTAAAACTTTTTTGTGTTATCATTATTTTCCTTAGTCGAGCTTTGTACTGATACTAAGAACTACATGTTTTTTAATTGTTACCACGGTAAAACTTATCAATTTTTTAAAATTTGTCCAATATTTGGGACCAATTCGGGACAAGTTTAAAAATTTTCAGTAAAAATCGACCATTGAAGATTTACGACGATAGTTATTTGAAACGTATGTCAAAATTGCAAAAAATGAGCTATTATAAACTCTGACTGTTTTTAAATAGTCCTTGAAATATTGGCAGAAGTAAAATTCAACGAAACATTTTTTCAAAGGTTAACTTCCTTTCAACCAATAGAAGGCTCTAAAAATTGGGTTTTTTATGGTACTTTTAAAAATTTTTTGTATTGAATTTAAGTCCATTAATTGAGCTTTGTCATGCTGGTAAAAACTTACAGGCTTTCGAATATAAACAAGGAAACATTTAACAGGTTTTAAAAAATTGCTCCATTTTTTTGCTAAAATTTTGGTAAAACTTCAATAAACCTTGGTAGTAATCAGCTTTTATTGATTAACCCAGTAAATATTTACAAAGTCCGTAAACGAACCAACAAAAAGGCTATCATACAGCCTTGAACACAACTTGGGCATTGAGGTATTGAGAAGCATGATTCAAAAAACAAATTTTTTGAGCAACTTGACTTGATTCCAACCACTATAAATCTTTTTCGTTCGATTTCTTGAAATCGTTGTCAAACTAGTTAGTTTTTACGACAACTTTTGTTGACAATTTTTGCTGCCTCAGTAAAAATCATAGAATTTTGAGTCTTTACTTGGTAAAAACCGTTAACAGTTTGAAATTTGTCCAGTTTTTGCTCAAAGTTTGGGACAACAATAATATTATTTGGTACAAAACAACTTGTAAAGACTAACCAATTTATTATTTTAAAAGTACGTAAACAGTGGATCCAAATAAGCTTTCAGAAACCCTTGAACTCGGCTCAGGTTTTGGATTACTTGTAGAAGCATAATTCAACAAAGGTTTTCTTTCGATTTTTGACAAGTTTTTAAATGAACGAAGCCCTTGCAGTTCTTTTTATTGTTTTCAAATTACTTTGATTTTTAATTATGTTCTGTTGGCGTGTTTTTTTATCTTTGGCGGAATGTTGAGATTTTTCTAAAAGTTCACAAATAGTTGAAGTTTTATTAGTTTTTTGCTTAAAGTTTGGGACAATTCTGAAAATGTTTGGTAGTAACAATCCTTTATAAAATAGCCACTATAGTTATTTACAAAATTAATGAACAAAATCAACAAAATGAGCTATATCAGGGCCCTGAAATGGGCGAAGGCAATGAAAAATTGGTAAAAGCATAGTACAACTAATGAGTTTTTGCGAAAATTGACCTCTTTTCAATCATTACAAGGCTATTGCAATAGTATTTTCAGAGTTATATTCAAAAATCTTTGTATTGATGTTCAGTCCATTAGTTGAGTTTTGTCATGCCGGGAGAAACTCATAGATTTTTAAATCAAGGCAACATTTAACAATTATTTGAAAATTTATCCGTGTTTTGATAACGTTTGGGTAAAATTTTGGTAGCATTTATTTTCAATGAAAAAAACTATAGTTATTCACTACTCACGTTGACGAAAGAACAAAAGGAGCGAGCTATCATACAAGCCTGAACTCTGTCTGGCCTATGACTGAAATACTGGAAAAGCATAATTCATTAAACAAATTTTTGACCAATTTGAATTGTTTCTAACTATCAATCCCTATAAATGTTTTTCAATCGATTGCTTGATATCCTTCAAAAAATTGACGTTACTTTCTGTAGCCAAATTAGGTTGTCTTAATAAAAATTATTAGGTTTTTAATTCTAATCTAAAAATCAACAACTATTTGAAATTTGGTCCATTTTACGCTCTAATTGTGGGACAATTTTTACATCTTTTGGTACTGAACTACTTGTAAAGACTAACCACTGTATATATTTTAAAATAAGCAAACAATGCAACAAAGAGCTATCCAAAACCCCTGAAATCGGCCCAGGTACTAAAAAATTCATGCAATCGGTTTTTTGCAATAATTTTCAAAATAATTTTTATTTCTAATTTTTGAAAACTCAACCATTATTTCAACTTTGATCAATTTTTTGTTCAAACTTTGAGACAATTTCAAAGAATTTTGGTAATAACAATCTTTTAAATACTAGAAACTATAGTTTTTTAAAATAAATGAAAAAAATGAGATATGTCAGACACCTTAAACTGGCCTAGAAATTGAAAAAATGGTAGTAGTATAAATCAACGAAAGATTTTTTGCAAAAACTGACTTCCTTTCAACCAAAAGAAGGCTCTTGTGATCGGGTTTTTAGGGTGCTTTTAAAAAATTTTTTTGTATTTACATTAAGTCCATTAATTGAGATTTGCCATGCTGGTAACAACTTATAGGCCTTCAAATCCAAACTAGGCAAAATTCAACAAATTTTAGAAAATTGCTCCGTTTTTTGCTTAAATTTTATTACAATTTTGAAAACTTTGGTAGTAATCAAATTTTAAGTTCAACCACTTTAGATGTCAACGAAATACGATGAAAAAGCAGCAAAATGAGCTACCACACAAACCTGAACGCAGCCAAGGCTTCGAAAAATGGGTAGACGCATAATTCAACAAAAAAACATTTCGCGCAAAATGACTTGTTTTCAACCACTATAAAGCTTCTGAAAAACTACATAGTACGGTCGTTATGTCGTTGTAGGCACGATTTGTTAACATAGTAAGAATTTACAGGTTTTTGAATCCAAACCCCTATAATTATTTTTCAATCTATTTCTTGATATCTTTCAAAAAATTTAGCATTGACGTTATTTTCTGTAGACAAATTATGTCGTCTTAATAAAAATCTATAGGGTTTTGAATCTAAACTAGTTAAAAATCAACAACTATTTTATGTTTTGTCCATTTTACGCTCAAATTTTGGAATAATTTTTACATTTTTTGGTACTGAACAACCTGCAAAGACTAACCACTGTAAATATTAAACAATGCAGCAGAAGATTTATCGAAAAACCCCTGAAATTGGCC
Organism: Convolutriloba macropyga; assembly: GCF_964194025.1. NCBI lineage: Eukaryota > Metazoa > Xenacoelomorpha > Acoela > Convolutidae > Convolutriloba > Convolutriloba macropyga. The sequence goes on along the minus strand of NC_134468.1, from coordinate 23,705,698 downwards.
CAGGTACTAAAACGCCCATGCAATCTGGTTTTTGCAATAACATTCAAAATAATTATAATTTCAATTACGTTCTGTTGGCGAGTTTAGTTGTTTTTTCGAGAATGTAAAACTTTTTGAAATTTCAACAATTATTTGAACTTTGATCATTTTTTTGTTTAAAATTTGGGACAGTTTTGAGGATGTTTGGTAGTAACAATCTTTTAAATACTAGACAGTAAAGATTATTCAATTCAATTTGAAAAAAAAAACAAAATGAGATACGTCAGACACCTTAAACTGGCCTAGACATTGAAAAAATGGTAGTAGTATAAATCAACGAAAGATTTTTTTGCAAAAATTGACTTCTTTTCAACCAAAAGAAGGCTCTTGTGATCGGGTTTTTAGGGTGCTTTTAAAAATTTGTTTGTTTTGACATTAAGTCCAATAATTGAGATTTGCCATGCTAGTAACAACTTATAGGCCTTCAAATCCAAACTAGGCAAAATTCAACAAATTTTAGAAAATTGCTCCGTTTTTTGCTTAAATTTTATTACAATTTTGAAAACTTTGGTAGTAATCAACTTTTAAGATCAACCACTTTAGATGTCAACGAAATACCTTGAAAAAACAACAAAATGAGCTACCACACAAACCTGAACGCATCCTAGGCTTCGAAAATTGGGTAGACGCTTAATTCAACAAACAAACTTTTCGCTCAAAATGACTTGTTTTCAACCACTATAAAGCTTCTGAAAAACTACATAGGACGGTCGTTATGTCGTTGTAGGCACGTTTTGTTAACATAGTAAAAATTTACAGGTTTTTGAATCCAAACCCCTATAATTATTTTTCAATCTATTTCTTGATATCTTTCAAAAAATTTAGCATTGACGTTATTTTCTGTAGACAAATTATGTCGTCTTAGTAAAAATCTATAGGGTTTTGAATCTAAACTAGTTAAAAATCAACAACTATTTTATGTTTTGTCCATTTTACGCTCAAATTTTGGAATAATTTTTACATTTTTTGGTACTGAACAACTTGCAAAGAGTAACTACTGTAAATATTTTAAAATAAGCAAACAATGCAGCAGAAGAGCTATCGAAAAACTCCTGAAATTGGCCCAGGTAATAAAACGCCCATGCAATCTGGTTTTTGAAATAACTTTCAAAATAATTATAATTTCAATTACGCTCTGTTGGCGAGTTAAGTTGTTTTTTCGAGAATGTAAAACTTTTTGAAATTTCAACAATTATTTGAACTTTGATCATTTTTTGTTTAAAATTTGGGACAGTTTTGAGGATGTTTGGTAGTAACAATCTTTTAATTACTAGACACTATAGTTATTCAATTTAAATTGAAAAAAAAAACAAAATGAGATACGTCAGACACCATAAACTGGCCTAGACATTGAAAAAATGGTAGTAGTATAAATCAACGAAAGTTTTTTTTTGCAAAGTAGACTTCCTTTCAACCAAAAGAAGGCTCTTGTGATCGGATTTTTAGGGTTCTTTTAAACATTTTGTTGTATTGACTTTAAGTCCATTAATTGAGATTTGCCATGCTGGTTACAACTTATGGGCCTTCAAATCCAAACTAGGCAAAATTCAACAAATTTTAGAAAATTGCTCGGTCTTTAAGAGATCAACCACTTAAAATGTTAACAAATCACGTTGAAGAAGCAACAGAAGGAGCTACCACACAAGCTTGAACTCAGCCTAGGCTTTGAATAATGGGTAGACGCATAATTCAACAAACAAACTTTTTGCGCAACATAACTTGATTTCAACCACTAAAAAGCTTCTGAAAAAAAACATAGTATGGTCGTTATGTCGTGTAGGCACGTATTGTTAATTTAGAAAAAGTTTATAGGTTTTTGAAACTAAACTCGGTCAGATTCAATAACCCCATGAAGTTTATTCATTTCATGCTCAATTTTTGGGACAATATTCATAATCTTTTGAGGTGAACAACTTTTAAATTCTTATCACTATACATATCTAAGAAACAAGTAAGCAACGCAAAAAATAGCTATCGTAAAAAATAGTTATGTTTTTACGCACGTTTTGTTAACTTAGTAATTATTTATATATTTTTGAACCTAAAATTTGTCAGATTCAACAACCGTTTGAAATTTGTTCATTTCATGCTCAATATTTGGGACAATATTAATAATGTTTTGAGGTAGACAACTTTTAAAGACTTATCAGTATACATATCTAAGAAACAAGTAAGCAACGCACAAACATAAGCTATCAAACAACTCTGAAATCGCTCAATGAGTAGAAGGCTATTTCAAGGAACATTTTTTTGGAAACTTGGCTCGTTTTCATGGCACGTTTTTGAAAGTTGGCACGTTTTCAACAAAGAGCTCCTGCAATCGGTTTTTTAAATAATTCTCAAACGGCTTGGTATTTTAGTCATTTTATGTTGGCTAGTTTTGTTGTCTTTTTAAGAACCTACAAATTTTAGGAAATTCAACAATTAGTTAAGGTACAAATATTTTTGTTGAAATTTTTGGACAATTTTGAAATTGTTTGGTAGAAACAATCTATTAAATACTAGACGCTATTAATATTTAAAGTAATTGTAGAAAAACAATGAGCCCTGTCAAATTCCCGGAATCGGTCTAGGCATTGAAATAATTGTTGAAGTATAATTCAACTAAAAAAGATTTTTAAAAAACTGACTTCCTTTCAACGATTACAAGGCTCTTGCAATCGGAGCTTTGGAGTACTTTTAAAAATTTTCTATTCACATCAAATTGGTTAACTGAGTTTTGTTATGCTAGTAAATAATATAGGTTTTCGTATCTAAACAAGGCAATTTTTAACAAATTTTAAAAAATTGCTCAGATTTTTGCTAAATTTTTGTTACAATTTTAAAAATTTTGGTAGTAATCAACTTTTAAAAACCAACCACTTAAAAGTTTAACCAATTACGTTAAAAAAGCAACAGAAGGAGCTATCATACAAACCTTAACTCATATTAGTCTTTGAAAACTGGGTAGAGGTCTAAATCAACAAACATTTTTTATGCGCAACATGACTTGCTTTCAACCACTATGAAGCTTCTCAAAAAAACATAGAATGCTCCTTATGTTGTGTATACACGTTTTGTTAACTTAGTAGGAATTTTTAGGTTTTTGAACCGAAACGTGGTCAGATTCAACAACCGTTTAAAGTTTGTTCATTTCATGCTCAAATTTTGGGAAAAATAAAAATATTCATTAGAGGTAAACAACTTCTAAAGACTTATAACTATGCGTATCTAAGAGACAAGTATAAGTATGCTTATCCTATAACTATGCATATTTTAGTCTTTGAAAACTGGGTAGAGGTCTAATTCAACAAACATTTTTTTGCGCAACATGACTTGCTTTCAACTACTATGAGGCTTCTAAAAGACATAGAATGGTCCTTATGTCGTTTAGGCACGTTTTGTTAACTTAGTAGGAATTTATAGGTTTTTGAATCAAACGTGGTCAGATTCAACAAACGTTTGAAATTTGTTCATTTCATGCTCAATTTTTGAGAGAAATATTGATATTCATTAGAGGTAAACAACTTTTAAAGACTCATAACTAAGCATATCAAAGAGACAAGTAAAAACGCACAAAAATTTGCTATCAAACAACTCTGAACTCGGCCAATGTTTTTACTTATTTGTAGAAGTTTATTTCAAGGAATGTTTTTTTTAGAAATTTGGCACGTTTTCAAGAAATACAAAGCTCCGCAATCGTTTTTTTTAATAATTTCCAAATTACTTAGTACTTCAGTCTTTTTATGTTGGCTAGTTTTGTTGTCTTCGTTAGAATCTACAAATTTTTGGAAATTCAACAATTATTTAAGGTACAATTTTTTTGTTGACAATTTTAGACAGTTTTTTTGAAATTGTTTGGTAGAAACAATCTATTAAATAATAGACACTATACCTATTTAAAATAATTTTAGGTAGTCGTGTAGACACGTTATGTTAACATAGTAAGAATTTATAGTTTTTTGAACGTAAACTAGGTCAGATTCAACAATCGTTTGAGGATTGTTCGTTTCAGGCTCAATTTTTGGGAAACTATTTTTATTCCTTTGAGGTAAACAACTTTTAAAGACTTATAACTATGCATATCTAGAGACAAGTACACAAGGCACAAAATTTAGCCATCAAACAACTGTGAACTTGATCAATGCGTTTAGCTATTCGTAGAAGATTATTTCAAGGAAGATTATTCTTCGAAACTTGGCAAGTTTTCAACAAATTCAAAGCTCTTGCAATTGGTTTTCTGTAATAATTTTCAAAATATTTATTATTTTAGTTGTTTCCTGTTGGCTAGCTTTGTTATCTTTGAAAGAATTTATTGTTGTTGCACCTAAACTTGGTCCGTTTCTACAACCGTTTGAAGGTTGTTCATTTCATGCTCAATTTTTGGGAATATAAAATTCTTCTTTTGAGGTAAACCACTTTTAAAGACTTATAACTATGCATATCTAGAGACAAGAACACAACGCACAGAATTTAGCCAACAAACAACTGTGAACTTGATCAATGTGTTAACTTATTCGTAGAAGCTTATTTCAAGGAAGATTTTTTTTCGAAACTTGGCAGGTTTTCAACAAATACAAAGCTCTTGCAATTGGTTTTCTGTAATAATTTTCAAAATACTTATTATTTAAGTTGTTTTCTGTTGGCTAGTTTTGTTATCTTTGAAAGATATTATAGTTTTTGCACCTAAACGTTTCAACAAACGTTTTAAGGTTTTTCATTTCATGCTCAATTTTTGGGAAAATATTATTCTTCTTTTGAAGTAAACCACTTTTGAAGACTTATAACTATGATTATCTAAGAGACAAGTAAACAACGCACAAAAATTAGCCATCAAACAACTCTGAACATGATCAATGTGTTTAACTTTTCGTAGAAGACTATTTCAAGGAACATTTTTCTTCAAAACTTGGCAGGTTTTCAACAAATACAAAGCTCTTTCAATTAGTTTTCTGTAATAGTTTTCAAAATACTTAGTATTTTATTTGTTTTCTGTTGGCTAGTTTTTTTTATCTTTTCAGGAGTCTACAAGTTTTTGGAAAATCAACAATGATTTAATTATAATCATTTTTTGTTCAAATTTTGGGACAGTTTGGAAATTGTTTAGTAGTAACAATCTAATAAATACACTATATCTATTTCAATTAATTGTAGGAAAAAGAATGAGCTGTGTCACATGACTGAAATCGGCCCAGGCATTGAAGTAGTTGTTGAAGTGTAAATCAACAAAAAAGTTTTTACAAAAACTGACTTCCTTTCAACCATCACAAGACTCCTGCAATCGGGATTTTAGAGTACTTTTAATCGTTTTTGTATTCACATCAAATCCTATAGTTGAGTTTTTTATGCTAGTAAAATCCTATAGGTTTTCAAATCTAAACAAGGCAACTTTTATCAATTTAAAAGAACAGCTCCGTTTTTGACTTAAATTTTGTTACAATTTTAAAATTTTTGGTAGTAATCAACTTTTAAAGATCAACCAGAAAATTTGATAACAAATTACCTTGAAAAAGAAATAAAATGAGGTACAACATGAACCTGAACTCAGCCTAGACTTTGAAAAAAATGAATACAGACTCATAATTCAACAAACAAATTTTTTGCACAACATGACTTGTATGGTCGTTATGTCGTTTAGGCAAGTTTTGTTAACTTTGTAAGAATTTATAGGTTTTTGAACCTATACCTGGTCAGTTTCAACAACCGTTTGAAGTTTGTTCATTTCATGCTCAATGGTTGGGACAATATTAATAATCTTTTGATGTAAACAACTTTTAAAGACCTATCGCTATACATATATAAGAAACAAATAAACAACGCAAAAAAATCAGCTATCAAACAACTCTGAACTCGATCTATATATCTAAATTTCCGATGAAAGGTTTTCTCAACAATCTTTTTTTTCGAAACTTGGCAGATTTTCAACCACTAATAAGCTCTTGTATTCGGTTTTTTGTAATAATTTTTAAAACATTTATTATCTTAGTTATATTTTGTTGGCGGGTTTTGTTAGCTTTGTAAGAGACTACAAATTTTTGCAAGTTCATCAAGTATTTGATGTTTGATCCATTATTTGTTCAAAGTTTGGGACAATTTTGAAAAGGTTTTGTGATAGCAATCTTGTAAATTCAAGACACTATAGTTATTTAGAATATTTGTAAAAAAAAACAAATTGAGATATGTCATGCACCTGGAATTGACCCAAGTGTTGAAATTTTGGTTGAATTATAATTCAGCTAGCAATTTTTTTGCAAAAATTGGCTTCTTTTCATCCATTACAAGGCTCCTGCAATCAGGTTTTCAGAGTATTTTTTAAAAATCCTTGTATTGATAGCAAGTCCATTAATTGAGCTTTATCATAATGGTAATTTTTTTTTTCGAATCTAAACAAGGCAACATTCAACAAGTATCAAAAAATTGCTCCTTTTTTGCTAAGACTTTGGTACAGTATTAAGAAATTTTGGTTGTAATCAACTTTTGATGATTAACGACTATAATGATTCACCAGTTACGTTAACAAAGCAACAAAAAGAGCTATCATACAACCCTGAACACGGCATAGGCATTGAAGAGGAATTTTTATGGCGAAATCTGACTTGTTTTTAACTAATACAAAGCTCTTGCAATCGGTTTCTTTTTTTAAAAAAATTACAAAAATAAGTATTGATGTTGTGCCCTATCGGCGATTTTTGTTTTTTATGAAAGAACCTTTTGGTTTTTGGACCTAAACATTATTAATGTTAACATTTATTTCAAATTTCTTCCAAATTTAATCAGATTTTTGGGACTTGTAAAAAAAGTTTTTTTCAGTATTGATCAATTTTCAAATATTTAGAAATTGTTGTTTTTGGCGCATTGATGGTTCGTTGGATTTTGCTATGCTATAATGGATTTTGTTTTGTTTCTGTTCATAGAACGAAACAGTGAAAGACTTATTAAACAGTGAAAAATTAGTTTTGAAAAAAATTGCTAATTTTTTTCTCTAATTTTGGGTGTCTCCTGTGTATTTTTTAAATAATGCAGCTTTTTTAGAGATACTTTTCAGATATTCAGTGGATATCCTACATAATTTTTTCCTTTGAACGAACTCAGACACATCGCAGGAGGCTTCACCGAGGGAAAAGAGTGTAATAATAGGTGGACAAAAGAGTGTAATTATAGTATATTTTTAAATGTGTATTAAGTGTTAAGAGTGGAAAAAGAGTGTAAAGAGCGTACGAATGGGTAAATGGGTGAACGCCTCAGCCAGGGTTGTTGCATAATTTAATGATTGAATCGGTTGTTTTGTTAAATCTGTTGCTTATATTAACTAACAGATCCGATCAAAATAACACGAGCCTTAGACAAATTTTGTATTTTTTGTACGGAAACAGTCAGTTTTATCTCGGAGTCAAAGGGTTATGGGTGTCAACAACGTCATTCTCTGGCAATCTGCCTTTTTCTTTACTGGAAAGACCTTTTATAGTTAAAAACGTTTGGACTAGGGCAGTTCGCGTGCATTGCACAGTAAACCACGGTTCGTCTTAGTTGTCATTCAAGGCTGGAATAAATTAATCCATTGTTACAATAATTTTACTGGAGGTTACATCGCATAATTTGAATAATCATATCAGTGCTCTATCGGATTGAAAACTTAACCATTGTGAACTAACTGTTTGTGACAAATTGACACCCCCGAATATTCATCGAATGTTTGCACCTCATTTTTCCAGAGGCTACGGCAAATGAATAAAATTGTGTTCAACTACCCCAGTCCAAAACCGATGGTTATCTTGCACGACTTTTGCAAGATTATTTATAATCATAACAGAGTCTTGCAAGGGTTTTGCAAAATTTCGCAAAATAACTCTCTTTTGACAAGAATCTTGTAAGAAAAGCGCCATCTTTGCAAGACTCTTGCAAGATTATACATAATCATGCCAGTGTCTTGCAAAATTCTCACAAGATATCCACCGTCCATCTTGTGAGGTTCTTTTGAGATAATCGTCCTTTTTTAATAAAAAAGTAACGTATTTAACCTTGATAATTAAGCTAAGCTAAAAGCTTTGTTTTATTTAAGATAGTTGATGACAAAGCATCGACTATCACAGCGGCTCTCCAAATGTGATTTTCCGCAATATTAAATAGATCACTGAGATCTTGTGAAATTTGGGCCTAGAATTTACTTAGGCACAGATCTTATTCCTCGAATCAGTGGGAAAATGATAGAAAATCGAGTAGGAAGAAATTGAAGATCTAGAGAACGGTCGTTTCTTTTTCATTGAACTCGCTATTGCTTCGGGCGAAAGAAAAATTACCGAAATAACTGAAAAATAGCATAGCTCAAATTGATTAAACTTTCTATAGTTGTTATGATTTCCAAAAAATTATCCTAATTCGCAGATTGAAACCGAGGGCCAATAAAAAGCAAACTAATATTGAAGTCGGAGAAAGTTACAGATTTATACAGAGTCATTTCTAAAAAAAGTTAAAATTCGTAATGATTAATTGATTAAGCATATTTTTTTGAGTTATTCTTTCTTTTATTATTATCCCTATTGTCATCGAGCAAGTGCTAGGAGGATTTATGTTCTAATGAGGACGATTTGGTAGTGTTCGTGAGCACCCAAGAATCACACAAGCAAAAGTTGAGTAAACAAATAATCAAAATCTTACAAAACAGTTTTTTATTCTTTACTTTTTGTTCTTTTTCTACTGTTGAAAAAGAACAACTCGAAAATGTAAGCTAACACAAACGCGGATCAACTGAAAGAGATGAAATTGCGGGAAAAAATTTGTTACAAGAACAGGTTAATGAATTAGAAGGGCAACTAGATGAATTAAAGCGCGAAAACTTTTGCTATAAAACGAGGATAGAAAAACTTGAAACTGAGCAAACAAAATTTGCAAGACCGAAATCGTGCTCAAGAGCAAAACAGTAGAAAAGACACGTTGGACATTTGTAATCCACCTTTTGATGCGCAACCAAGCAACAACGTACTTCTCGACACTCTCTGGTTCTTTGAAAAATATCTCGGAATAAGACTACATGAAACGAAAATAAAAGCTTGCCATATACTCCCTGGGATTGGAAATGATTTTGTGTTGCCATCAGTTATCATCAAATTCATTTACTTTGACGATAAGAAAGATTTTTACAAGTCACGCAAATTATTAAAGAACAAGACAAAAGAGGTAAACGATCGAAACATTTATATTAATGTGCATTTGCCAAAATTTGATGCTGAATTGAAAAATGAAGCTAACAAACAAGGTATCATAACTTCAACAAACAAACGCAAAAAATCTGTTCTGGTATCGAAGGCTAACAACACGATCGGTTATCAACGTATCAATTAAACGAGTTATTTTTGCTAACGTTCCACGCGCTATCAAACGTAAAGATGCCAGTAAAGAACGCAAACTGGAAAAAAACAACAATGAGAAATCAATTTGTCCCCCGACATGAAACGAGTCAACCAACAATAAACTAGAGCAGTTACCCAAATAAAAAATCATGACTGTGTTTTTAATTGTTGAGACCACTTCAAATTTTTCTTTTGTTTTGTGTATGTGATAAACTAACTTACTTAAAATAAGGTGCGAAGCAGAAAAAGATTGGTTTCCTTTGAAAACCAGCGCTTCGTATTTGAAACTGTTTCGTGAATTGGCTAGTTATGTGAAACTTTTATAGACGATTTTCAACTTACTTTTTTTTCGTTTTCTTTTTTTCTAAAAGCAACAAGAACAGCGATATCTGGTTCTCTTGCTGCCTCAGGATATTACAAAAAATATTACTCCTTGACTTTGCGACATCCGCATTGTCCAACTTTACTTCAAGTATTTTTCTTCTCATCATTTTCAAGCAATTCAGCTGTGACATCTGCACTGAAGTTTCTGAAAAGTGAGTGGAGGGTTTTCTATCAATTCGAGCGATATCCGCTCTTCTTGTACGCAGATGTCCACTACACTGTAAATAACAATTAAATTCAAAATAACGGAAACAGCAGAAAATAAAACAGGTAAAATTTATAATGGGGGAAAACCAATCTCTACATTTTTTCAACAAACAACGATGTCTTCAACACTTAGTCGACTACTTCTAAACATAAGGTCTCTAAGAAAAAAATTGATGAGTTGCAGATTCCAATAAAGTCGCTGAATTCGTAGCCTTCTTTTCTTTGCTTGACTGAAACATGGTAATCGGACAATCATACAATTCACCTGTTCAAAATTGACGAATATAATGAACCGTTAACATGCAACCGTCAACAGAAAAGGGATGTGTCGCTATCATCTCTAAGAAGGGATTACTGATGGAACTGCACAAAAAAAAACACAAAATAACAATGTACAAATTTTAACAGCCAAGAACCCTGGAGCCGTTGCTGTCTATATAACGGCTGTTTACATGAAACCTAATGCTCCTGTGAACGATTCATTGATTGTGCTTGAAAACCATTTTCGTGATATCTACTTACAACCAGTTGACATAAATACTCTATGTGGTGACGGTATCTTTGATCACAGCAGGAAATCAATTAGAAAAATTGATTTTCAAAATAGTCTCAGCTGTTTTGCTTTGCAATGTTTGAATTCAAATAAACCAACCAGAGAAACTGAGCATATTAGTTCAGTTATTGATGTCGTTTTCTCTAATAGAAAACTCAAATAGAGATTTTAGAGACATCAACTACCGACCATTATACTCTAATGGTACCGAGAGTTGCAATCGAAACACAGGAAGATAGGAAAACTACCCGTTATTGAAACTGGAAATTGCTAAAAAAACCGAGAATCGAATTAAAAACTGAATTTTCTAACGCTTACTGAGCTGCAAAAGTCCAACAAAATATTTAAAATGAAGGATGTACATTCAAACTTTGCATGCTTTGAACACTTTAACTTAAAAATCCAGGAAACAGTAAATAAATTTACTTTAGAAAAAATTAAAATACCAGGATAAAATAAAAATTGGGTTGACAACCGAATCAAAAAATTGTCTAACAAAAAACATCTTTTGCATAAAAAAATACAAAATTGAGAGTTCACTGCAAAATTGAGGGCGTTATTGCGCTGTAAAAAGACGGCTAAGGAAAATTGTCAACAAAAAGAAACAATTACATTTTCAAACACTAATTGCTGCCGAAAGCAAGTCAAATAATAAGTCTTTTTTCGTAACATTGAATCTTCTAACCTGGAAAAAATGTGGATCTAAGCCAAGTTTGACTGTCGAGCAGTGTCATGAGTTTAATCAGTTTTTTACTTCTGTCGAAAAAAAAAACAAAAAATGTAATGGCAATTGGAATCCTGACAAAATTCCGCAAGTGTGCTGTTCATTGTAACTTCCAAATGTTCTAACGATGAGGTTGAAAAGATTGTAATGTCCCTAATAACAAAATACACAAATGACTGTTTTGAGATAAGAGTTTTCGTAATACAGTCTTTTTGTTTCGGGATTTCAGACACACTGACATGTCTCGTAAACAAAGCACTGAAAACACAAACATTCCCGGACTGCTTGAAGAGGGCAGTTGTTGTCCCAATTTTTAAGTCTGGAAATGTTTCTGAAGCTAATAACTACAGACCCATTCCATTATTATCTGCCATATCGAAAGTCTTCGAAGAGATTATCTACATAAGAATGACCAATTTTCTCAAACATACAAATCAACGGCACAAAAATCAATTTGATTTTCGATCAAAACTAGGCACCATAGATGCCTTGATATCAGTTGTACACTCAATCAGACACAATTTGAAAAAACCAGCAGTTTCATCATATGGAATCTTTCTGGACTTAAAAAAGGCATTTGATACAGTAGATCAATAATTTCTCGTAGAAAAGTTGTGGAGAATGGGTTTCCGTGGACCTATCAATACCTTACTAAAAAGCTATCTAACAAAACGAGAACCAAATATACGTTTAGGAGATACTGAATCCTTGTTTTTACCTTTACGAATAGGTGTACCTCGAGGCTCAATTTTGGGACAATTACTGTTTATCTGGAATGTACACGATCTTCCCGAGGCTACAGCAAACCTAGCAGTGACCCTTTACGCCGATGACACAGCTCTGATACAACTCAGTCAATCAGATTTTATTCAGCTTGTCTTAGGCGTGAAACAAAACATGGATTGGTTGGACAGAAATAAGTTAACTTTGAACTTCTATAAAATTTTTTAATTCAGTTTTCAAAAAAGGGTGGGAATAAAAGCACTCAAACATCAAATGAGAGAGATCACATTGAAAAAAATTTTTGGTGAGGCATCTTGAAATCTTAATTGACAAGAAAAAAAATTATAAAGATCACATTCAGTATTTTTTATGCTACATTCTATAGGGTGAGAACTGTTTTACACAAAAATCAACCAATTTTTGCTGACAAAACTTATGTGCAACCGATCTGACAGTATGGAGTTTAAATCTACGGTACAGCTGCAAAGAAGGACATCATGAAACTTAATAACAAAATCAAAGATCTAGGGAGAATTATATATGGGAAACGTAATTTTGAGTCAATTGAGAACTTCAGAAATGCGGCAAAAAATTTAACATAGAAGAGTTATATTTATATGAGCTATTGAAATTAGTTATTAAAAAAATAAGGGAGTTAATAGGGTGCAGTTCAAAAAATGCTTTCTTGAGAATGAACGATTTAAACAAAATTAAAACACAGAGAACATGCACAAAACACAATTTTTGTTTGAAGGACCAATTAACAGTAAGATCATTTCAACAAGAGCAAGAAAACTGTCGGTAAAAGTACTAAAGTTTTAACCTCGTTTCATTGAAGAAATAGCAAAACTGTCTATAATAGGTTGTAAAGATTTCACTCATGGGTTCCGTTATAACTTTATATTAGGCAGTGCTGATTTGCTAGAAGGTTTCTACTGAGTCTTTTCCTTTTCATGTTTTTCCGAACCAAATGATTGAAATAAATCAAGTCGCTAAATTTTCTGCTTCATGAGGCACCCCATGACGAGGAAGCACTGCCTTTTGGTGTTCTCTCAGTTCAGTATTTGTGTATACAAGAAGTGTAATAAAAATATATACATTTTTTTGTGTTCTAAAAACAATTTATTATTATTGTTAGTAGGCTGATTGAACAAGTTTTATAAGTTTTAACCGCTGCATTATTTTCAATATTCTCTTGGAAGATTTTACCAGCAAACACTTTAATGACAAAAACATTGAATATTTGGAGCACTGACTCCACTGTTTACGTTATTATCAATTCATTTCTCAATGTTGAAAAAGACGGTTATCTTTTGAGACCCTAGCAAGAATCTTGCACGATAACTGTCATTTTGCAACATCTGCAAGATAACCCAGGTCTAGGTGCAGACTTATGAAAAGACAATGCTCGGCCCAAATGCACTATGAAAAGACCAGTTGAGCTATTAAAAGAGTTTAGCTGGACCTTAAGACATTCTGGACTTTAGCTCGACTCAAATTTCTCGCTAACGAATATAGCTGGACTCAAATTTTTACGAAAGATTTTGGCTCGACTTAAAATTTGGGCTGGAATTAAGATCGACACAATGTTTGCAATCAAAGTTGAGTTAAAGTCTTTTCATGGTTCTATATTCAGTCTTTTCATAAGTCTGCTTTTTGGCCATTAAAATTTGCCGTGCAAAATTGCATATAACTTAGTTAGCATGTATACTACTTCATTTTTTACGATTCAGAAGAACCACAAATCCCTCAAAAACGTGCATTTTTTAAAAAAAAAAGTTCATAAAATTGGAGGGGAAAAAACAAACTGAATAACGCCGACATTTTGTTATGGCTAATGGGATTAGAACCAATACACTTAAGCTAGCTGGTTTCATTGAATCAAGTAATGTGGTAATATAATCGAGCTGCCATATCTCTTTATCGTAAGAATTGCTGAGAATCTTAAGGTTTTTGGCAGTTTTCCAACTGTTTCTTAAGTTGAACTGCTCTGGTGCAAAGCTATTTAGTCTTGCTCCGGCTCTGCCTGTATGTACAGAAGCAGTAAAAAAATTAAAAATTTCAGATTATGAAAAAAGGCAATTATGAAAAGACTAATGGTGGACCCATGAAAGACCTTAATCGACTTTGTTGGTTGTGAAATGAATAATGGTGGACCCATGAAAAGAAATTAGTGCGACTTTAACTAGGAAGCTCGACCGTGTAATTATAGTCAATATTGCCCCCCCACTATACTTTTAAAGACTTTTCATAAGTCGAGGTCTAGGCCTGGGAAACGTCATTGAGAAGATTACAAGAAATTAGACATGCTATAAAATAGTGGACACGTTAATTGGTCAAAGAATTTTTAAATCAGAGCAAATTTGGTATGGAGCATCTCCAGTTTAAAAGGAGTCTTGCACACAAAAAATGTAATCTGAATTACCTAAAAAGAAGGTTAAACCTTAAAAGGAAAAATTAGATACTTTTGCTCATACACTTTTTGAATTGTATTAGATTTGAATTGTGTGAAGGAGTTGTTCAAATTGAGTTAAAAATGGCAAAAGTATTATTTGAACCGCACTTGTCTAAAGAAACAGATTTAACATTTCTGTCTGTTTGTCTTAATTTTTTTTAAATCAAATCAATTTCAAGGAAAAAATGTTGCCTTCTGTTTTTTGCAATGATCTTTCACAAATCTCGTTCGGGACATTTTGAAAGCATAAAATTTTTATATTAATGTTTAGGAAATTAGTATCATCAAAAATAGAAATTGGAACAAAGTTTTTGGAGTGCTCATTTTTACAAAACGTGTTCATATAGTATTTGAGGATGTTGTGTTTGGAATGAATCTGTTCGGATTGGTATGTGTGCCATATCAAAATCGGAGGGTCCGATATCTCCTTTTTGAATATGTCTTTTTTGCTTATCTACAATTTTATTACTTCTTGAGTTTTTGGTTTTTGACCACAAGCGTTTTTAATTGACACTGTCTTGACATGTTTTGTCCTCTCATATTCTTCTTAGTCCGCTTTGATGCCTTCTTGTCTTTCTGAAATAATTGACCACCAGATTTACTTTTTCCGGTGTGTGCTCTTTGATGTGTTATCCGAGGTGTGCAAAATAAACGAACAGTTTTTTATAAGACAATAAAATAAGCGAGTGAGATATGGGCGGTTTGTGTTACGCATCGGTGAAATGTTTTCGTCCTCACTTTTTTAATCACTTGTTCCTAAAAGTTAAATCATTATTTAAAAATTTTTCAAGTACGCATAGATTTATATAAGCCGCAAAATTAAGCGATCCTGCCGCGCGTTAGCGACAGGTTGGAATTTTTGTCATCAATTTTTTTCCAATATTGCTTATTTTGCGGGCTGGGCGAGCCCGTTTTAATGTGGTTGGGCCATAGGGTAGCAGAAAAGAAACAAAATGACAGCTGTCAGAAGCCCCCTACGTTTCTTCTCATTTCCTATCAATTCGCCAGTTTTTTGCTAACTAGAAAGATATTTTAAAGATTACTACACGTCCAGGAAAAAGATACACAAATTTTTAATTTTGCACCGACATATAAGTCACTTTCATATTGTGGACGGAAGGAGCCACTTAATAACACTAGTAGCTAATACAAACAATTCAGTGACAGGTTGCAAATTTTAATTCTTTTACTTTTCAGAAGAATTGAAAGATTCTAAATTTTGCATTTTACAAAGTAAAACTTAGATACAAAGTGAAATATTTTTTGTTCGAGCAATTGACTATAGGATTAAAAACAAAATTATGCAAAATTTGCAATTTTTACAATTTCTTAATCTGCTTTTTCGGCCATTTTCTTAACAAAAATCTCAAATATCAACTGCCAGTAGATTCATTTTTCCTCACTAAATTTATCTTTAGATAAATATTCTTGGGGCAAAAAATCGTGAAGCACCGTGTTGGTATAGAAGATACAATTAAATCCAAAAATTGTTGGGAAAACTATCCCCAGTGGTTGATATCGGCCTCAAATAAAGCACCAAATTGGAACTCAAGGCGGTCACATCCTACCAACGCAAGTTAAAGCCAGTAAAAAAAGATTTCCGAAAATTTGGAAGCCTTAAAAAACAAGGCGGCTCGTTAATGTGCGTTCGCACATGATGTTCCGACCCGAGCTCATCTATATTTTTGACTTAAATGTCTTTTGATCAACATTTTTGACAAAAAGATAATCAAATGACAAGATCTTTGCAACGAGATCTGCCATTAAAAATACTACGAGAAAAAAACAACAACAAAAAAGCAAAAACAAAAACAAAACTCAATATCCAAAAAGCACTTGGTAACAACGTCAAATTAAAATCAGACAAAACCCTAACGACACAGATTTTCTTTTTCCTAACTCAAGCAGCAGATGGGATTTATCTTAATGAGACTCGGCAACAAGTCAACAAAAAGAAGAAATATTGATGCGAAATTAAAAAATCAATCAACATTTGTTAAACCAAATAATTTCAAAAGTATTCAAAATCATTAAAAATCATTAGCTTTTAAAAAGAAAAATTCTTGATAATTTTGTTAAAAGGTCAGAAAGAAACCAATAGGTCCTGTCTTTGGTTAGACTAAGCCATAGGATTGGACTAAAGATGTAGAAAAGCTCAAAAAAATACAAACAAAAATTACAAACATTGCGAAAACACAAATTAGTGAAGCCATTAAAATCATTGGCTTTTATCTGAACATTACGTTTTATATTTCATTTTCTATATGTACT
Source organism: Convolutriloba macropyga (assembly GCF_964194025.1). Classification (NCBI taxonomy): domain Eukaryota; kingdom Metazoa; phylum Xenacoelomorpha; order Acoela; family Convolutidae; genus Convolutriloba; species Convolutriloba macropyga. The sequence goes on along the minus strand of NC_134468.1, from coordinate 23,689,016 downwards.
AATTCAACTAATGAGATGCTGAATGAACAAATAAGTTCAATCGGGCAACATTTGAAAATCATTGGCATCTGTTATTACGCGATTGTGCTTAAGGAAGAGAAAAAGAAACACAAACACACCACTCAAAAAACTTTATGAAAACGAACATTGTCAAACAAACAAAACAAAAGTAACGTCACGATATCAGTAAAATTGTTAATTTGTAAAATACAAGGAATTGTACTGGACCTCTCAATGATGAGAATAAGTTACAAGTTGACGAAAAGAACAACAGACTGAAAAAAAATCCTGAAAAATCTGAAAAATGTCCAGTATCCTAAACTTTAAGACTATTCGCAATAAACCGACTGCTTCGGGTAAAATCACTCATTCAATCCCCAATTACAAGCTGATGAGACCGGTCAGCATTTTATGGCTATCCAAAAAGAATGATAAAAAACAGGCAAAAACAGCAAATTAAAAAAAAATGAGCGAGAGATATGTCGAAGCCATTAAAAAATGAACTTTTCAGTAAAAAATTTTCTACTTTCTTTTAATTTCTTAACAGCCATGGGATTGTTTTTCTTAACAATTTGCCTCCAATAAATCAACAAACATGAACACATACAATAAAACCACGAAATTTTAGAGAAAACCAGTAGTCACACCGCCATTAAATTCAATAGCTCTCAAAGGAAGCTAGTAAATACGCCAGGTTATGCCTAGATGAGACGACAAAGACATTTGCCATTCGCAAGTCATCAAAACAACTTTACGATAAGTCACTGACTATGAAAACAACAACAACAACAAAAACAGGCAAAAATCCAAAATTAAAGTAGAAAAGTGTGAGAAGAAATTTTCGAAGCTATTTAAACCATAAGCTTGTCTGTGAAAACTTTGCATGATCCATTGCCGGTCTTCTCTAATCCAATGCAACTATCAATATTAGAATAATGGCTTAGCATTACAAAAGGAACCAGAATTACAAAAAAAAATTATATCTAAAAACTTTTCAAATTATGAAAACTCGTGCATCGAAGTCATAACAGCAATAGCTGGAATATAAAACTGCTAACTAAATTTATTTTGGTTCAAATTGAACGTAAGGGGATCCGGTAATTACTCAGGATGACATGCAGTTCATGAAAATATGCTTAAGACCGGTTGATGCTAAATAAATCTCTCGAAAAATCATCTTTAAAGTCTCAACAGCCATTAAATTCAATATCTTTCAACGGAAGTCAATATATACGCTCAGTTATGACTTGATTGGAACGCAACAATACTTGTCCAACATATGTTATCAATAGGACATCACAATAAGTCTTATGACTATGGAAACAACAACAAATACAAAAACCAAAAAATCAGCAGAAAATGTCGAGAATGTGAGAAGAAAGTGTCGAAGCCATTTAATCCATAAGTCTTTCTCTGAAAACTTCATCCATGATCCATTGAAAATTTTCACTAAACCAATGGGAGATATCAGTATCAGGATAATGTGATAAGATTTCAAGAGGATCCAATATTACGAAAACATCCAAAAAAATTTTTGAAAAAATTTGAAATCTTGTTTCATTGAAGTCATATAACAAATAGTTAGAAAATAAAACCTTTGATCAGATTAATTTTGGATGCAGTGGAAAAGAGAAGGGTCTTGTCATTACTGAGACTGACTTACAATTCACGAAATCAAGTTTATGATATGTTAAAGTTAAAAAAAAATTCGGGAAAAATCAGTTTTAAGGACTTAACAGCCATTAGCTCTCCAGTCAAAGCTCTAGATAGGTTCACTTAGTGCTCATTTCCAAAACTATTGCACTTGTTGTCAACGAGTTTAAGCCATAAGACTCCACAAGTTTAGTAAAACCCCAAATAGAAAATCAAAATTTCATTTAAAATCGCAAAAACTCAGAGTCGAAGCCAAAAAAAACACAATTGATTCCCTCCAAGCGAATTTTTGTTTATTGGGCTTCATTAGACTGTAATTCAGGTTGTCATTAATAGAACCTCGATATGCAAAGTGACTAGTCTCTAGATGACTGGAGAAAACAAAGAAAAATATTAAATTTCTAGGAAAAGAGCTCTCAAATAGAATTTGAATTTTTTGATAGTACACTTTCCTATGAGACCAGAACTAGTCTTTTTATAGCTTTTCATTCGTCTATTAGGATCTGAAAATTTATTGAATTTGTGGCGTGAAATGGAATTTTGAATTAATATTTTTATTAAAAGGTCTTAATTTGAAGAAAAATTGTACTAAAAGTGAACAAAATCATGACAATTATACCGTTGTTCACACAAAACTTCAACCCTCGATAACTCCTCGAAAAAAACGAAATTCAAAAAAGTCTTTTTAGTTTCCAATTCTATGCTGGACGAGCTTTTTAATGATACCACTCACAATACTCTACGATGAATATATCGATCGGCGAAAATTGACTGAACAAAAAAACCCATTTGAGTATATAGTCCCTCCCCCCACAAGTGGGGTCGGAACAATTAAGATTTTAATTTCAATAAAATAGAGAACGAATTTAAAAGCTCGTTAAATCAGCGTAAATATATCGAATGTCCTGACTGTTCAAAAAATGAGTTTGACTATTTCCAATTCATTTTTGTACCGACAATTTTAGTCGGTACCGACAACTTTGTGCTTACAATTTTAGTTTCTCTCATTTGTTTTCCGACACCAGATGGTAAGCAATTCTCCATTCTTCTCTTCATAACTATAACAGTTGCTATGCCACTGCACGAAACTCACACCAAAACTTTTCACATCAAATGTTTGAAAATTAAAAAAAAACGTTATTTAACTTTTTCAGAACAACTACTGTACCCGATGCGTTTATTGGGTAACAGAGATGCTCATAGCTTGATACTTGTCAAATTTTAAAATCTTCAATGTGACTTCAGAACAAACGTTTCAGCGGCCTGTTCTGGATTTTCCCAGCTATGTTTTTTCATCGTTTTTTAGGCAATGTATTTTGAAAACATACAGTAGAAGCGCCAACTATTAGATTGCTATTAAGCTGCAAAAAGTGACGTTTTGGCACAGTGGTTCTCAGATTCGATACAATTTGGTGGAGATGATACGAGTTTTGTATGCAATTGGGGAACTGTGTAACCCCTGTAATGTAAGGCCCTCTATAATTGATGCTTTTACCCTTTTACAATAATTCATACAATTTGCAACGGATTTTCTCATCTTTTATTGGTCTATGCAAACGAAAACAAAATTTTTGTTTATGGGAGTGGGGAGAAGGACAGTTTCTCAACTGATCACAGGATATAGTGATTAGACTTGGATGTCAGCCAAATCAAATATGGCCTATTGAGTCTTCTGCCTTTAGATAAAAATGATACATTTCGTTAGCCAACTGACACACCCTATAAAATAAGAGGTTGTCTTGTATTCTTAGTAAAGGTATCAATAATAGTCAACCTGCTCAATTTACAGGGTACCACACATTGACTAAAAGTTGCTTTAGTCTGCAAATTCTGCAATTGTCTGCCTTCCTAAATGACTTCGACGCGAAAAGACAGATGGCACCACGGTTTTCTATAAACAAAATGATTTTAGGACAATTTACCCAATTTGATTTCACCCAATGCCATTATACCCAACATACCATTTTACCCAATGCTATTTCACCCAATGCAACTATAATTTACCCTATTGTTAAAATTACCTGAACGACTATTTAAATGAACGACTATTTAAATGACTATTTAAATTTAAATATTAAAAACGACTATATAATAAAATGGACCGTGAGACTTGATATGAAACTATCACAACGAAACATCGGATAATAGAACGAAAATATCAAAGAGCATCGGGTAAGTTGGCATTGGGTAAAATGGAATTGGATAAATTGCCATGTAACCAAACAATATTTTGAACTATTCTAAAACTTTGCAAGTAAACTAAATAATTTTCACGGTGATGACATAACATAAACATTGATCACTATATTATGATAAATATAGCGCCGTATAGGGCGGGTGTTATGATGTACCATGCCATAGTTTAAAGACCCATTTCATTGCTCACGAACATTAGATACTTATTATATATATATATATATATATATATATATATATATATATATAATATATATATATATATATATATATATATATATATATGTCAAAATTGATAACTAATGACTAAAAAATTTGTAGATGACAGACAAATTATAACTTGATAACATGTTTCCAAATCTCAACACACCTGAAACCTTTCACTCTTTTTCTATGCTTCATATGTTAATTGGTAAACAATTGATTATTACTGCAATTTGTAAATGTTTAGACTATCAGCAATTTGTAAATGTTTAGACTATCAATAAAACTAGATGAAAAGAGATTATCAAAATATTCTTTATCAAAAAAGAAAAAGAATGGCAAACCCGAATCTCACACATAGGAGAATTTGTTTTATGCGACAACAACAAATTTAGTTTATAGCTCATCAAATATTACAAAAAGATTAAAATCATTTATAGTTATAATATAAAATGTAATTTTAGTTTCGGCGTAATTACAATAGATCATCATTAGGCATTTAGTCTTCAGTGCATTTACGGTAGTCTGTTTTCAGCTGTCCTTCTATTATTCCAATTATTTCAGAATGTTCTTTTTTTGAGCTTGCATGCTCTTTTTTGGGTGACTATAGCCACTTTTTAGCGTCTGAAACTTTAACGTGGTACCACAATTGCAGGCAAGATTCGTCAGGCTGTGGTCAGCCTGGAGCTATGGTTGAGAGCTTATCTTCACACAGACAACTAGGTTGGGGATCGAACTATCCATTTTTGCTATATCAATCACACATATTACCTCTCGGCTATCACGCCACCAAGCAGCCTAAAATCACTCAGTCATTACAACAAAGATACCTCCCTGCAAAATGTCGGGTTGGTACTGGGTTTGAACCACAATCAACCCGCTCATCTTACAGGGTATATATTTGATGCACATTTTTAAAAGAGATTAAGCACAGGTATGCAAACAGATTTAAAAAAATAAAAAAAGATGACTTCAAACCTGATTCAGTTCTCGTTTGAGACTCAAAGACAAAATTTTTATTATGATTATTTTAGCTCTGCTTATAACTTTGTTCTTTAAAGTTTTAGTTAAAAGTGAACATCGGTGGGACTTATCTTGCGACGACTTTTTGATACTAATGACATTTTAAGACGTTGCAAATATTGCGGTGAAATTGGCGCAATTTTTGTAGACGCGCGAAATCAAAAGAGGGACTCTTAATTAATCGAATCAAAAAAAGAAGTTTTGATTTAAGCAGCAACTATGATCATCGCCATTAATTAATTTTGCATTGATATTAAAGTTATAATAGCAATAATTCATTTTAGAGAGGAGAAAGTGTTGTTCTGATGTTGTTTTGGCGGGTCACTAGAATTAGATAATTTTCAATTGCAATGACTTCATTGAAGTTATGATTACTCAAAATATTTCACTTAAAATGCAAATACACAATTATTGACCCATAAATTAATCAAAGCTATTTGGTAAAAGATTTTAAAAGGTATAATCGAGTAAATATTGAAACTCTGACTGATTTCTTTAAAAACGCCTTTTCCCTTAAAATGTCGGGTGCGAATGCTTATTTTGTTGACATGAAGAGATCTGTGTCAAATCAACAGATACTCCATTGAAAAATGTTGAGTGCAATTTTGTTGAATAAAGATGTACAACTGAAACTGAACAGAACTACAGTACAAAATTTTAAGAGAGTAGGCAAATTTAATACTTAGCTCTTTTTTGACCCCTTAGCTGTTCGATGATTGCAAGTAAAGTATGAGAAACCTAACAAAGACTTATTTGCCAATAAGTCTAAAACCTAGCAAAATTTCCTCTTTTTAAAAAAAACTCTTCTGAAAACTAAATTTCACATAACGACGAGTTAGATCTTATTAATTAGCATCTTGATTGAACTGAACAATCGACTTAGAAAGATTTTGAAAATGATGTCTGAGGTAATTGAAATACACTTTGTTAAGCAGATACTGAAAAAGCAACAGAACACTGTCTGTTCCTACAAATACACCTGATGTATAGTTTTTTTTCAAATTTTAATAACACAACCTTGTTTAAGGAAACGCGGGGCATATAGACGCTATGAGTCGTTTCAAGCTGTCTTTGTAGAAAAGATGGAGAAACAAGAGAAGTAATTTTCTTAGTTGTTTAAAAAAAAACAATTTTGAATTCATTCCATCATCTATTTTGCTTTTATTTTGAAAAAAAATCAGCACTGAAAATTTATCAAAATATCATTCAGAAACATTCAACGATAAAGAAAATCAGGAAAACAGTTTTATGTTTTTGCATAAATTTCAAATAATTTCAATCTCACTGCTAGTAGAGGTTAGAGGTCGAAAAAAACAGCACACGATTGAAATCTAAATGGGCCTAAAACAGTTAATTTTTTAATTGGCCAAAAATCAGGTAAAAAAACTACATCTTGATGGGGAACTTTAGGATCCAAAACATCAGAGCGTTATGGACTGACACAAATCTAAAGAAAGAGAAACAATGCAAACTGAAGAGGGCAAAAAAAATTTGTAACTGAAAAAAAATTTGAATCTCTTTCTGTAAAAAATTAGAACAATATTCTGACCAAATTGAACGTCAGAAGAAAAAATAGCGTTTGGATGAATTCCCGGAAGAACTTGTTTTTTAAAAAAAATATATATATAGTTAAGAAAGAAAGAAAGAAAGAGAGAGAGAGAGAGAGAGAGAGAGAGAGAGAGAGAGAGATAGAAAGAGAGAGAGAGAGAGAGAGAGAGAGAAACAGAAATAGTTGGAGGAGACAGAGGAACACCAGAGCCCAACTTAGCAGAGTTTAGTAATTGAGGCATGTTTCTTTAGTACGGTGCTTTGATCCTACTGATAATTTTTTCTCCTAATTTTTTATGGATAGTTTTATAAGTTTAGAATTTATTAATTCAATTTAATTATTGTTCCTATTCTTGCAATTGCAAATAAAAATCGATTATTTCTTAATTTTTTCTGTGTTATTTGTATTGTAACTAAAGTTTGCATTTTGGCTGCAACAGAGGATCGTTTAATTTTGTTGAGACAGGACAGCAGAACAAGGCAGAAAAACAATTTCATCGCTCTTGCTCTTTCAATCACACAAAAACAACGACCTCGAAAAAAACATAGGCACGCAAAATACACGCAGACACGAGTATGCGCAAGAAAAAAATACGTCAGGCTTTTTCTCAGTACAGCAAGTCCTGTTTTGCTACAACACATATTAGATAAACTACTATTCTTGATATGTATGTTCACTTCAGATGAGCATTTAACACTTATTGCCTGCTGCCCAAGCATTTAATCAATCTGCAAAATGATGAGATACAACCAAAAAAGGCAATAATTGCCAAGATTGTTTATAATTTCTTTACATAGGAACAACAATTTTGTAAGTAAATCTCTTTGCTATTTGCTAACACCAGTTTTAGTTGCCCTTTTCTTGCGTTTCAATATTTTCTATTTGAGTGACTTCCTGAACAGTTTCTATAATTAAATAGCTTATGCACAAACTAAGGTGATGAGGTAACTTTTTAGGTGATGATTCCTCTCAATTATTCAATTAAGTTGGTAGAAGAGCTCAAAAGTCTCGCTTTTGAACTGGGTCAATTCTTGTTCTACATGTTTTTCTGGGTTTAATGCTACAAACTGCGCAAGAGACTTGTTTGAATACTGTTTGCATGCCTTTGGTTTTTATTCAGTGGTTCCCAATAAAATCAAAATTATTCCAAACAACTCAACTGGCCATTTAGTTGTGAAAGTTGCTCATAGTCCGAATTTCCGCAACTGTCTTTTTCTATGCTTTTCTTAGGCTGCTGATTTACAACCAAATTGGGAGTAACGACGGCCAATTTAATACTGTTATTTTCTTGTTATATTAATACTGGTATATCTATGTCTTGATGTACTTTTGATCCGCAAATATGGTCTAATGACATTGTTCTTTCTGCCATTACTTATAGGTAATGGCAAAAAGAACAATGTCATTAGACCATATTTGCGGATAAAAAAATACATCAATACATAGAGATACCAATATTTGACGCCAAGTATATATACCAATCCTTTGACGCCGAGTAGATTTTTCTCTTTTCAATGTCTGCTGTATCCGGTGAAAATCTATGCTCTGTAAAATTTTTCATTTTACAATTTTGCAGTCTCATCCGGCCTTTGCTTTGTTTTTTTTTCGAATGGATTCTATTTCTCTTTGTAGAATTCCTTAGTGGCCATTTTGAGTTGATACTAAAAAACCAAACATTCGATAAATTGAATTTGATTAGCTTAATATGGGGATAAAATGTTGTTTTTAATGCGTTGAACAACTGCGTACCTTAATTGTTGGATACTGTTTTCTCTGGAACTGTTTGTTTGGGACTATTTTGAAATTTAGGTCTATTTTGTCTGGGACTCTTTTGCATGTCTTGGATTGTTTTCTGTCCAGACGAACTCGTTCCAACACACAGGTTCTAATGCCACTCAAAACTAATTGGTTTTTGGTGGAGAAGTTTCGCCCGCTTTCATTTATATCTTTCTCACACCTCACAACTTGAAACGGTCAAAAAAATGCTGGTGAAGATCTCTTCAGCAAACAAAGAACAAATTTTTGTGGATTGGTACCAGCCTCAGTTAATGAACGCTATCTTGCAAGAGTCTTAATCAGATAGAGCGCCTTTTTGCTATCACAAATTTTTGTTCAAGAGCGTTTGTTTGTTGACTGCATCTTTCAACATAGCCAACGAAATGTCACTTCTGTATCACCTATTAATAATCTAATTTATCTTGAGAAGATAAACTGTGAATAAATGGTATCAGGCAATAATCTGTGGCGCATAAAAGTCCTGCATTGCTTTAATTATATATTGAGAGTTTCAAGGTAATTAACATTTTAATTACTAAATTTCACCTGTGTCAATTATTTTCTCATTCAACAGTACTTCACGCAATATCTCTATTTCACACTATTCAGGCACAAATAATTTTTACATAAACAAAATTCTTCATTTCCCGCAGTTTTAGCACCTTTAAAGAGAATTTTGAATAAATAAATATATGAATAAACAGATAAGAATTTGTCGAATATTGCGTGAAAGCGTTTTGGGAGATATTAACAGTTATAAACTCTTACAATATTTCCGCCCTGTATTTTAAC